>NC_068277.1:54168631-54476639 GCF_025860055.1 Xyrauchen texanus
CATAATAGAGGGGAACCAGGGCCTGAAATCAGCACGGGATTGCGGGTATTGCAACTGTAATCATTCCCGCAAGTTCCACGTTCATAATGCGGAAAATTCCCACACACTTTACTTACTTTACAGTGAAGCTGCAAATTTGTAAACCAATAGATACAGATGAACAAATCAAATCAATATTGTATTTTTCTATCAAACTGTAATTTCAGAAGCTGCGCGAGTAAATCATCTCCCCCTCTTTCTCTCATGCAGCTGTCAGCAGCGCATTTGAGTGCTTGTTAAATTTAGTGTGAGTGTGCGCTTTGTAGCATAGTTACTGAACTTAAGATTTTACAGATGTATAAAGCTTTCTAAACCTGTTAATTCCACATGCAAATTACGTTATACCACTTGTCTGTGAGTGATGCAATAAAACTATATTGTTTCCTGTTCATAATCAACAAATCTGCAGAGAATGCCTTTCATATCTTGATGCAGCACATTTTCAAGAAAGGTAGAAACAGCAAAAATCCTTTGTGTAATGTACCAGCTGTAGGCCTATGGTAAAGAAAGACACCTGTTACATCTCTCATCGCCATCTATAGTTCCATCCAGGGTCAGAAATTAACGGGGGATCTGGGCAAATAATAATCCTCTGTAAACTGATATAGTTCCAAATAAATACATCGTGATCTTCAGTTGATTTTTCGCTGAACATTAATTGTTTCATGCCATCCGTTGTGCAGATGTTGCCGAGTCAGTAGCGGATGCTCGCACCATAAACACGCACAGACGGGCACTCTGTCTGCTTCACACACACTCTCGGTTCAGTTTCGTTCTCCTGTGTTGAAAATATCTACATGCGCTAGCTACAATGTAGTCAATAGTAATATTGGGATGTGTTAAATTGCCTTGATGTTAAATAAAATGTTATTAATGATACAATAATATTTTTACAGAACATGAAGTACTCCGTGATTTTGACCATTGCATAATTGTTGGTGCCAGATGGGCTGGTTTGATTATTGAAAGCTTGAGCTTTATATATATTCATGCTTCTCATGCTTTTTCTTTCTATCTCTCTTCCTATAGGTCTTTGCTCCCCACCTGTAATTGAAATGCGTGTTGAATATGGCCTACGTGTTCTGCTTTCTTGCGTGCAAGTTTCTCCTCGCCCCTGCCGCTGGAACCAACCTTCACAAAGTCACACCCGCCGC
Organism: Xyrauchen texanus; assembly: GCF_025860055.1. Classification (NCBI taxonomy): domain Eukaryota; kingdom Metazoa; phylum Chordata; class Actinopteri; order Cypriniformes; family Catostomidae; genus Xyrauchen; species Xyrauchen texanus. The sequence goes on from NC_068277.1 coordinate 54,169,825, forward strand.
CACAACTACGACCTGGAGGTGGAGGTCAAACCGGAGAGCCTGGGCACCTACATTTGCTTGTGTGATGAAGTGGGGCGAGATCAGCCACCCTGTCGTAGAGCAGAGTACCAGCTCACCCTTGACAACCCCAGCATAGGGGGGAACGTGGCCATTGCAGGCGGCCGTCACTTCCTGGCCTCGCACATTTTTTTATTCTTCTTAGGTTTTATTATGGGTGTCATAGTATTATTTGTGGTCTACAAACGCCAAGGTGGCCTAAGAGGAGCTGGACACTCATCATCCACATTAGAGAAGGGGCGGGACTTGCTTCCTTCCACAGACACACCCCAGTCTCCAAGCAGCGGCAGTCTGTTTTCAGAGGCTGTTCTGTTAACAGAGAAAAGGAACGGAACAATAAATGGACACGGTGGACACATCGTCCACACTGGTGGACAAAACAGCATGCATATTTACACCAACTCAAGTGGACTGAAGCTGCAGGAGTCAGCTGTTAATTTGGCAGAGGAGCTGGATGGTAGAGAAAGGATGTTGACAAAGGGAGAGGAGGAGGGGCTTGGGGAGATGCTGAGTGAGATGGAGGAGGAGTTTCCTAAGCTGCATTGTCTAAGAGGGGCACCGCTGGCAAAATGCGAAGAAAGCTCTATCTGAAGGCAGGCACACACCATTTTTTAAACAGAACTGTGTTTGTGCATAGGCTCACAAACACAGGAAACTCAACCATTTGGTGTGTTTTTCAAAGTATGGAGGGCTGGAGAAGAAGAGGAGAGCAGACAATCAAAGAAGCTGAAACATACATTCCAAATATAGAAGAAAACCGTAGGCAGTCGCACAAAGAAGCACCCACACAATCATATGTGCACACGCAAACTATGTTACCTGGAAGCTCATCTACTACTCCATTACCTTCTCATCCAGTTCATTCATTCATATGTACATAAAGTGGTGTGCAATTCCATGTTCATCCTGCTGTTTCTGCATGTTTTTGATCAGACCATTGTTCAGAATTATGAGCAGGCAGTGTTTATAGGTAGTGCTCAGCACTTTCACACACCTTTTTCAAAGCCATGCATGCAGAAAAACACAGTTCTGTATGCTTGGTCTGGTCAAAGTCCAAGGTCTTTTGAAGTGAACATAGTACATAGACCAGAACAAAACAGAACCAGTGAAGTCTGCTCATCCTGGACAGATTACTGAAAATAAGCAGATTTTATTTGAATCACCAAAAAGGGCTTGAATCCACTCTGTACTTGATGGTTCACAGGAGCAAATATGAAAGAATGACAAGAGACACTGGAAATCATGATTACATAATTTTTGCCTTACAGATAAAGTGGTAGTCTTGAGTACTGCTAACAGCTGTACTGTTGCCTATGATCAGGCTGGAATGGGAGAGGGGGGGCGGGGGTGTGATTGTGTGACCCAAGACTGTATCTTATAAAGAAAAAAAATAGGCTTCCAAAGCGGTGTGCCCAAGGGCTTGTGGTGGCCAAGATTGAGTGAGAACATAAAGAGAAAGGCACATGTAACTCTTTAGCAATTATCTCCCTTTATAGAGTATGTCAAACTTGTGAGCTGATGGTAGGTTGCATACTTGCAAATGATTCAGCCACCTTTCCAGAGCAAGTTAGGAGATGCAATCAAGTCAAGAGCTATAAGTAAAGTTATGCTTCTCTGGAATGGGTTCGGCAATATTTTGTTGTGTCAGATCAGAAGCTGTCACATCACTGCCATCTGTATAGGGACCAGATGTAGCATGTTCTATTCATAATAATCTGCACACTTAAATGAAGACGAGGAGCACGTAATGATGGATGTCTCTCTTTTTAGCTTGAAAGCTTAATGAAATTAGATGGAAGTGTTCAGGATCGAAACTAATAGTGAAGGAAATCATTGATTGTTTTAAGTTTCTCTTTAAAGGAAGAGTTCACCCAAGAATGAAAAATCTCTCACATGGTATGAACCTACAGGGCTGAGATATTATTCAAAGAATTGTTGTTTGAATTAAGCAGTAGAAAGTCATACACATCTTGGATGGCATGAGAGTGAGCAAATATTAAAATAATTACATTTTTGGGTGAACTATCCCTTTAAGGTCAGAGAATGTGCCTCCTTTGAAGGTATATTTATCCCCACTGAAGTGCATGAGACAAAGTAGTTTAAAGGACAGAACTACAAATCTATAATACCATGAATCGGGCTACGGCACTCTTATTTATGTAGCCATAATGAAGTATGTATCAGGAGTATGTATGTAAATATTTGTGAATATAAAAGAATATGCGGTAAAGATCTTCTAAATGCCTGCTTTTTATTCTCTCTTTGTGATTGAGAGTGGCAAAGCATTTAACTCTTTTCACCACTAGAGGGATTCTTCCTAACTTTATCAAACTGTCACTCTCCCATCTTCAATGTTTGACCACTTTGGAATGCTATTTCTAGCCAATTTCTTAGAAAGACTTATTTATTTTGTAATCCTTAAACAAAAAAAACTATTATATAATTATATATATACACACACTTATCAGCCACAACATTAAAACCACCTTCCTAATAGTGTAGGTCCCCCTCATGCTGCCAAAACAGCGCCAACCCGCATCTCAGAATAGTATTCTGAGATGATATTCTTCTCACTACAAGTGTACAGAGCGGTTTTATGCGTTCCCATAGACTTTGTTAGTTTGAACCAGTCTGGCCATTCTCTGTTGACCTCACTCATCAACAAGGTGTTTCCATCCGCAGAACTGCCGCTCACCGGATGATTGTTTTTTTTTGTCAACATTCTGAGTAAATTCTAGAGACTGTTGTGTGTGAAAATCCCAGGAGATCAGCAGTTACAGAAATACTCAAACCAGCCCATCTGACACCAACAAGCATCCATACAATTATCTAATCAGCCAATTGTGTGGCAGCAGTGCATAAAATCAGGCTTCAGTTAATGTTCAACCATCAGAATGGGGATAAAATGTGATTTCAGTGATTTGGAGCATGGCATGATTGTTGGTGCAGATGGCCTAGTTTGAGTATTTCTGTAACTGCTGAACTCCTGGGATTTTCACACACTACAATCTCTAGAATTTATTCAGAAAGGTGTACAAAAAAATGCTATTCTGAGATGCAGTTTGGCGCCATGAGGAGGACCTACATAATATTAGGCAAGCCATTTTCATATTGTGGATGATCGGTGTATGTGTATGTATGTATATATATATATATATTTGTAACATTATGTCAAACAAAGTAAAACTCTGGTTTATGTTCAATATACTGTATCTTGTCTTCTGGATGGATCTCATTGTCAGCATTCACTAAAGTAATAATAACAACAGGTACACAACCCAAAATTGCCATAAGAATGCTATTTCCTATTCCTATTCCAATTCTTCCATCTCTATCCTCCACCTTAGTAAATATCCAGTTGGTTCTTATCTATGGCTTGTTCAGAATGTTTTTGTTTAATATTAATACAAATAAGATCATTTAGTGTTACATGCTCTTTGTTGTTCATTCTGAATAAGAAATATGTTAATTTCTGTACAGATATGTAGTATTCTATGTTTATATTTTTATAATTTATATATGATGAAGATAAATGTACATTTGTGTTGAAAACATTAATTGAAGGTATTTGTGAATGGCTGTATGTGTGAATGCATTGTGATGCTCTTTGGAATAAAATAAAAAAAACTACCTCTCAAAACAAGGGTTTTTCCAATTATTTAAAGGGATAGAATGATGTCCAAGAGCGCATCTGGTACTCAAAAAATGCCACAGATGCTTCGGAAAGGGGGCTACTTATATGGAACAAATGGTGGAAACTTAAATCCATATCAAGGCATTGGAATTTCAATATTAAAAGCTTTTATTATTGGGGCTACGTCTTCAAAAAGAACCAAAGTGTATTGGCCCAAACAGGCCTTCATCAGGATGTCACAAAATGGAGAAACAGGAAGTGACCTAATAGTCTCACCATAGTGCTCTACCACAGGTGCTAGCCATTAGAAGCCTAAAATTATTTGACACCAATAATCAAAAACTAATAAAATACTTAGACATATTAACATTGCAATATAAATAAAACAGCATACAAAGAGAGTAATGTATATACAAAAAATACAATAGAAAATGCACATAGAATCAGGCACAGTTTTTACATTACCATAGAAATCAGACCTGAATATTCACAAGAACTCAATATACAAGTTCAGTCCATGATTATAGGAATGGAGATAAATGTATGTCCTCGTTGAGACAAAAAGGAGCTTTAAATGTGTCTATCCAATAAGTCTCATGCTGCTTTAGTCTTTTCAACCTGTCTCCACCCCTGGTACCAAGTGACACCTGTTCTATACCCAATAATTCCAAGTGCTGTCACTTCCATTTTTGGCTTGGATGTAGTGTTTAACCATTGCGTAGTTTGTGTTGCCAGTGCGTATTGCGTACCTGTGTAGAAACATTTGAAGGGGCATTCCAATCTATTACATAAGTGGAATTGCAATTGATAAAGTCCTTGATGTCGTACATCTTCTTATGTCTTGTGTTCTCAAAACAATTCCTTTTAACCATGATACAATATCTGCAACTTCCATAGCTAAAATTTCCTTTTGTAGTCTTAACCAGGTATCCCATCTTGGAGCTTGAATGTAACTGCTCACCAGTTTATCCTTTATTGTTGGAGCACGTTTAAAGGTAAACCCAGGACGTTCAGTGAATATGTCACTTAAAATATCATCCACTTACAGAATATTCCCATTCTTTTTAAAAATGTCTTTGATTTGCACAGCTTTTATACTATAACTTGTGACATAGCAGGGCTTTTGATTTTGTGCCTGGTCTTGTTTTTGTATTTTGTCAAGTAATTCATTTCTCAACACCATCATCATCATATTAAACACCACCATTCTTTCCTCTGGCTCTGCGTTTTCAGCCCTTGGTAAATGTATCGCTCTGTGCTTGCCCCTTTGATTTTTCCTCTTTTGTTTCACTCTGTGACCTGGAGTGATGATCTAAAAAATGATTTGAATTGTGAGAGGAATGCAGACTGGGCTGGCCTGCGGACATCAGATTGTCTGTTCATCTACAGTACTTCTCTGCTTTGAATGATGTTTTCTTTCCTTCCCCAATCATAGACATCATCAGCACTATAATCATCCTGATCTCTTTTGAATTTTGCCAATTTAATTTGTTTCAATCTGGTTGATAGTTTTGCTATGTCCTCCTTCAATTTGACCTCAACAGGCTTCTTTTTTCTTCTGGTTCAATGTGCTCCAGTTTTGTCTTTAATTCCTTTAAAGTCCTGTAAAGTTTATTTTTGTTGTTAGCTGATTCTTTCAACAACAGAATCAAATCCAATAAGCATTTGTTTAAGATGGCCTCCCATTTTTGTTTAAAACTAGCCCATCTGGCACCAACAATCATGCCATGGTCCAAATTACTGAGATACATTTTTTTTTTCACCATACTGATTGTTTATGTGAACATTAACTGAAGCTCCTGACCAATATCTGCATGATTTTATATTGCATTAAACATATTGTGATATGTCACTTCAGCTAGAACAAGAAAACGGAAAAGAAAGACATTTTTTACTCCAGATTAATAAACCACAAAATTCACTGGTTTATTGTTTAATATGACCACACATGATTTTAGATACAAAATAGCCACATTTGAAAACTCTCAGTCGATAAAAACAACAAAAAAATCCATTATGCATTGTTATTTAAAGAAAATAGCTTGCATGTGATTTATTATTTCTAAATTAAGATGTTTTATTAAAATAATTAAGATAAACATCAGATAAAAGTTAGGGCTACTTTCTAATTGTAAATTAAATTATTACAGATCACAGTTGGGATGTGCTCTGCTTGACTGAAACCTGGCTTAAACAGGATGAATATTTTAGTTGAAATGAATCTACTCCCCACAGTTTATTATTATAAACATGAGGGTCGAGGAGGTGTTGCTACAATGTGAAGTTTTTGGTGTTACTAAGAGGACAGGAAATAAGTTTAAGTCTTTTGAACTAATAATGCTTAATAAGACACCATCAGATATAAATAAAAATATCTGTCATATTTTGCCCTTGCAACAGTATATAGATCACCCGGGCCGTATTCTGATTTCGTTGGTGAATTTGCAATTTTTCTATCAGATGCAAGTAGTTACATTAGATAGAGCTTTAATTGTTGGTGACTTCAACATTCAAATATATAATAAAAATGACACATTGGGATTAGCATTTATCAATATTCTAACAGTGATGACGACAAACTATAGCCGGTGCTAGCCAGACATCACTTCAGTCTTTTACGATAGACTTCAGAGGATGAACTGATGTCAACTCCAACTGTAAGATATCAGATACTTCATATGCCAATGCCTGAACCTTAGGATGGATGCCACCGAACCTCACCGAAACGACCTGCCGGTTGAACTGCGATGCAGCTCATTGATCTTTGCCTGCATCACCTTTGTCTATTGATGGACTACACTCTTGAATTGGAATACATAGACTATCATTGAATCACCTATCATGGTCATGAATTGCCAACAAAAGCCTTCATCAGCCAACTAACAAAGGACAATGTATCTACGTGAATTTCTACAGTTAACCAAGGATTGACTTCAAAGACATTAGTCACTAATCATACAAGATCTTTGTTTAAACACTAGCCCTTAACACTTTGTTTACTCATTTTAAACCATGACTTGCACTGCACACAAGTAACTAATATTGTCATTATATCCATGCTGTTTAGCCAGAGGGGAACTGGCCCACACAGTGAGTCTGGTTTCTCCCAAGGTAATTTTTCTCCATCAACCAACATCTTATGGAGTTTTGTGTTCCTTGCCACAGTCGCTGGCTGTGAGGCTTGCTCACTGGGGTTCTAAATAAAATTATTATATTTTATCATTTATTTTTATTCACAATCATATTTAATCAAACTACACAATGATGACTAAGACTTTATAGATATTACAAATTCATTTTCTTTTAAAGCATGATTTTCTGTAAAGCTGCTTTGAAAGTATGCATTGTGAAAAGCACTATACAAATAAAAATGACCTGACATCACTTGAAATATCTTATATATAAAAAATTTGTACAAAGACTATGTTTGGATTATTACATTTCAATTCAAAGGGTTGACTAAGTTAGCCACATTTGAAAACTCTTTGTCACAGTTATTAAAACAAAAACATCCATTATTCTTGTCATAAATTAGCTTACACTTGATGTAATAACATTTATTATTGCTGAATTAAATATGTTTATTACCTTCTTTAGGCTTTATTACCTTATAGTTCAAAAGGCTGACTGAATTCTGAGTTCCTTCTGAATATCCTTGTTAATTCCAAATGTAAAGATATAGAGAAATTCATATACGTCTTGTTTTGACTGAATGAGATAAAAAGGTCTGTTTGTCAGTTCATATAGTCCAGTCCAATGAATGCTAAGAGTTTGTCTTCATAATTGGAGTTTCTCTGTCCAATGACTCTATGTAAAGGATCAAAACAAAGTTATTTAATGAACTCAACTGTAGACATTAGGTCTTTAAAAGCTACAATGCTAACAGCCCACCATTTCTGGCTAAAACTACAGCAAAATGACTGTGTGAAATTTAACAGTAAAATGCTAATCTTTTGAGGTTTTAAAGACATAAATTATTTATTGATCATAAATTAGTTATTGATCATATCTACATACATTTTAAATACAGATATGGCATAAAAATAAAAATACATGTTACAGCTAACCTGAGACGATGAGGAGGTTATTTCTTCTAAATCACCATTACAGCCATTTTTGTGGCGAATGAGACTCCCCCAAAGCACTGAGTGATGGCAGCCAGGACACTCTCCCTCCACAGGAAGTAGGTGGGAAGGATCTGACTTCAAAAAATGTTTGGCCAGGCAAATCAGATGGCTAACCATTTGACAGGAGGGGTGGAAACAAGACAGTCTGTCTCCAGCCTGAAACCACAAAAAATCAAATCAAAAGCAGAAAGAATTGAGACCCAGTTATTACTCTTTCAATCCCCACTTCTTGAGCAGGTTTAAAAAAAAAATAAAATAAATACTTTGAAACCAGAGAGGAACCAACCTTCACAAGCTCCCTACACAGTGCACACCACTCCACCGGTCTCTCCTCTTGCTCCTTACACTCCTGCTGTGGTTTCCTCTTGGCACGAACACAGCCAAAAGATAAAGGGATGTGCAGAGGAGGCTGCATGTCAGGGGAAAAGTCCATACGGTACTCTTGTTTTAGCCAACGAACAGTAAGGGGGAGTCGACTCCATGGCGCCACCCGCAGCATGTTTGACACCACTCGCCAATGGAACTGCAAACTGGATTCTTTGCGGTTGCGTCGGGCAACATGGGATAGCCGACGAGAGGTGTGTGGATGCTGCCATGCCCACTCAAACTAGAGAGGGAAAGACAAACAGGTTTGACAACTGTAACAAAGCGAAGGTACATCTCACCAAAACATATTCCAAGTCATATTTCAGCCCCAAAATAAAAGCTGAAGTGTGTAATTCTAGCGTCATCAAAAGAAATAGCAAAAATAAACATCCTTCTGAAAAAGCCCTGACTGCTGTTAATCAATCAAAGAGATAGTCCCGCCCCCAGCTCACGCCATTGGTCGAACCAATGTGCTATGTTGGACTAGATGGGTTGCTCAAAACAAATGCTGAATTTTTTAAAGGGCCAAAGGGAGTTTAAGGAACTAAACCAACAAATGGTTTACTTACAGTTGTTTCTGCATTTTCGGCTGGGATAAAAGAAAGTATTTTCGCCTGTTTGAACCCTCATGTTAATATATATATATATATTTATTAGGGCTGTCAATCAATTACATTTTTTAATCAAATTAATTGCATTGTATGCCGATTCATTAATTAAATTAATTGCAATTGATCGAATATATAAATATTTGCTTAGAAAGCCCCTCAAATAACAATAATTCAATAAATAATTATTAAATACTTATAGTTTATTTATAATAATTTAAATATAACTTAAATTATATGTTTAAAAAAATTTAAATTTAGATCATTAAAATGCATTACATCATTGTGGCACATGAGTAAAGCATTAAAAAAGACAGTAACACTTTACAATAAGGTTCCATTTGTTAACATTAGTAAACATGAACCAACAATGCGCATTACTTTTAAAGCTTTTATTAATCTTAGTTAATGTTAATTTCAACATATACTAATACATTGCTCAAATTAAAAGTTTGTTGTTTGTTAACATAAGTAAATGCATTATGAATTAACATGAACTTATAATTCACAATTGTATTTTTATTAACTAATTTAAAAAACGATTTATAAATGCTGTAAGCACTATATTGTTAACCGTTTGTTCATGATACATAATCCACTAAACTAATATTAACGAATAGAACCTTATTGTAAAGTGTAACCAAACAGTGGCTTTAGTATGCAATACTTTGTTTATTTCCATATAATTGAACTTATGTAATCTGCCTATTAGTGGCCTACAGTTCACAGCAATCTATTTTACAATTGAATCAGTCCGAGATAGATTTATTATGAGGGCTTTTCTAAGGACACGTCAATGCACACCTGTGTCAGACGCTTTGAGCGTTTCGTTTGCATCACGTCATAAACATACAGTTTTAAGTCACTGTGTCAAGTTAAACATAGTTTGAAGATTAGAACCTACAGATGCCTGCGTTTGTATTTGCGCTCCATCAAGTTGTGTTTGAACATCTTGTTTTGTCTGCTGTCTGTGTGAGTGTGGTTTGTTCTTGGTAGAAGATGAGTGTTGCCCAAACAGCTGAAGTTTTGCTTACTGCCCCCTGGAGAAAACAGGTAGTACTTCAAGCCTGAATAGCTCAGATGGAAGGAATATTACTTATCACGGTCCGAGGACATGATTACTTGCCTTATTTTCTTTTTACGCACTATTTTTTAAATAATGAATCGCACTGAATCAACATGTTAAATCGACGGCACTAAAAAAAGAAAAATATATATATATACATACATGTATGTATATATATATATACATACATGTATGTATATATATATATATATATATATATATATATATATATATATATATATATATATATATATATATATATATATATACACACACACACACTCACCTAAAGGATTATTAGGAACACCATACTAATACTGTGTTTGACCCACTTTAGCCTTCAGAACTGCCTTAATTCTACGTGGCATTGATTCAACAAGGTGCTGAAAGCATTCTTTAGAAATGTTGGCCCATATTGATAGGATAGCATCTTGCAGTTGATGGAGATTTGTGGGATGCACATCCAGGGCACGAAGCTCCCATTCCACCACATCCCAAAGATGCTCTATTGGGTTGAGATCTGGTGACTGTGGGGGCCATTTTAGTACAGTGAACTCATTGTCATGTTCAAGAAACCAATTTGAAATGATTCGAGCTTTGTGACATGGTGCATTATCCTGCTGGAAGTAGCCATCAGAGGATGGGTACATGGTGGCCATAAAGGGATGGACATGGTCAGAAACAATGCTCAGGTAGGCCGTGGCATTTAAACGATGCCCAATTGGCACTAAGGGGCCTAAAGTGTGCCAAGAAAACATCCCCCACACCATTACACCACCACCAGCCTGCACAGTGGTAACAAGGCATGATGGATCCATGTTCTCATTCTGTTTACGCCAAATTCTGACTCTACCATCTGAATGTCTCAACAGAAATCGAGACTCATCAGACCAGTCTTCAACTGTCCAATTTTGGTGAGCTCTTGCAAATTGTAGCCTCTTTTTCCTATTTGTAGTGGAGATGAGTGGTACCCGGTGGGGTCTTCTGCTGTTGTAGCCCATCCGCCTCAAGGTTGTGCGTGTTGTGGCTTCACAAATGCTTTGCTGCATACCTCGGTTGTAACGAGTGCTTATTTCAGGCAAAGTTGCTCTTCTATCAGCTTGAATCAGTCGGCCCATTCTCCTCTGACCTCTAGCATCAACAAGGCATTTTCAGCCCACAGGACTGCCGCATACTGGATGTTTTTCCTTTTCACACCATTCTTTGTAAACCCTAGAAATGGTTGTGCGTGAAAATCCCAGTAACTGAGCAGATTGTGAAATACTCAGACTGGCCCGTCTGGCACCAACAACCATGCCACGCTCAAAACTGCTTAAATCACCTTTCTTTCCCATTCTGACATTCAGTTTGGAGTTCAGGAGATTGTCTTGACCAGGACCACACCCCTAAATGCATTGAAGCAACTGCCATGTGATTGGTTGATTAGATAATTGCATTAATGAGAAATTGAACAGGTGTTCCTAATAATCCTTTAGGTGAGTGTATACACACACATATTGTGTATTATTCTGAGAGGCTGTTCTGCTCAGTACAACTGTACAGATTACCGTTAATTATCAGTTACCATAGCCTGTCTGTCAGCTCAAACCCCAGGAGATTTGCAGTTACACAAATACTCAAACCAGCCCATCTGGCACCAACAATCATGCCACGGTCCAAATCACTGAGATCACATTTATTTCCCATTCTGATGGTTGATGTGGACATTAACTGAAGCTTCTGACCCATATCTGCATGATTTATGCATTGTACTGCTGCCACATGATTGGCTGATTAGATAATCGCATTAATATGTAGGTATACCTAATAAAGTCAGAAGTTTCCAAACACCTTTGCCAAATACATTTAAACTCTGTTTTTCCACAATTCCTGACATTTAATCATAGAAGACATTCCTGTCTTAGGTCAGTTAGGATCACTATTTTAGTATAAGAATGTGTCAGAATAATGGTAGAGAGAATTATTTATTTCAGGTTTTATTTCTTTCATCTCATTCCCAGTGGGTCAGAAGTTTACATTGTTAGTATTTGGTAGCATTGCCTTTAAATTGTTTAACTTGGGAAAAATGTTTTGGGTAGCTTTCCACAAGCTTCTTACAATAAGATGCTGGAATTTTGGCCCATTCCTCCAGACAGAACTGGTGGAACTGAGTCAGATTTGTAGGCCTCCTTGCTCGCACACGCTTTTTCAGTTCTGCCCACAAATTTTCTATCAGATTGAGGTCAGAGCTTTGTGTTGGTCACTCCAATACCTTGACTTTACTGTCCTTAAGCCGTTTTACCACAACTTTGGAGGTATGCTTGGGGTCATTGTCCATTTGGAAGATCCATTTGTGATTGAGCTTTAACTTCCTGGCTGATGTCTTGAGATTTTGCTTCAATATATCCACGTAACTGTCCTTCCTCATGATGCCATCTATTTTGTGAAGTGCACCAGTCCCTCCTGCAGCAAAGCACCCCCACAACATGATGCTGCCATCCACATGCTTCACGGTTGAGGTGGTGTTCTTCGGCTTGCAAACCTCATCCTTTTTCCTCTAAACATAATGATGGTCATTATGGCCAAACATTTCAATTTTTGTTTCATCAAACAATGAATTAATTTTCTCCAAAAAGTAAAATCTTTGTCCCCATATGCACTTGCAAACTGTAGTCTGGCTTTTTTATGTTCGTTATGGAGCATCGGATTGTTCCTTGCTGAACAGCATTTCAAGTTATGTCGATATAGAACTCATTTTACTGTGGATATAGATTATTGTCTACCGGTTTCCTTCAGCATCTTCACAAGGTCCTTTGCTGTTGTTCTGGGATTGATTTGCACTTTTCAACCAAATTACGTTCATGTCAAGGAGACAGAATGCATATCCAACCTGAGCGGTATGATGGCTGCATGGTCCCATGGTGTTTATACTTACTATTGTTTGTACAGTTGAATGTGGTACCCTCAGGTGTTTGGAAATTACTCCCAAGGATGAACCAGACTTGTGGAGGTCCACTTTATTTTTCTGATCTCTTGGCTGATTTCTTTTGATTTTTCATGATGTCAAGCAAAGAGTCACTGAGTTTGAAGGTAGGCCTTGAAATACATCAACAGGTACACCTCCAGTTCAGTACACCTCCTATCAGAATCTAATTGTCTAAAGGCTTTAAATCATTTTCTGGAATTTTACAAGCTGCTTAAAAGGCAAAGTTAACTTAATGTATGTAACATTCGGACCCACTGGAATTGTGATAGTCAATTCAATGTTAAACTATTTGTCTGTAAACAATTGTTGGAAAAAATCACTTGTGTCATGCACAAAGTAGATGTCCTAAACAACTTGCCAAAATCATAGTTTGCTAAAAATGAGTTTTAATTACTTCAACATAAGTGTATGTAAACTTCTGACATTAATGTAGTCAAAATCCTCATAGTACTTACATTTTTTTCATTTTCTATCATTTCGTGTTTTGTTTTTAATATATATGTATAATTATTGAGGGGTGAAATATGACCTTGACATTTTTTTTGACAACCAGTGCTGTAAATTCCTTTTAGGAAGAAAGAGAACATGTGAATTTACCCGAAGCGCTGCAATATCAGATGGAAAGCCATGGATGATTAGAACCATCTCCCTTAAAATAAATTTTAAAGAATAATTAGTAATAAAAAGACCTTCTGTGCTTCTGAAATAAGAGGTCTCATTGTAATATCTTGTGAAATACGCTGATATATTACCATGGTCCTCTTCCACTGGTTCTCTTTGCTCCTCCTCTATGTCGCCCGGCGTTGTGTTGACCGATACGGCGCTCCGGGTTCACAGTGAAGCCGATATATATACGACCCTTAAATTTGGGGTTAGTGCAGTACAGCATATACACTCCATAAAAACTCTCCACCTCAACCACCATCCTAAATCCTAAAAGAGGTCTGTGTGAGCTTTGTGAGATTTCCTCATCTAAAGCACTGACACTATATACTGTAATCTTCAAATTACAACATGAAGAAATGTTATATCTTGGCAAAGCTGTAACTGTGACCGGAGCGCTTATTTTATTTCAAGTGGACTGAACTCAAAACATTCATTTGTTTTGGTTTTGGCACTGTGTTTCATTTAAATTTTACCCGTTAAAGGTGTTCAGATATCGCCCCAAAAAACATGCGATTGAGCCATAAATGATTTAGCGTACATGATCTCGAGTTCACGCATTATGTAATGTTCCGCGTTATAATGCTGTAAAATTTGCAACGTTGTATATTATTTTAGTGAGGTTGATAATTGTATTAGATTATCTGACATTTCCAAAAGGGCAATTGGAGGTAATAGCTATGAAAGCGAGGACCCCAGATACTCTTCTATGATTGGTCATTATTCATGTGGCATGTCGAAATAATGATTGGCCACCATTGCATTTCAGAGGCGTGACTTGTTAATGTTAAAGCTCCTCCTCTCAAACAAACCGGTAGTGAAAAGATAATTCAGAGACAACTCAGTTTATGTTAAAATTCTTCATCTCTAATAAAAACGTTTTCGTTATTGAAAGGTGTACTTTTTCCGTGAGATGTCAATCACCCCCGATCTGATTCGTGAAAAACTGATAGCGGGGATTGCTGCAATTCACGTGGTATGTAATAACTGCACATATCCTATCCATATAAAGGTGGTCACATTTTTGAGCCTGTGAATTTAATAGGACAAGGGCAGTTTGAATGAAACAGAAAGCAGTCTATGTTTGCATTGTTCCTTGTGTCAAAATCCTTGCATGTCTCTTTCAGGATGTTGAAGACACGTCTCCAAATAGATGCGCCGCCAGTTTTAAAGTTCTTGTAGTTTCTCCTCAGTTTGAGGGGAAACCATTATTGCAAAGGCACAGGTGAGAGCAGTTTCAGTAGAAATAACTTTTGCATACAGAGTCCTTAGGACAAGACAGTCATTTAATATTGTATTACAGTTGGGTCCAAAGATCTGAGACAACTAGTGAAAATATTTTATTTTGTTTTTTTCTAATTTAATTGAAATATTTCCAGTACAAATCATATTAAGCATAACAATTCGGTTGCTAAGTTGAATTGATATCGTAAATAGTACAGAATCTTAAATGTATAAATATTTTGTATATGATAACTTTTACAAGATTTGTTTTTCAAATTTTGTTTATTCTCTTGTTTTAATAAAATTAAATATAAAAATCCCAGATTTTCTATGCAGTGTCAAACTGTTTATAAACATTATATTTTATAATCTGGTGAGAGAGGACATAGGTTTCATTGGTGTACAAATGTTTAATTTTACTTGTGTTAATAAGTCTAATCACTATGTCTGTTGTAACTATAGAGTTCTCACATTAACAGAGAGAAATAAGATCTGGTTAATTTGCAATTATGACAACATAGAATGGGAGTGAAATATGTAAGATCATAGAGGTTTGTTAATATCAGGAACATAAAATGGTTCAAGGAACAAAAACAGAAAATGAACAAAGTTTTTGCAGAACGTAACCGAAAAATAGAACAAAGTCCCCTTTTAATTGTTCCAGAGTGAAAACGTTATTTTTAAATGCTGGGAACTGGTTAATAACCGTTTAAATTTGTTCCGATAATTTGTATTAATGAAACCAAAGGGCTTATCACAGTACATTTTCAGAATGACACCACTTTCTGTTGCACAAAAAAATGGGTCTGCACTCTTTTGAGTAGAACATGTAATGCTTTGATACTGAACAATTTCTTTGCCTAATTGAATGTGGATGCCTTCCGTGACATGCTGAAGACCATTTTTGCAACTGTATATAATTACTGCATTTACATGCATGATTAATCTAGATGCAAGGAAAAAGTAAAACGTTATTTTCTCAGTTGTTTTCAAGTCATCATTAAATTATTGTTAGGTTTGAGGCATTAACACGGAGTTAATGTTGCTGGGTTTGACTGACTCGTATTTTGGGGATATTTTTAGTATTATGAAGACATTTATTGCAAATAAATTATTTTATATAGGCTATGATTGATAATTCCCCACATGGAAAAAATATATATATATATATATATATATATATATATATATATTTTTTTTTTTTTTTTGCTTATTTTGGGTGAGGCAATATCTTATTTTAAGCTTGTTTTTCCAGACCAGGTCACTTGTTTCTCTTGAGTACTGTCATTTAAAAAAATAATATTATTAACCGTTCTTTTATTTCATTCTAACCGGTTACCAATTGGAAAGGAGGCTGCTCAGAACAAACCAAAATGAAAAACATTTCATTTTTAGTCCCAGAAACGTGCCTCTAAATATATAAATTAATGTAATTTCATTTGAAAGTGGGTATTGACATTAAACAAAAAGAGATTCTGCCTCAGACAAGTACTGTGCCGTAAGAATGATTATTATTTATTTATTTATTTATTTATTTTATGGAATCAATGAGGCCTTGAACAGTGTTGTGAAATGGTCACCTGCAGCTGTTATAAGTCCCAGAAAGTGGATCTTTACATAGGGCCAAGTCATGTGGATGCCAGCTCTGAGTTGCAGCCATGCTAGGGATGAATATTCTCACTGGTCTGTGTGTATTTATATGTTTGTTGTTTAGGATGGTGAATAATTGCCTTGCTGAGGAGCTGAAAGAGATCCACGCATTTGAGCAGAAAACACTGACACCAGAGCAGTGGGAGAAACTGAAAGCACAGTGACACACACATACAGTACACACAAAACACATTCATGCAGCCATCAGATGGAACAGCAATGACTTAATCTCCTATTAGTGTGTAGATATTCCCATTTTACATCCCAAAGTATAATCACACCAATGATATGGAAATCAGTTGATTGTATTTATGAAATAGTTATGCTTCAATTATTGTCACTTATGGAAAACATCTCAAACAAATTATTAAAATTTATTATGTGCTGTGCAAAAAATTTATTTTGAAATGTAAAATGCTGACAATAAAGAAACTTCTCAGACAAAATGTATTGATTGTAATCAGTCGTTATTATGTGACAAGACTTGCTACTGTGTTCAGTGTCAGAAACAAGATGTTGATCAAGAAAATATTGGGGAAATGGAAGGTACAGCAGCATGAATTTAATGCTTGTATAGGTGCACTTTGCTGTCCAGGAGTTCAGGATATCGTTAACACCTTTGATGATAGCCTATTGGTTTTGAACAGTGGTAGAATATACAGTATAAAGGAGTTTAGCTAATGGCATTTGATTACGTTTATATCAGTGTTAATAAAGTTTACTTTCCGATCTAACTACTACTAATGTTACATTAGCAGCAGATCCTTCAAGCTCTGTAAGTTGCAAGGTGATGCTACCATGGATCGGATTTGTTGGTCCTGCACGTCACACAGATGCTCAATCAGATAGAGATCTGGGGAATTTGGAGGCCAGTGCAACACCTTGAACTCTTTATCAAGTTCCTCAAAACATTCCAGAACATTGTGTGGCAGGGTGCATTTTCCTGCTGAAAGAGGCCACTGCCGTCAAGGAATACCATTGCTATGAAGGGGTGTACCTGGTCTGCAACGATGTTTAGGTAAGTGGCAAGTGTCAAACTGATGTCCATATGAATGGCCTAACCCAGGGATTCCCAGCAAAACATTTCCCAGAGCATCAAACTCCCTCCAAGGACTTGTCATCTTCCCACAATGCTTCCTGGTGCTATCACTTCCCCAGTTAAAAGGCACACATGTACACAGCGGTCAATGTGATGTAAATTAAAACAGGACTCATCGGACCAGGCAATTTTCCACTGCTCCAAGGTCCAGTTCCGACCCTTGCGTGCCCATTGTAGGCACTTTCAACGGAGGACAATGGTCATCATGGGCACTCTGACCAGTCTGCAGCTTCACAGCAGGGTGCGATGCACTGTGTGTGGTGACACATTCTTCCCGTATCCATCATTGCAATTTTCTGTGACTTGTGCCACAGCAGACCTCTGTCAGTTCGGACCATACAGGATAGCCTTCGTTGCACTCATTAGCAATGCATTGATGAGCCTTGGGGGCCCAAAACCCTGTTGCCAGTTTGTGGTTTGTCCCTCCTCAGACCCCTGTCGGTAAGTACTCACCACTGACGACCGGAAGTACCCCACAAGCCTTGCCCTTTCAGAGATTATTTGACCCAGTCGTCTGGCGGAAACAGTTTGGCCCTTGTCAAAGGTCTTTACTTCTGCCCATTTCTCCTGCATTCAACATGTTCATTTCGAGAATGGATTGTTCACTCGCCATTTAATCTACCCAGACCTTGATATGCTTGTTAGGAGATGATCAATGTTATTTGCTTCACCTGTGGGTGGTCATAATGTTTTGGCTCAACACTGTATTACAAGTGATTTTTCCACCTAACAAATATCTTAGTGGCCCAACTTGAGAGATAAACA
This sequence comes from Xyrauchen texanus, assembly GCF_025860055.1. Lineage (NCBI taxonomy): Eukaryota > Metazoa > Chordata > Actinopteri > Cypriniformes > Catostomidae > Xyrauchen > Xyrauchen texanus. The sequence goes on from NC_068277.1 coordinate 54,188,049, forward strand.
AATGTTGATTTTGTCAAGAATAAGCTTTGAAGTTGAAAGTCTTTAAACTCACTGTATTAAAAAATATGGATTGCTGAATATAGATATACTGTATGTATGTGTGATAGAGAGAGAGAGAGAGAGAGATGAACAAAAAAAATCTTTCAGGTCTCAATTAAGATGGGAATCTGTCTCTGAACGAGGGTTTAGCTCACCTCTCATGTTCAGACAGGTAAAATGTGAGTCATAACAGCATTGCGAGAGCAAATGTTTCATTCATAATGCTAAAAGCATTTGCTAAGCATACTGAGCCTTAGTAATGTGCAGACCGCCCTCCTGCTGTCAGACATAAAGACAACCACTGCAGCCAGCTTTAATTCCTCTCTCTCACCCAATTTTCTTTAAGTTAAACTATTCCCTATCCAGTCCAGATTACACATAGGTCTACAGGTATAGGTCTAGTGGTATAGCTATAAGGTACACTAAGTGCCCAATGGTCTTCTGCTGTTTTAGCCCATCCGACTCAAGGTTCGTCATGTTATGCATTCTGCACGATCATGATTTCAAGCTCAATTACACTTCCTAGCACCATGCACTTGGAAGTGTAACCGAGCTTCAAAACATGATCATGCCTAGAGACTGCAAAGGCAAGATGTACAATGACATTTTTTTTTAAATATTTTGTTCTGTTCTCTTATGGATTACTTTTATGCTGCTTATATGCTTTTTGGAGCTTAAAAGTTCTGGTCGCCATTCACTTGCATTTTATGGACCTACAGAACTGAAATATTCTTCAAAAAATCTTTGTGAGTAAATGATCAGTTCCCAGTTTTTGCTTTTTAGTTATAATGTTAGAAAACAGGCTGTTCAAGCCTTTGAAATACAGTGTAATAAACCTGCAAAGGTTTTAGTTTTTTAAGGTCTTAATTGTATTAGATGAAGATGAGATCACATTTCAGGAGACATTAATGTAAAAATACAAATATAAAAGGTTCACAAACTTCTTTGCACAACTGCATTTAATGTCAGTTGATAGTTTCACAATCTATAAATTAATCATAACAAATTAACAGCAAGGTCCAACAGAGGGTTCGGTGTTGTGGAGAACCTCACACCTGATTATACATGCCAAAACAATAAAGACTGAGCTAAACACTGACCTCCACTATTCCTAACTCTTTCCACACTCTCCACATACATTCAGTTTTTCTCCAGCATTAATGCGTACGCGTATGGATGCTCACCAGTGTGTATCAGCAAGTGAGTCTTCACGTTCTCCAGGCAATTGAAGCCTCGGCTGCACACATTCATGTGATATGGGCTGCACCTAGGGGGGTAAAGCTGCAAAACAAAAAAAGCTGCTGTTTTTTTCACCTGGTGGCAATGGCGCCTTTTCCCACTCTTATCAATATAGTTATTTGATGTTGAATGTGATGATTACACAGTTCACTTCCACTGTGAAACACCTGACAACAGAATTTACAAATAGGCAGGATGGACTGGATGTTTTTCCTCACTGGAAAACTACAGTTTTGAGATGACTGGATGAGGGAAGTTTTGTCTGCTGATTGGTTGAAGCTATGAAATGGGGTGGACAAACTGATTTATGAGGAACCTGAGGATGGAAAAAAGAAACATTTATTTCAGGATGGTAGGAATAGTTTTAACCACTGCCAAGGCTTTGGCTGGCTCCTTGATTCAAAGGATCGGTCTCAACTGTATCAGGCCTCCAGTCTTCTAATAGTTTAGACTGGGCAAAAGCTATTCTGTCAAGTCCAAACTAATCATTAAACCTTGGGTCAAAGCTGTAGTCTGGGCTAGGATCAGAACCACAACAAGAGCTGCCATTCAACAGTTCCTTTGGTTCTGGCTTTTGTACTCTTTACCTTAACTGGTTCAAACTACAAAGCAGAAATGATGATGGGTCCTGGTCACTTGGCTCTGCGTCTTGTATGTGGTACGTCTTGGGATCGTGTCCTGAGTTTAAGGTGTCTTTCTCTAGTAGAAAAAATGTCAAGACAACTCGCTTCGACAGATCAGTTCGCTGCATGCACGGGCGATTGAGACGTGTATTAAAGTTATTATCAGCCTCAGTTTGGACGTATCTTGTGTATATAGCCTATAGTTCGTATGTGAATGGTCTGATAATGTGTAATGATGATTGCTGTTATTAGAGCTTTGCTCTAATAACAAAGGTGGTTTCTTTGTCTGTTGCAGAGAAACCACCCTCACACACACTCATGCAAATCCAAACTTGTGCAAGCTTAAATACAACTCAGCCCACATGCATCAAACTCTTGCTGGTTGAGACAAGGCGTAACTAACAAAGGATTCACGGCATGTTTCTCATCTGAACGTGCTTAACCTGCTCCGCATTTCATCATTCCCATCAGTCCTAGCCTGCTCCTCTGCAACCATCCTAAGGGCTCATATTATTTCCAGGAATCCCATTCCCATGGGATGCCGCAAAGGGCCTTGTTGACTCTAAACTTGAACACTCTAAAGTTCACTGCCATCAGGCTTATACCACTTGTTAATCAGACTCTGACTAATGTGCATGTAAAGGCTGACTTCTCCCTCGGATGTTGAGACTCGCATACTTGTGACAATAAATCAGTTCAAGTTGATACTTCTCTCTGTAGTGTTCTGACCGACACACCTGGTTCACTGCTATCCGAACTAGCCCTACAGCGGCTTAACTAGCCCTTCGCTACAATAATATGTTAATGATATGAACGGAACTGTTACGATAGTACTATTATTAAATGACTATATGATTGCAAAATTATTGACACTTTATTATTCAAGATTTAATTTATGGCGAGGCAGAAGCATACACAAAAAAATAAGAGATCTATTAATGTTTAATGTTCTTGGTATTTCTTTTTAAAGAACATCTGTTATGCTGATGTTTTGTGTGTTAACACTGTGGTGAAGAATGTGTGTATTTTAAGGATGGATGTCACTTCCAACTGATACTCGATTTGAGTGCTGCTTAGCTCTACAAGCAGTTGCTATTCAATTGATTTCACTGTACTTACACTTGTTCATCTGACATATACTAATGTAAATAAAATAAATTACATTTGACCAACATAGAAAATGTATTAAATAAACCCAATTAAATTAAGATAAACTATTATAGTACATTAGTTTTACCTAATCCAACTTAATTATGTTGGCTCAATGAAATTGACTTAATCTCAGTGAAAGACATGAAACATTTATTGTAAAAACTTTCTAAAATTCAATTAAGTAAGGGTAATGACATATTTTTTGGAGTGAAACTTTGCTTTATTTTAATAATATACAGAACTGTGCAAAAGTTTTAGACACTTGTGAAAAATGTTGCATAGTGAGGATTTCTTCAAAAATTATAAAATAAATAGTTTTCATTTATCACTTAATATCATACAAAATCCAGTAAACATAAAAATGCTAAATCAATATTTGGTGTGGCCACCTTTGCCTTTAAAACAGCACCAATTCTTCTAAGTACACCTCGACACAGTTTTTCTTGGTTGTTGGCAGATAGGATGTTCCAAGCTTCTTGGAGAATTCACTACAATTGCTTCTGTCTCGTCATGTAATCTCAGACAGACACAATGTTCAGTGGGGGTCTCTGTGGGGACCATGACATCTGTTGCAGGGCTCCCTGTACTTCTGTTCTAATCTTTTCTATTTGCAAAAGTAATGTTTGGGGGTCTTACATTTATATTTCCTATTGACCCACTAAAACTGAAGATATAAATAACCATATTAAGACAAATGCTTTTGTGAAACATCTTATGCCTTTTACAACTTTTGCACAGTACAGTATAATAAAGTGAAGTTCTAGAGATTTAAAGATATAGTTCACCAAAACCATAAATTCAGTTTTTACTTACCCACAACTTGTTCCAAACCATATTACGTATTTTCTTTCGTGGAACATAAAAGCAGATTTTTCAATGGTAAAATATCATTTTCTATGTAAACATGCAGTAATTTCATGACCGTTGCACCGTGTTTCACTGTTATTTTCAGCATCACGCTTTTTAGACGCTGTGCCAGGTAAAAAGAATGGAAACTTTTAAAAATGCATCTCGAGACACCTGCTTTCACTATTTTTTGTGCTGCAGCTTGTTTTAGCACTGAACGCATCTGTATGGAAAAAAAAAATTATTGTTCTGGTTTGGAACAACAAGAGGATGATTCACCCAAAAAGGAAAATTCTGTCATCAATTACGCACCCTCATGTCATCCCAGATATGTATGACTTTCGTTCCTCTGCAGAACACAAATTAAGATTATTAGATAAATATTTCAGCTCTGCAGGTTCATACAATGCAAGTGAATGTTGGCCAGAACTTTGAAGCTCCAAAAAGCACATAAAGGTAGCATAAATGCAGGGTTGGGAGGGTTCATTTTGAAATGTATTCCTCTACAGATTACAGAATACTGTAAAATGTCATTTGTAATGTATTTCGTTGATTACTCAAGGTCAGTAACGTATTCTAAATACTTTGGATTACTTCTTCAGCACTGTTATATTTGTTTACTTGTTTTGACAATAAAAACTCTGTCCAGTACAGTAAGACAAAATACACATGTTAAAAATACATTCTCTGAAAAACCTAAATATTGTATGCAGAGTTGTTTCTAAAACAAGATAAATCTATTTAATCTTGTTTTAAGGATTTTTAGATATTTATTATCAAGAACATGATTTTTGCCCTAATATCAAAGGTCTTACTAAAAAAAGAAAATATGATCCAATGTGAATTTTCTTGATAAAAAATATGATCGTACCATGTCCATATAAAATGGCTAGAAATAGCATTTTAGCTTATCATAACTCTGTCAATTTACACAAGGTTTATTTCTATTTCTTCTGCTCCAAACTTACTTCTCTGTCTGCTCGTATGAATGTAACATCATAAGAAAGTGTTTCACCACTATTCAAATGGAAGTAGAAAACTGCAGTTACTTATATTTTGTATTTTAAATATGTATTCCCGCTTCTTGTATTTCGTTACTCCCCAACCCTGCATACAAGTAATTAATTCAACTCGAGTGGTTAAACCTATGTCTTCAGAAGCGATATGATAGGTGTGGGTAAGAAACAGATCAATATTTAAGTACATTTTTACTATAAATGTCCAATTTCACTCTTTTTTGGTTTTTGGTGATTCTCATTCTTCATGCTCATCGCCACCTACTGGGCAGGGAGGAGAATTTATAGTAAATATTTACTTAAATATTGATCTGTTTCTTACCCACACCTATCATATCACTTCTGAAGACATGGATTTCAACACGGGAGTCGTGTGGATTACTTTTACGCTGCCTTTATGTGCTTTTGGGGCTTAACATTTCTAGTCACTATTCACTTGCATTGTACGGACCTACAGAGTTGTGATATTCACCTAAAATTCTTAATGTGTGTTCTGCAGATGAAAGAGTAGCTAAATAATGAGAGAATTGCCATTTTTGGGTGAACTATCTCTTTAATTGATCAGGAACTACAGGATCATACTGGACATTTTAAAAAGTAAAGTCTAACCGATCATTTGATTTCTTATGTTATTTTGTTCTCACTTTGGTTGACACTTTCATGAAAAGATCCATTCAGCCTCTCACAGGTTATCTCTGCTCTCGCAACCACATATTCATCCGATTCCTCGGACTCCTGCTTTTCACACACTTTCCTCGGCGTATCCTCATCCTGTCTGATGTGGTATCCATGTGGATTCATGTTCATAAAAACAAACCGAGCCCCGCGGTTTACACCTTGTAACAAATACCTGAAGATTGAATCTGATTAGCTACTAGCCTACTAATATAGTGTGAAAGAAAGAGGGGTTCTCCATATTTGTAGACATTTATATTTAATTTTTTTGCTCATATTTTGAATTTAGAAATAGTACATACTTCAAAGAGCCAGCAATAAAGCATAAACTAAAGTACATACACAAAGTTATAAATATAAAACAACAAATAAATGAATAGGCTACGTGTAAACCTCCAGACAAGATAACACACTTTTGAACAAATATATTTCAGTTGAGATAACATTTATTTTCAAGTATGTTTTGATCGCTTTCTTCTTTGAAGTATACAGAATACAGAAAAGCCTAAAGTTGGGCTTTCTCACACAGACCGCATTCATGTGTTACTGTCATTTTGACAGTTCAGAGGCGCCGCTCACAAAAGGTGTTTCGCACTTTGCGGCTTCCGTACAATCACAGTCAGGAAGAAGAGCTGTTACCTATCAGTCAGATGACAACGCCAAACACTCAACACTGAACTGACAAGAAACAGTTAAGTATTATTTTCATTAGGTAATCAGATGTGATATTTATTTATGTGTCGAGATTTTTATTCCTCAGTTATCCAGGTTGGTTTGTGTATCATTCTCTTGTACATCCCTTATGAGCCATTGCTAGAGCATGATTGCAAGTCTCGTTGTTAGATGAGCATTAGACACAATTGAACAGAACTGCCTTTGAAGATAGAAACAAGTACATGCGGGTTTTAAATTTGGAATGTTTTAGAAACCAACTGATTTGTTTTTTAACTGTTCTCACAAGAAAAAAATCTTTGTTATGAAAACATGTTTTTTTTAGAGGGGAATCACGGATACTGTGGTATTATGTTTTCCTTGAATTTTAGCTATTTTATTCACCGAAAGCCTGAAATATTTCGCGCTATCATTTTATCTACATGAGCGTATACATGCTATACATCAGTGGTTTTCTGGAGGCCCAAACCTGCAAAAATAATAAATAAATAAATACATGTAATAAGAAAAAATAAAGGAATAAATGTCTTGATAAAACAAATATAATTCGTTTTTAATTAAACGTATTCCTGAATTTATTATTTTATGACTTTATTCCTTTAATGTTTTTCTATATTTATTTTTATTCATTTATTTTGCATTGTTTTTTTATGTATGTGTTCATTTATTTATTTATTCCCATATATATTTATTTATTTATACATGTATTTATTTTAACTTTTCTGTGTTCAACGTGGAAATGAGGGAGGCGGTCCTTACGTAGCTCCAGTGCATCATTGGTTGAGAGCTCAATAGTACTTATCGGAAGCAAATAAGATGGACGTCCCACCTTAACGCTCCCTGACTCACACAGATTTAGAATATGTAGGGAAATGTATCCATCAGCTTAGTGTACTTTGCATTTTTTTTAAACTTAGGCAAGCCTGTGTTTGTTTTGAATGGCTAAATGAGTAAATTAGCATTTTATGGTCAACAAGTGAACAGTTAATAATTAAATGACGATTCAAATCCATGATTACAACCCAGGTTAAAACCCAGATACAAGCAAGTACCTTTGAGCCTTATTTGGCAACATTTCCAAGTAGGTATACACAGTTTTCACAGAACACTGGGTGACACCATGATGATTAGAATAGCCTGTTTTCAATTTCTGGTCTCAAGATTCAATGTAAAACAAACCTAATCCAGTGATCCAGAAGGAGAACAACAACCATTTAAGTGTTATTTGAAGTAAAAATGAATTTAACGCTCAACTTAACAACTCAAAGTAGTTGAGTTATTTTATCAACGTAACAAACCTCAGACAATGGCTTCATGTCATCTACACACACAGGTGAAGCAATGGAAAAAAAAAAACAGTCATCTTGACACTGTGAAGTATCGGCACTATAGAGACACATGTTTTTTGACAATTTCGACAAATGTTTTTCTTTACTCACTATACACCGATACGGATGAAAACACTAAAACTGGCGAATCATGGAACACTCAGTAAAAAGGTGAATAGCTGCAGGCCTGGACACCTCCAAATGGGGGTGGAATCTCCAAAAGAGGGTGGGGTTACTCCAGAAAGTGGCTTGGTTACAAAAGCAAGCAAGCAATAAATGTAAAAATTATAAATAGTAAAAAATAATAATACATTAGTTAACTATGTGAAATTGTGTAATGAATATACAAACCCACTTTTAGGTGTATAAGTCAAATATTTGACTCAAATACTATATGTTGGTGATGATGACATGTGGACATGTGAAAATTGCAGGTAGTGTTGTTTTCTGTGCAAACTATTTGCTACATTACAACAAATTTTATGTTCCGGTGTATCTTTGTTCTCTTTGCACCTTTTAGAATTTTCACTGATTGATATATGGAAGTTAATGCATTTGTTGACTATGTTTATTACCTATTTTTGTCTCAACCAAATCAGTATGTTCCATAATAAACTGTACTTTTGGCTCGTATTGATCTGAAGTCTGCATTCTGTCTGTGATCAGGAGCTGCTTCGGTTATCCTGGCACGTACTGTACATTATCCTGAAGGATGAAGCTGCGACTGCATTTTGTGGTGGACCCCATGGGCTGGTTCTGCATTAGCACAGTGCTGTTCATCTGGCTCTATAATACCCTCCTCATTCCCAAGCTGGTGCTGTTGCCACATTATGCCGAGGAACATATACCTTCTGCGCTAGTGGTCTGTAAGTTTCTTTACGAACGAAGTTCTCTGATCGCTCTCTGCTCATGACAGCTCTTATCACATGTTGTATTCAATGAAGAATAGTTTCACTGAAATCTTGTTCTTCAACAATCTGGTTTTTGCATTACATAAGGAGAGGCTTCAATAGTTCCTCTCTATGGAATAGTTCCTCATAGATTCGAACAATACAGTGAGATAATGTGGTCATGTTTATGATGAAAGAATTTGCAGGACAGGTTTTTTTTTTTACAACAGGCTTGTTTACATTTACTCAACAATTATTGAAAGTTAATTGAACCATAACAGTATTAAATATTTTTCCACGTCTTTTGGTGTTTTATCGGTTATAGTTCTAGTTACTTGGATATGTGTTTAAATGAATAGGAATTATATCATAGCAACAACAATTATGTCATTATTTACTACATTATTTACCCTCATGTCGTTCCAAACAAATTTGACTTTCTTTCTTCTGCTGAACACAAAAGGATATGTATTTAAAGAATGTCCTGAGAGCTAATATCCATGCAATATCAGTGTATAGTGCTTCACCTTAAAGTTTAATAAAGCAGCCAGAAGTGTCATAAAACTTTAGAAGTCTTCTGAAGAAAAACTATTAATTTGTATGATGAATGGACTGAAATGTAAGTTGTTTTTCACTCTCAAATAAAATAAAATAATTAATAAACTCTGTTAATCAAATATGGCGGCACGTCAATATCATAAAATCCAGAGCTGTCAAATTAACGCGTTAACGCATGCTATTAATTTAAAAGGTGTAATGTGATAATTTTTTGTAATTGCAGTTAAAACATTTACAGTTAATAGAATATAAATGGTGGTTAGAAGGGCGGAACCTTGCAATGTTTCCGTCCGGACTCATTACACAGCCGTGATCAAATGATGGAGTAAGGAGCACTTGACTCTATTTGTTGTACAAAACAAACCCAGAAATCAAGTATTTTTCAGCCTAGTTAAGGTGTATTTTAATTGCCACAGAAGCATGCTAAGTCTTAACTTTGACCAAAACGCAGAATATCTTTCTGCAAGCGCTTTTCATGTGGAGTTCCAAGCAGCGCTGATGCAAATCATGAACGTGACTTTATGATTGCTGCAACAAAGCAGATAGCCACAGTCTACTGGCAGATTAATATTGTGGAGTTTAAGAATTTAAAGCCAATTGCAATGAATATGCATCCTATGGGGACTAGTTCTTTCAATAAGTCAAACTCCCACTTAGACTTTGGGAAACGTTTAATGGGACTTGAATTGGTAATTTCTCAGCACGCCCTGGATTCGATCTCGTGACTCCATGGGTGGTAGTCAGTGTCTTTACTCGCTGAGATACCCAGGCCCCCTCTTAAGAAAAAAAACTTGAGAATTAAAGTTCTTAAAAATGGTCATAAATAACATCTTAAAGTTAGGATAACTTCACTGTTGTCTTAAATCCCAAAAGGTTGTTTCAAATGTGACCCATTTTATCTTGTTGAGTCGATAATCACAATGGGCTTTTTATGTAGAAATGTGATTTTAGACCAAAGCCCGTTTATGACGTTTTTTGTGTTTTGTTATTTTTTTATTTGCAGCTTTCAAACAATGTAAATGTTATCACGTAATGTAAACAAATATTGTTTTGAAGCTTCTTAATGTAGTGACCAATTGTGGTAGTCAATTCAAACGGATGCGCTGCATAGCTCTCTCTCTTTTTCAAGAATTGTATTCTACAACATTTTTACCAAAGTCTTATCATTTATCTTATAACTTTTTATTTTTTATTATTCTTTAGTGAATCTGGCCCCAGAATTTCTTGCTTTCATTGAAGCACACAAGATGCTTTTTAGAAATCTCTCTCATCTCGAAACATGCTGGAAAAACATGAAGCAAAAGGTTTTGAACAAGCTTATGGAGTTTACTCCAGCCTGACATACCACATCTAAGGGGGCTTTCACACTAGCACTTTTGGTGCGCACCCCGGTTCGAATGACGTCAGAGTTCGGTTCGTTTGGATGATGTGAACGCTGTCTTCCGAACTCGGGTGCCCACCCGCGAACCGTACTCGGGTCCGCTTAAAAAGGTGGTCTGGGGTACGGTTCATGTGAACTCCAGTACGGTTCGCTGCTGATATGAACGCAATCGAACCAAACCGCGGAAGTGAACCGCTATTGATGACGTATAATTTGGTCGTCAGTCTCACACACTTTCAAAATGAGCGGAAAGGGTTTACTTTCGTGAGTGCGTGCGTGCGTGTGTATACACTTACCTTGACGAAAAGCGGGATTGACGCACACGCACACGCACTGCAAGCAGAGAGATGATTTCTGCTTGCCTTCGCAAAAATTGTCTTCGCGGACAGCCCGCTGTCTTTTGAACGATTTCAGTATTTTTGCGGCAGACAGACGCAAGTGTGTTTCTGTATCTTGATGTTGAAAACAAAACCAAAGGTTAAAAAAGAAGAACAAATGTGAACCGAGCAAGTCTATTCATTGAATTTTGACGCTTTTCATTTCGCGGTTATCAAGCAACACGATTACGCACCAGCTGCAGCTTGATGACGCTAAGCGTATCAGCGGTTCGGATACAAATATATAATGTGAACACAGTCCATCGGGGGCAGGGGGGAGGGGGGAGCAATCGAACTCGGGTTCGGAACAGGCAATCGAACCAAGTGTGAAAGCCCCCTAAGACATACTGAATTTCATGTTAATTGTTATGCTGATAATACAATTTGTAATTAAAACATGTATTAATTTAGAGAAATGCAGAAGTTAGTCATTAGTGGTCTCAGACTTTTGGACCCCACTGCATTCCTCTCCTTGTGTTTCTATCTCTCTTGAGGTTACTATCTAGCATCACTGCTGTGTGTCTCAGCATTACTCAGGGCTTCCACCGCTGACCCCGGAAAACTTGCTCAGGAATCCAAGATTCCACTTGCTGGTAAGAAACAAATAACACTCTCCTATATATAGTTTTCCTTTGCTCTGCACAGCATTATAGCCCTTATTGATCCACAGTCTGCACCGAAGGTATTCACTTCCTCCCACCCCTTTTTGATATTCATAGCTTTCATATCATTATTAGTTATAGTCATATTACAACAGTATGGTCTGTCTGGATTTTGATTTGTCCTATTTAAAATCTTAAAACAACCTTTCACCTGCAAATTTGTATAGTGAAAAGATGCTTGGCCATTAGAGGATATAAACTTCACAAATTGACCTCTTGGCTCCATACAAATAGAGACCCTAAAGATGCATGGTTTGCACTGTTGCTGTGTCTGAAGTCATTTTGCATGCTCAAAACCCAGTGTGACGGCACCTTAAGTAAGCCATTCAAAGGTTGATTTTCCTAACAAGTGTAAACACTGGCTCTGTGATGCTATAAAAATTTTCTGTTTGTTTGAGCATCCTGACAAGCCCAACATAACATCATTAGCTCCAACAATGGTGTGAGTGTGGAATTTAAATGGAAGACTAAGTGAATGTTCAGAAAACCTCTTTGAAAACATTCATTATTTAGCTAATTCTGTTTGTTGATGCTAATGGCACAGAAATGAAATACTTCACCTTTAAAGTGCATCACATTGGTGAGGAAAACAAAGTTTCACAACTGGTTGATACATTGTCTTAATGGACTTTTTTAGGCAATGGCAGTTTGCTGAAATAATGATAAGACTCAGCTCTGACTTTGCTATGATTAGCATCTTGTTGCTAAGCTAGTTAGCACTTAATGGCTTTTTTAGCTAGCTGTGATCAGATTACCTGACATCCGCTTGGTTTTATGCCATTAAAGACAACCTACAAAAGTGGCAACTGACTTGTGTGAGGGGATTTGCGTTTGGAATCAGAATAAAACTATAAGACATTTACTTCACAGGCATTTTAACAAGTTCTTTCTTAAAGGTTATTATTAATTCATTATTACAGTACCTCTGATGAAGTAATAATGATATTAGAAAGCAGAGGAACCTTTAAAAGTACATTTTGATTTAGAATGTATTTCTAAATGATTTTGGAACATATAGTTCAGATGAGCTCATAATGATTTTTCAATGTATTGTCCCAAATGATGTCAAAATGACTTTGGAAAATGTAGCCTTTGATGAGGTCATAATGATATTTAAATGTTTAGCCTCTCACTAGGTTATTTTATGATGCATGTATGGACACCATAAGGTCATAATAACAGTAGAATGTGTAGAGCCCAATTAAAGGGATAGTTCACCCCAAAATAAAAATTATCTCATGATTTACTCATCCCCATGCCATCCCAGATGTGTATAACTTTCTTCTGCAGAACACAAGAATATTTTAGCTCCAAAAACATAATCAATAAGATTTCTTCAGAAGTGATATGATAGGTGTGGACAAATCAAAAAATTGCCAAAAACAAAAGAAGAATGTGAAAGTGGGGATTGATCATAAAAATGGACTTAAAATATTGATCTGTTTCTCACCCATACTTATCAACTATCAAATCGCTTCTGAAGATATGGATTTAACCACTGGGGTCTTATGGGTTACTTTTACTCTGCCTTTACATGCTTTTTTGACCTTCAAAATACACCCAAAAATATTATTTATTTTTATGACTTTATTAAGTGATTTTAAAATGGATTTTATGTACTTCTATTTTCTTTCTCTTTATTATTTATATTTAGTCCACTGTGAATTACTATTGTGAAATTAATAAATAAACGCCTTGTATCTAAATCTATTATTCCAGATTTTATTCAAGTTAAGGTCAATTGACAGCATTTGTGGAATAGTATTTATTACATAAAATAATAATTTTGACTTGCCCCTCGTTTAAAAAAAAAAAAAGAAATAGCAAAAATCTTGGTTACATTGAGGCACTTACAATGGAAGTGAATGTGTGTCAATCCATAAATGTTAAATTACTCACTGTTTCAAAAGTATAGCAACAAGACAAACAATATGCCTGGAAACATGATTTTAGTGTGATGAAATCAGTAACCTTTCTGTATAAAGTTATATCCAGTTTCACAACTTTGTTGCTATGATGATGTATTGTCAACAAACATAAAATAACTGTAAAAATTACAATTTAAGCAACTTTACAGCTCAAATAATACATGAGTTTAAAAGAAGAATTAATGTAAGTGCTTTTATGAAATTATAAGCTTCACATTTCTGCCTTTTAAACTTCACTTCTATTTTAAGTGCCTCAATGTAACATTGATTTTTGCTGCTTCTTTTTTTTTTTTTTTTTTTTTTACTAAAAAACTAAAAGGATGGATGTCAATTTATTTTGTATTATTATTATTCAAATTTTTCTGTTATCAATGTTATGACTTTTTTTCAAGAAAGATAGCAAAAGTATAATATTTCATGAACATAAGTTTGATTTAAATTATACAATAAATTTATTTTGGACATTGTCAAACTTTGTGGAACAAATACATACAGTTTTGTGTGCCTTATGTATCCAAAACATTTTTGGGCCACTTTATGTGTATGATTAATTAGACTAGAAATTGGGATATACATATACAGTGCATCCGGAAAGTATTCAGAGCGCTTCACTTTTTCCACATTTTGTTATGTTACAGCCTTATTCCAAAATTGATTAAATTCATTAAAATTCATTTCCTCAAAATTCTGCAAACAATACCCCATAATGACAACTTGAAAGAAGTTTGTTTGAAATATTTGCAAATGTTTTAAAAATAAAAAAACGAAAAAAAAAATACAAAAATCAAAATTTGCTCAATACTTTGTTGAAACACCTTTGGCACCAATTACAGCCTCAAGTCTTTTTGTGTATGATGCTACAAGCTTGGCACACCTATTTTTGGTCATTCTTCTTTTCAGGACCTCTCAAGATCCATCAGGTTGGATGGGGAGTGTTGGTGCACAGCTATTTTCAGATCTCTCCAGAGATGTTCAATCAGGTTCAAGTCTGGGCTCTGGCTGGGCCACTCAAGGACATTCACAGAGTTGTCCCGTAGCCACTCCTTTGTTATCTTGGCTGTGTGCTTAGGGTGGTTGTCCTGTTGGAAGATCAACCTTCACCCCAGTCTGAGGTCCAGAGCATTTTGGAGCAGGTTTTCATCAATGATGTCTCTGTACATTGCTGCATTCATTTTTCCTCGACCCTGACTAGTCTCCCAGTTCCTGCTGCTGAAAAACATCCCCACAGCATGATGCTGCCACCACCATGCTTCACTGTAGGGATGGTATTTGCCAGGTGATGAGCAGTGCCTGGTTTCATGGTACCTGGTTTGTTTCATCAGACCAGAGAATTTTGTTTCTCATGGTCTGAGAGTCCTTCAGGTGCCTTTTGGCAAACTCCAGGCAGGCTGTCATGTGCCTTTTACTGAGGAGTGGCGTCCGTCTGGCCACTCTACCATACAGGCCTGATTGGTGGAGTTCTGCAGAGATGGTTGTTCTTCTGGAAGCTTCTCCTCTCTCCACAGAGAAACGCTGGAGCTCTGTCAGAGTGACCATCGGGTTCTTGGTCACCTCCCTGACTAAGGGCCCTTCTCCCCCGATCGCTCAGTTTGGACGGGCGGCCAGCTCTAGGAAGAGTCCTGGTGGTTCCAAACTTTTTCTATTTACGGACGATGGAGGCCACTGTGCTCATTGGGACCTTCGATGATGCAGAAATGTTTCTGTACCCTTTCCCAGATCTGTGCCTCGATACAATCCTGTCTCTGCGGTCTACAGACAATTCCTTGAACTTAATGGCTTGGTTTGTGCTCTGACATGCACTGTTAACTGTGGGACCTTATATTGACAGGTGTGTACCTTTCCAAATCATGTCCAATCAACTGAATTTACCCCAGATGGACTCCAATCAAGTTGTAGAAACATCTCAAGGATGATCAGTGGAAACAGGATGCACCTGAGCTCAATTTTGAGTGTCATGGCAAAGGCTGTGAATACTAATGTTTTTGATAAAAATGTTATCTTGAACCCGATTGAACATCTCTGGAGAGATCTGAAAATAGCTCCGCACCAACACTCCCCATCCAACCTGATGGATCTTGAGAGGTCCTGCAAAGAAGAATGACCAAAAATAGGTGTGCCAAGCTTGTAGCATCATACACAAAAAGACTTGAGGCTGTAATTGGTGCCAACAGTGCTTCAACAAAGTATTGAGCAAATTTTTTTTTAATTTTGTTTTTGTTTTTTTTTTTTTTAATACATTTGCAAAGATTTCAATCAAACTTCTTTCACGTTGTCATTATGGGGTATTGTTTGTAGAATTTTGAGGAAAATAATGAATTTAATCAATTTTGGAATAAGGCTGTAACATAACAAAATGTGGAAAAAGTGAAGCGCTCTGAATACTTTCCAGATGCACTGTATATGCAATCGGTGACAGATAAAAATAACTTTTGTCTTCCATACATTTTTTTGTTGTTCAGCATTCTGCTCGTCTACATTTCATTTTTTGTTGCCTTTCGCTACTGTTTTAATCATTCTCTCAATTCATCATGGTAAAAATAAAAGTAATTGTTTAATTTACCACTAGATGGCGATGAAGACCTTTTCTTTTGTTACTCTGAATCAAACCCCAACCCTAGTGCTTTCAACACTGATGGTTTGGGAGAACTTTGTTATTGGTTCTCTTGACAATTTTTTTTGTCTTTTTGTTTCAGAGAGAGACAGTTTGGAACTGTGCAATAAATGTAACATGATGAGGCCAAAGAGGTCACACCACTGCAGCCGCTGCGGCCACTGTGTCCGTCGCATGGACCACCACTGTCCTTGGTAAAGTCAATGTCACCACCATCATTTGTTTTAGACTTCTTTTAAAATAATGCAATCAAAACCAATAATTCGATAACACTTATAATGTTCTATTCATTTAGCAATAGGTACCATGACTATATTTATAAAAAAAAATTCAGCATTTATTAATCTTGTTTAATGTTAAAGGAGCAACATGTAATATATTTACTGTACTAAAGCATACAATTATCATAATATGCTAAGTTGAAATACTGGCTTCTCCGAAAACAATGCTACAGCCAGTATATTCTACTTTGAAATGTCCTTTCCTGGCCGGAATTTCTGTTTGTGTTTTGGCCAACCAATGCCCATTTCCCAATAGTATTTCTACACCCCGGCTGCCAGATTTGAAACAAGTTAGCGGGCAAACACAGCACGATGCAGCCATGGAAGCCAGCAATACATCTAGCTAACATTGACAGAGTTATAAAAAATCCACATGAGCTTGTTTATAAATTGCAAACATATACATTAGCTGATCAACTTACAGTGTAAGGCTCGTTGCTTGCCTTTGTCAGTTTGCTTGTTCCTGTTGCGTGTCCTCAACCTTGCATCCCGCTTGAGCTTCGAGTCTAGGGAGGAGGTGGCGGGGGAGACAACTCTCTCCAATATTTAGAATTTGGACTGCAGTACCCATTTTAAACACTTGATGTCAATATTACATATTGTTCTTTTAATTGATCAAAACATTATTAATTATCATTTATTCTTGTTAGTTAATTTATCATTAACAAATGTTTTTACCCCTCTCTTTTGAGTTTCCTGTCCCTTTTATTAATTTGACAAGTAGTCTTGTAATATGTGCGATAAGTGAGCATGTCAGATGGTCATTTTTGCAGTATAAACACCACCAGAACTTCTGTGATTTTTGTTTTTTCCACTTGCGTAATAACAATTTCATTACAAATCAGTAGTTCATGTCATTTTATGTATTTATTTGGTAGGTAACCATGTTATAAGTGGGATGCTGTCCAGTCAATCGGTCATTATCGCAAAATAAACCCCTTCAGGGTTATTCAAGACCCTTCCATTTAGTCTTACTTGACGTATACAACTTTTAATGTAAAAATATACATTGGTATATGTAGAATATAACTTTAAGAAAGATTGCTAAATGCTTTAATATTTTATTTATATTCATAATATTGTTAGGATTTTATTATACATTTCAGTAAGTTCATTTTTAACTTTTAACAATAACGTAATAAATGTAATTTAACACATGTGTGCTCAGGCTTGTTATGTCTGTGAGACAAGTTCAGATCTTTTATGACGTCTTGGGATACAAACTGAAATGTGGCCTGTTGACCTAAGGTCAAGAAGTAACCTTAAAAGACCCGTACCCCAGACAGCTTTACATTCCTGCTGGGTTTTGTATGAAGGAAGTTTAATGAGGTCTCTGTAGAGAGGTAAAACGGAGTGAGAGGCGAGATCGAGTGACCAGAGGAGCCCGTGTTAAGTCCAGCCCTACAGTATGGCTGAAGAAGGCTGCTGTCTGTCTGGATTCAGCAAATCGTGACTCCCTGTCATCGCCTGTAATGACAGAGAGAAAAAAAGTGGTCATATCGTTTTCTGTCTTCGTTTGAATAACACTTCAACCTGGCCTCCTAAATCCTCTCCCTTTTGGCCTTCTCTCCCCCTCTCACATATTCCTTATTCTAGTACTACTTCCTCTGATGTGACTTCCTCTTGTTATTGCTTTTGTGATGTTATTAATATTTAATGACCGCACATCTTACTGTATAAAAGGTGAGGTGAACAAAAGGCACTATATATTACCATGTGTTTTTAAACGTGTACCATGGTGTGCTTGGAACGAAATACCATGGTGCATGAATTTTAGTATGGTATTTCCATTTGATGCCATTACTGTACTACCAGCACAATACTTTTTTATAAGGGAGGATAAGGTATTTTAACATCCAAAAAATGACACACTTCATCTTAAATCTTTGTTCAATTCATATGTATCCATCAGTCACTAAACGTTCTGCTAGTTTCTGTCAGCTGACGTGTTTAAATACATTTAATCCCTCTGTTTCTATGTGTGCAGGATTAATAACTGTGTTGGGGAGGATAACCACTGGCTCTTTCTGCAGCTGTGTTTTTACACTCAGGTTCTGAGTCTTTACACTCTGGTGCTGGACTTCTGCCAGTACTACTACTTCCAGCCTCTGTCCTCTGTGGACCTGGTAAGGCCAGCTTACATTTACACACCTCCATTTTTACTGTCCTAAGAGCTTTAAGTCACTGCATGTTTTATAGGTTTAAATAATTGAATGACAGTTTTAAAGAAAAGTTGTACCACTGGAGCTTTTGTGACATCATCATCACCCTCTTTTTTTCCTTCAAAATTCAGTGTGCATGTTTTTTACGCTATATGATACATGATATGTATGACTAGTGATCTTGTAAAACACTGAAAAATCTGTAACACTTTGCATTAAGGTTCCATTTGTTAACATGAGTTAACCACATTAGTTAACAACACGAACTAACACAGAACAATTCTTTTATAGCATTTATTAATCTTGTTTAATGCTAATTTCAACATATAGTAATACACTTTTAAAAGCAAAAGTTATATACAGTATGTTAACATTAGTCAATGCATTATGAACTAGTAGTGAACAATTGTATTTTTATCAACTAGCATTAACGAAGATTAATAAATGCAGTAAAAAATATATTAATTCACTGTTCGTTCATGAAACCAAATGCAGCATCTAATGTTTATGAATTGAGCCTTATTGTAAAGTGTTACCAAAAATTCCCACAAACAAGCCATTGAATTGCAAAAATGTAAAAAGTCTCCCTTTCTCCCCTTATAAAAATTACATTAATGGTATCAGATAATAATACCATGGTACTGAATGATTACCATATCCTTATACCATGTTATTTACAGGGTACATGTCCACAAAGCATGTTATTTTTCATGGTAATACCACGGTATGGTTTTAATTGTGTCTAGATTTTCTTCATTTCTCATTTAGGTAGCTGTTAGAATAGATTTATTTTTTACAATATTCAACATAGTGGAAAACTAATAATTTAAATTAAATTTGGATATGATTTGATAATTATAAAAATAAAAGTAATGTTTTCTCTTCACATTTCTGACATTTTATAAATTCCTGCTTCCATTTTGTATTGTATATCTTAAACGTTATTATTAGGGCTGTCAATTGATTAAAATGTTTAATCGAATTAATTACATGGTGTCCCGATTAATTAATCGCATATAAAAATATTTGCTGAGAAAGCCCCTCATATAAAAATAATTCAATATATAATGATGAAATGATTATACATAGTTATCTTTAAATATGTAAAAATGTTATATATATATACACTGTATAAAATACAAATATTCAGATAATTCAAATGCATTACATTCTTGTGGCAGAAGAGTTCATCATTGATGAGACAATACAAAAAGCGGCTTTAGAATAGAATCTATTGTTTACTACCATATTAATGATCAGAAGTCTATTATTGCTCATAAGTCAATCATTGGCACACAGTTCACAGCAAGTGAATTTGTCAATCAGTTCAAGATTTATTATGAGGGCTTGTTAAAAGACCCATCAATTTACACATACGTCAGACATACTTGTGTAGCCTCTCAAGTGCGTTGCGTCATAAACATAAAATGTTTAGGTCACTGTGTCAAGTTAAATATAGTTTAGTACTCAATCTTTAAACACATTTTGAGATCCCTTAGTTCGCATTTGCGCTCCTTCAAGTGTTTTGAATGCAAGAACGTAACGCATGTCTGTGTTGTGGGTTTTTTCTTCACTGTATAAACTGTGTGTTGCTCATACAGCAGAAGTTTCACTTACTGCCCTCTGGAGTAAACAGGTGGTACTACAAGATTGCATTTCTCAGGAATCTTCCTTATTACGGTCCGTGGGCATGCGATTATTTGTTTTTAAGGCGTTATTGTTTGTCAAATTAATCGCACTGAAGTAACGCGTTAAATCGACAGCCCTAGTTCTTATATTTTAGTTATCTACCTGACACACTTCTTTAATAGCTGTTTTAATGTTACGGTTACTTTGCAGTTGAAAGATCACTAAATATTTATTGTAATATCCTTTCTCAAGAATACCTAAAACACCCTGCTTGACTGAGTGTTTTTTCTAAGAAATTTATAACTCTGCACTGTATTGAAAAATCTTGTTGTTTTAACTTAAAAAGTAAGTGTTAATGCTGCCTTAATATTAAATTGTGTCAACTTAAGAGGGAAATTTGTTTAAACAGAAAATAAAGTTGCCTTAATTCAACATAAGTTGTTAAATGAGCTTAATGTCTTAATGTGAGCTTAAAGGGTTAGTTCACCCAAAAATGAATCCCATCATTATCCCATAATTTACTCGCACTCAAGCCATCCTAGGTGTATAAGACTTTCTTCTTTTAGCCAAACACAATTGGGATTTAATGCTACCTTAGATTTTGAAGATCAAAACAGCGCATCCATCCATCAAAAAAGTAATCCATACGGCTCCAGAGGGTTAATAAAGGCCTTCTGATGTGAAGTGATGTGTTTTTTTAAGAAACATATCCATATTTATAACTTTATAATCTATAATCACTGGCTTCCGGTAATGGCCATCCACGCATTCACAAGAGAGTCGAGTTCTGGCGTATGACGTAGGCGTAGCGTAGCGTAAGCTCTGGTGAGAAGTGATGCATGGTTCTCAACACTTTGCATGCAAATCACAATGATAGTGATAATCATCAAACACATCATGAGTAAAAAGAAGAGCTTTGAAATATTGCTACATGACAAATTACTGAAAGTGACAACAAACACCACAACCAACAGCATATATAAAAACAGCAAAGAGTATTTAATTTAAAGTCAGTAACAACTACATTTTGCATAATGTTTTCATGCTGCAGTGCATGTTGGGAATACGAATATGTGTGTGAGTTGTTTACAAGTTCAAAAACTTGTCAAAAGCTTAGCCAATAAAAACGTGGATAATTGAGTAATCTCAACAAGATCAATTCAGGGAAGTTATTCTTACTCTACATTTTAAGATTATGATAATATATATATGACCTTTGTGTTAGTATGGAATCATCTCAAAGGAGGCATGTGATCAGCACTTGATTTGCACCACTTAACTGGCATTTAGGACCTTCAGGTGGCATTAGTATTACTGAATACTGCTATCACCTTATTCTACTTAATCACAGAATCTGAACTGTGCCATGATCGGTTGTTCTGGTCCTGGCTTGATGCCATATCATTTCACCAAAAACAAATTTTCAAAGCCTCAGCTTATTTTACCTTACCTTTTCTGTGTTTTATTACATGCATACCACTATTTATATATATATAGCCATAGCCATCATGGCAGCAGCAGACCGCCTGCAAATAAAAACCCATAACGCTTAATTTCCTGTTGTTGTTTATTCTGCAGAGCATTGTGTGCAAGTAAATAGATGCAGCTGAGAAGCGAGAGATGGCGGAAATGTGCACAGAAACAGCTGTATTGGAGAGATAGTGGCGTTATCTCATGGAAAAGCTTAACTTTTCCACACCAGGCAAAATATTGTGGATTTTGTCTATTTAATTGTGTCTGTATGTGTTTTGGTGTAATAGTCACAGAAATGCCTTCAGCAAAGGACATAAACATAGTGTTACTTTTCATAACTGCCCTTTATGAAATGAGAAAATGTGTGTGTGTGGCAGAACAATCTTACATGGGAATTTGCTGATTTGATTGTGAGCATTTGGATCATATGTGTAACATGTTTCATTCTCTCAGGAGGAGTTTGCAGTACGTCATGAGTTAGCTCTGCTCCGTGTGTCTTGTATCATGGGGCTGATCATGTTTGGTGGAATGGGCGGCCTTTTCTACACACAGCTCAAAGGAATCCTAACAGTGAGTCTCTCTCTTTCTTTCTTTCTTTCTTTCTTTACAGGATACATTTTTATAAATGAGTTTGTAAATCCAGCAGATTTAACTGAATAATTCATGGAGATCATTGTATTGATTATCTATAATTAAAGTGCTTGCAAGGCAGCACATTCTTCTCCAGTTTTCTGCAATTAATTGAGCTTGATGTACAGACGTTTTTTGTAGATAATTTCAGTCTTTGTACCAATAATGTTTTTGTAACAAAGTGAGC
Source organism: Xyrauchen texanus (assembly GCF_025860055.1). Taxonomy (NCBI): domain Eukaryota; kingdom Metazoa; phylum Chordata; class Actinopteri; order Cypriniformes; family Catostomidae; genus Xyrauchen; species Xyrauchen texanus. The sequence goes on from NC_068277.1 coordinate 54,210,408, forward strand.
CCCAAATCAGTTAGAGAGTTGTTATTAAAATCTTAAATATATAGGTTATACAGATTATTATATAGGATAAAAATGTTTTTAGATTTTAACCTGGATTTTGCATTGTAAATAGCCATAGAGACTTGCATAGGGTTAAAAACTAACAAAAATATAAACGTGACACAGCAAGTTAAGACACTGACTACCACCCCTGGAGTCGCTAGTTCGAAGAGTGACTCCAGCCAGGTCTCCTAAGCAACCAAATTGGCCCAGTTGCTAGGGAGGTTAGCATGAAGACTTGAATAACTGCCCTGGATACATGGGGTAACCTCCTCGTGGTCACGATTAGGGTTATCCCACGATTCTCAGTGGGATAAATAATTGCGTGTGTAAGATGTTTGCATTGTAGGGATGTACAGGCAGATTTTAGGAAAAAGTGATTAAACGGCAAATGTGTATTTACTGAAATGAGATGATTTTCTGCTAAGTCAGTAGGCACATTGGAACGTTTGGGCATAGCAATATGAAGGTGCAGTGGCTTCAATGTTATGACGTCATTAGCAATCCAGTTTTATATATATATATATATATATATATATATATATATATATATACACACACACACAATGCTCTGCAAAAGTCTTAAGATGTTTAACAAATAAATTTGATGTGCTGTAGTGTGGTAATATACATTTTATACTCTCAAACATTCCTTCTGCAAATAGAATAGAAATACATGTAGTCCTACAACAGATGGCATGGCCCCACAGAGACCCCCACTGAACATTGAGTCAGTCTGGGATTACATGAAGAGACAGAAAACAATTGAGACAGCCTAAATAGATAGAAGAACTGTGGCAAATTCTCCAAGAAGCTTGGAACATCCTGTCTGCCAACAACCAAGACAAACTGTGTCGAGGTGTACTTAAGAGAATTGGTGCTTTTTTGAAGGCAAAGGTGGCCACACCAAATATTGAGTTAGCTTTTTTTTTTATGTTTACTGGCTTTGTATGATGTTGTGTGTGTGTGTATGTATGTATGTATATATATATATATATATATATATATATATATATATATATATATACATACACACACACACACACATATGTAGATATTTATATATATACACACACACACACACACATGTATGTGTGTGTGTATATATATATATATATATATATATATATATATATATATATATATATATATTCACACTCGCACACACTGGTGGCCAAAAGTTTGGAATAATGTACAGATTTTGCTGTTTCGGATGGAAATTGGTACTTTAATTCACCAAAATGTAATTCAACTGATCACAAAGTATAATCAGGACATTACTGATGTAAAAAACAGCACCATCACCATTTGAAAAAAGTCATTTTTGATCAAATCTAGACAGGCCCCATTTCCAGCAGCCATCACTCCAACACCTTATCCTTGAGTAATCATGTTAAATTGCTAATTTGGTACTAGAAAACCACTTGCCATTACAGTGAGGAAAATAAGTATTTGAACACCCTGCTATTTTGCAAGTTCTCCCACTTAGAAATAATGGAGGGGTCTGAAATTGTCATCGTAGGTGCATGTCCACTGTGAGAGACATAATCTAAAAAAAAAAATCCAGAAATCACAATGTATGATTTTTTAACTATTTATTTGTATGATACAGCTGCAAATAAGTATTTGAACACCTGTCTATCAGCTAGAATTCTGACCCTCAAAGACCTGTTAGTCTACCTTTAAAATGTCCACCTCCACTCCATTTATTATCCTAAATTAGATGCACCTGTTTGAGGTCGATTAGCTGCATAAAGACACCTGTCCACCCCATACAATCAGTAAGAATCCAACTACTAACATGGCCAAGACCAAAGAGCTGTCCAAAGACACTAGAGACAAAATTGTACACCTCCACAAGGCTGGAAAGGGCTACGGGAAATTGCCAAGCAGCTTGGTGAAAAAAGGTCCACTGTTGGAGCAATCATTAGAAAATGGAAGAAGCTAAACATGACTGTCAATCTCCCTCGGACTGGGGCTCCATGCAAGATCTCACCTCGTGGGGTCTCAATGATCCTAAGAAAGGTGAGAAATCAGCCCAGAACTACAGGGGAGGAGCTGGTCAATGACCTGAAAAGAGCTGGGACCACCGTTTCCAAGGTTACTGTTGGTAATACACTAAGACGTCATGGTTTGAAATCATGCATGGCACGGAAGGTTCCCCTGCTTAAACCAGCACATGTCAAGGCCCGTCTTAAGTTTGCCAATGACCATTTGGATGATCCAGAGGAGTCATGGGAGAAAGTCATGTGGTCAGATGAGACCAAAATAGAACTTTTTGGTCATAATTCCACTAACCGTGTTTGGAGGAAGAAGAATGATGAGTACCATCCCAAGAACACCATCCCTACTGTGAAGCATGGGGGTGGTAGCATCATGCTTTGGGGGTGTTTTTCTGCACATGGGACAGGGCTGACTGCACTGTATTAAGGAGAGGATGACCGGGGCTATGTATTGCGAGATTTTGGGGAACAACCTCCTTCCCTCAGTTAGAGCATTGAAGATGGGTCGAGGGTGGGTCTTCCAACATGACAATGACCCGAAGCACACAGCCAGGATAACCAAGGAGTGGCTCTGTAAGAAGCATATCAAGGTTCTGGCGTGGCCTAGCCAGTCTCGAGACCTAAACCCAATAGAGAATCTTTGGAGGGAGCTCAAACTCCGTGTTTCTCAGCGACAGCCCAGAAACCTGACTGATCTAGAGAAGATCTGTGTGGAGGAGTGGGCCAAAATCCCTCCTGCAGTGTGTGCAAACCTGGTGAAAAACTACAGGAAACGTTTGACCTCTGTAATTGCAAACAAAGGCTACTGTACCAAATATTAACATTGATTTTCTCAGGTGTTCAAATACTTATTTGCAGCTGTATCATACAAATAAATAGTTAAAAAATCATACATTGTGATTTCTGGATTTTTTTTTTAGATTATGTCTGTCACAGTGGACATGCACCTACGATGACAATTTCAGACCCCTCCATGATTTCTAAGTGGGAGAACTTGCAAAATAGCAGGGTGTTCAAATACTTATTTTCCTCACTGTATATCAAACACAGATGAAAGCTATTTGGTTCATTAAATGAAGATTAACATTGTCTTTGTTTTTGAGTTGCCACAGTATGCATGTCATAAGGTCAATATTAGGTCAAAAATGGCAAAAAAGGAACAGATTTCTCTAGAAACTCATCAGTCAATCGTTGTTTTGAGGAATGAAGGTTATACAATACTTGAAATTGCCAATAAACTGAAGATTACATACAAAGGTGTACACTACAGTCTTCAAAGACAAAGGACAACTGACTCTAACAAGGACAGAAAGGGATGTGGAAGGCCAGATGAACAACTAAACAAAAGGATAAGTACATCAGAGACTCTAGTTTGAGAATTAGATGCTTCACATGTCCTCAGCTGACAGCTTCATTGAATTAAACCCGCTCAACACAGTTTCATGTACAACAGTAAAGAGAAGACTCAGGGGTGCAGGCCTTATGGGAAGAATTGCAAAGAAAAAGCCACTTTTGAAACAGAAAAACAAAAAGAAAATGTTAGATTGTGCAAAGAAACACAGACATTGGATAACAGATAATTGGAAAAGAGTGTTATGGATCTTAACACCATTGAGCTTTTGTGGGATCAGCTAGACTGTAAGGTGCACGAGAAGTGCTCGAAGAGACAGCCACATCTATGTCAAGTGCTACAGGAAGTGTGGGGTGAAATGTCACCTGAGTATCTGGACAAACTGACAGCTAGAATGCCAACAATCTGCAAAGCTGTCATTGCTGCACGTGGAGGATATTTTTGATGAGAACACTTTGAAGTAGTAATACCATGAAAATACTAAGAAGTTCTGAATATTTGTAATTTTTTTTATTGTAATATAAATTTTCAACGTTATTAATGTCCTGACTATACATTGTGAACAGTTGAATGCCACTTTGGTGAAGAAAAGTACCAATTTCTTTCAATAAGAGCAAAATCTGTACAATATTCCAAACCTTTTGCTTCCTGCCGGCCTGCCTGCGCGCGTGCGTGTGTGTGTGTGTGTGTGTGTGTGTGTGTGTGTGTGTATCTATTAGATATACATTAGCCAATAGTTAGATAAATGCTACACAAACTTAAGAAAATAACAAAATGCTTCTCTCAAAGTCACCAGAATTTTAATGTTTTGGTTGTTTTTGCAAAATATTTCTTCTGGGTGAGCATGCCACCAGACCTCCCAAGACAACAAGGGTACACTAATTTACTTTGGCGGGGTTATGTGCATACCCTCTGATTAAATCCTTCAGGCACCGCTGATTGGAAATCACTTATAACGTGTATACTATTAAATATAATAAATAAACACAAACATTACCATATTATAATTATACAGTAATATTAATAATGTTCTATTTTATAAAATGATACCAACAACCATGAATATTTGATTTAAACAGTACAAGAACCATCGGTATTGCTATAATCAATTTGTCAATTATCATAAACTGCACATGGTACTTTTTTTTTTATATTTTGACGCTCCGACTCTCAGTTCAGATAATTTTTTTAACATATTGACATTATTTTTAATAATAAAAGACAACCTAACTTTTTTTTTTATTTATTATTATTTCATTTTGATTCTTGAATGAAAAAAAAATGGTAAAACCTTATATAAATATATTAGTGCTGCATGATTAATCATATCGCAATAGCAATCGCGATGTCAGCCTGTGCGATTATATGACGGCAAAATGCTGCGATTTTATTAAATAAATAAGTGCATGTGTGGACGTGACAGCCCATTCTCTCTGAGAGCTGTTTGTCTATTTTCTACACCGCTAATAAAGATGACCAGTCAGTCTCAGTTTAGGGAGTGGCACGTGTGATCATGTCATGTGAGTTTCCGGTGTGCAGTGTGGAAATCAGGCGAAGATGGACGCTGAGCAGACCGACACTGAACTGGTGGCCAGAAAAAATAACAAGGATCATAGCTTGACAATATATCTTTATTTCATCCTTAATTCAAGTTCATATAATATAATGGTTTGGGAAAGACTAAAATGTCAACAGTTTTCATTGACTAAAACTACATCAAAAAGCCCAGTAAGCCAAACAAAACAAAGCACAATTACAGATGTGTTTGCGAGTGTCACGCCATATGACAAGTCTTCACTTGCAGTAATGCAAAGATGTTATTATTTAATTTTGTAAAAATATTTACATTTGAAAACACTGCATTTATAGTTGTTGTTGATGCTAGTTTGTAAATCTCATTATAGTCATTTAGGGTTCCCACTCTTTTTCAGGGATCATTTTCCAGGACACATATATATATATATAACTTGTTTTTCTTGCATCTGTTTGCTGCTCTGATGCAGCCTAAAACAGAAGCAGTATTCTTCTGCTGGCTTGGAATCATTGGTATTTAGTGATATATAAATGCAATCTAGTTACTTTATACCTGCTGGTTCACTGTTGTAAAATCTATTTTTCAATCCAAGTGAACCAAGGAAATAAATCATGGAAGAAAAACATGTAGCAATTATAACCTGGCAAAACCAACCTTTGTTATTTTCTCCAGCCTTTCTCTGTTGATTAGGGTTGAAACATGGCTTTGATTGGGGGAGTGGGATAATCATGTTTGACTCTGATCCTTTAATTGATGACTTTATGTGATCGCCAGGGCAAAGAGGATTAGTAGTGACCTAGTTAAATTGGGGTGGAAAAAGTGTGGCCCAAAAAATAAAAAAAGGATAATCTCATTCTCTGGTTCCAAGTCATGTTCATTTGACCTCGTTCGTCCACCATATGCTGTGGAAGTGTCTTCCACTCCTTATTTTCCTCCTGGCCAAAGAATTCATCCCTCTTCGAATCCTTTCCCCAGTTCTATCGTCTACTGTTTTCTCATTACATATGTTAAACTAAAAAACTAAATTAATCAATTTATACTTGCTTGGGCGTTGTTTGTTCAGTTAACCTGACTTTAAATGAATGAAGCAATGAATGTTACATTTATATAGCGCTTATCTAGATACTCAAAGCGCTTTACATAGCATTCACATAGAAACTAGCGTGTAGCCATCTTGAAACTTTTGTCTCAGAACTTCCGCTATATAGATATCCATGGTGTTGATATCAAAATTTAATTAGCTAGCGAAGTGGATTTACAGGTTATAGAGTTGTCAAAAGCTATCTAAAAAGCTATTTTAAAGTGTTCAGACCATGGGATGCCATAACAACGGAAAGCAGAGCAGAGAGATTTTACAACAAGAGTACTTCATTCATAAATGCACAAGATCATACCTTCAGGCTGTGGACATCCTAATGTGCCTCTGTGCTCATGAAACTCCAAGAGACAATACAAAATAATTCAAAATATCCCTGTACGACACCTCTGGCCATCTTCTCGTGTCATTCACCCATCGAGTCATAGTTTAGTTGAGCAGATTTTTTGAGCGTTATACCCGGATGGGGGAAGGGTGCAAATATATTTATATACACACACACACACACACACACACACACACACACACACACACATAAAAGTGCATGTTTTATTTTGAATTGTATTTACAAAATTTTAAGCCTCTACAAAATGTAAAAAATACTTTCTGTGCTCCCACATGCAATCCATTTTGATCAACTCTTCTCAGTAGAATAAATACAGAGTGCTGAAAAGGGGCGGGGCTGAATAAGGTGAAGAGGGGGACTCTCCTCAACTACCACCAAGGATAGTTAAAGGGATAATTCACCCAAAATCGCCATTTGGTCATCGTCTACTCATCCTCGTGTTGTTACAAACCCCTATGACTTTCTTTCTTCCATGGAATTTAAAAGGATTTAGGCAGAATGTTGGCCTCAGTCACCATTCACTTTTATTACATGTTTTTTTTCTTCAATATAATGACAGTGAATGTGCCTGAGGCTAGCATGCTGTCTCTCTTTTGGCACTTTTCCACTGCACGTTACGGTTCGACTCTACTCTCTTTACTAGTCTGAGTTTTCTTTTCCACTGCTGTTTAGTGCCGCCTCGACGTGGGTGGGATTATAGGTTGATCGTCGTAGTTGCGCCGCCTCTATTGCCATGACATCATCTTAAACGTGACACAAAACAATACAAAATAACACTACCTTAACAGTTAAATTGGCCTGGTCAACTAAACAAAGTGAAGCTTTCAAGCAGAGTAAAGAGTTAACCTACCATCCTCCATGGTGGACTCCAGGACACTCTCTCTCTCTCTCTCTCTCATTGCTTACCTGTCTAGATGGAGTCCATTTGACCGAACCACTTTTCCTTGATGGTTCTGTAGTAACTTTTTAAGTTTGTTAAAAAAAAACATTTTGTGTTGGTAGGTCCGGTGATAGCTGTGTCTCAGCTGTGCAGCCAACAGCTGAGACACTTCCTGAAAGAGATTTTCATTTCGTCGACACCTCGTTTATTGACCAGGGCGTGGTTTTGCGCACAGCCATATCTTTTTACAATTCGAATGGTGCGTGAACAAATGATGACTGCTATCACTGTAGCTAACTAGCGGGTTGATGTCCCATGTCGAAAATCCAGTGACTCTGGTAGTGACAATTCTCTCTGACCAAACAGTGATCTGCAGGGTTTTGATGTCACATTTAGTATTGGCTCGGCTTGCTTGGAACCTCGACCGAGGTGGTACTAAAAAAAGGTACTGGGTACTGTCCACAGTGGGAAACCCCCAAAAAGCGAGCAGAGTCGAGTTGTACCGTGCAGTGGAAAAGCCCCATAGTGTTCCATTGAAGAAAGTCATATTGGTTAAAAAAAACATGAGGGTGTGTAAATATTGACAATTTTCTTTTTTTAATTGAATCTATCCCATTCAAGACTCTGTCGATAACATGTTACCCTAGCATATTCTGTTTTCCTATTCAGTTGCTTAAGTTGCGGAAGTCAAGTTGCACCACCACCAAACAACATCATGTTATCTTTAATTACTGCAAGTTGTGTCCAGCTTTTCTTTAAGGTGACCTTTGACACTAACTTATTCCTTTGGAGACGTCCTGTGGCTGCACTAATCTAACTTGTGTTGCTAAAAGTCCATGTTAAGCTGTTTTATCTTGTGTCCTGTACTACCCTTAAGCCTTTTCCTTATCCACAGGCTACACAACGTATAGATGCTTTTTCAGACAGGCTGCCCCTTTAGCTTACTATCCTATGTTGTCATGTGTTACAAGATTTAGCAGCTGATATGGTGGTTAGCCCATAGCCATGTGCCAGTCATTGCAATTGAGGTTGCAGACTTAAACATTGATCCCTGCTAAGATCTTTTCCTCACACCTCCTCTTTTAGGCCAACTGAGTTCATCCTGAATTGTAGCAAGGCCGGATTGACATGACGCTGGCTCCTCTGGGCCATAAGTATGTCCATTCGGGCTTTAGAATCTGAATTTGACTTCACTGCTAATGCAGAGTTCTTAACCTTTAAGATATCATTTATTCCCTGCTCATGTTTTTCCAAACAAAAACGTATAATTGTTTTTCCTCCTTGGAACTCAAAAGGATATGTTGTGCAGAACGTTAACCTCAATTTTATTGATTATTTCTTCCATACATTAAAAGTGAATGGTGACAATTTATGCCTAATATCTCTTTTTGTGTTCCATGGAAGAAAGAAAGTCAAATGGGTTTGGTAAATGATAAGAGAATTTTCATTTTGGGGTGAACTGTCCCTTTAACAATTCAAGTCAGACTTGCAGAAATCCTTGCATAACATCTCATGACTTCTGAGATGGTGCCCTTTTTATTTATTTGTCTAGTGGTTCACTCACAAAGCACAGATTGTTCTAGAAATCCACTGTCAATCACACTTCCACCATGTTTCACACAAACAGGCCCTTCAGTCTCGCCACTGTTAATCCCTGCTTATTTACATATTCTGTCTTTTTTTTTCTCTCTGTTTGCCATGTCTCTTCACCTGGCAAGCAGGGTGAATTTTAGCATCCCTATGCACACAGGCCTATTGTCCGCAGGCAGATGCCCTTTTGCCCCCGTGCCAACTTGGCAAGGTGAGGAGGGCACCAAGGGAGTCTTACTGCTGTCATATTCACTGTCTCTCTTTTGTCTCTGTTTATGCCATAGTGGTTTTCATTCCCAGCGTGAGAAAGATCAAATACTGATCCAATTCACCCCCTCGCATCAACTGGCTCACTGTCATAGATAATTTCATGAATCGTCATTGTATTGTTTCTTGCATTCATAAGAAATTACATATGAAGCAACATCCTTCATGTTTTCCACAACAGGACACAACTACTATAGAGAAGATGTCCCACTCATTGGAAGACATGTAAGTATCTGAACTTGCTGCATCTTTCAGCCATTTAGTAATAATTAGGGCTGTCAAATGGTTGTTGTTATTATTTTTTTATCGAATTCCGATAAAACAATCTATTATGCCATTTTTTGCAGCGAAAACCCCCCAAATTAAAATAATTCAAAGACATTGTGGCAGACTAGTGAATTATAGACAATGTAAAAAGTGGCTTTAGAAGTCAATACATTGTATGTTTTATTTCTGTCATTGATTATTTTTTGGTTAAATAAAAAAAAATCAACCAACCTAGTCTTATAATATGAACATTCTCTAAATCGTTGCAGACTTGAGTTTCATGTGCCTCGTTTTACGTTTTGCCGCAGTTTCCTGGTGAAATGAACACTGGAGGTGCTTCAACTATGCGTTTTTTTTTTTCACTTCCAAACAAATCACAAGTGCAATGGCTAGTTATGACTTTATAAATATGTTTTTTTTTCTCTCTTTCATTCACACACTGCTATGTTATGATATCTAAACACTTTTACTTCAATGCATAATTTAAAAAATGATACATTTTTATCCTTGTATTACAAACCCTTTTACATTTATACACTTATTCCAGCATGGTTAACTTCTGCAGTAGTTCACCTAATAGAGAATTGGACTTTGGACTTTGCGAGCCTAGTCAAGAACACAAGCTGACAAGTGAGCCGAAATGTCATAGAAGCAACATGATATGACGTGGTCATATCTTTTAAAACACTATTGACTACTTTAAGGTGTTGGTTTAGCGTAAGGATGTCTGATTTGTTCACCTCTCATGTGCTTCTAAGACACTATTGGTTAGGTTTAGGCAAAAGTTTTAGGTTTGTGAAGTACATTTTACTTATTAAATCCGCTTTTGTCGCGCCCCGCTAGACATTTCACTGGGAAACTGCAGCCAAACGTGTACTACTGCATGCAATTTTGGTTTGCAAAAATGTGCACCTGGTCACATAATTTTCATGAGACATTTTCAGTACCCTGTCCTTGTCCTGATTCACTATTGTAAGCCTACAATAATGATTTTTATAATTATTTGTATTTTCGTCAGCGCTTTGTATGTAAAAGACAGGTCCCAATCTGCTCTTGCGTTACGGCCAGCGGCGGATACGCTGTGCAGCTTAATTGTGTAGCGCTGTTTTGTTACACTTTAAGTATTTTGCATGTCCCACTACTCGATTGACCAGCCCACTGGGAAAAGTCCTGGTCACAGTCAAAGCAAGTTAGTACCCATCATATTGTATCCTACGCAATTGTCTCCCACTGGCCAAAAATCTGCAGACTGGAGCTGACTAGCACCAACTAGCACTGTCTTGACCCGACTGAAAATCCGGACTAAAATCAGTGTTAAATTTGTGGTGTAATACAGTCCTAAGTGGTAGAAGCTTGGGCTCTGCTGATTTCAGAATTAAATTAGCAAAAACATGCTTTCCATTTTGGAGTTACTTCAAGCTTGATTTGCGTTGATCTTTTGTAATTGATTGCACTAAATTGACGGCCCTAGCAATAATGAAATGTCATCTCCATCATTAATACAAGAAATGCTCATAGATTCTGTATAGTTTTTATTTGAAATGTTTTGTGATATGAATTCACATCAACTGATGATGCATACATTAATATATTCCTCTCCCCCAGTGGCCGTCGGCGGCCGTGGCAGCAAGCTATGGCTGAGGTGTTTGGCACTCGCTGGAAGATCCTATGGTTCCTGCCCTTCAGGAGCAGACAGCCTTTGAAGCTCAACCTGACCTCCCGCTCTCATGTGTAGAAAGGCAGACAGAGATGCATACAGCACTCCAGTGGGGAATGTGGGCCACCCTCCGCCCTCTCTCTTCCCCCTCATCCCCACAATGACTTGGTATCTCTAAATGATCAAACTCATTCAGGTTCTGAATGACAACCGACAATGATCTGACTCATATCTATTCATATAGATGCAAAAAACTTAATACCGTTTTTGTTGAACAATGTCATGTCAAAAAAGTTATGATGACAAACTTCCAGAAATCTTTTTTCTTTTTCTTTTCTTTTTCTTCTTTTTTTTTACTTATTTCACATTTTAGGTCAGGCTGCATGTTTACCAATGAAAGGAGAATAATTGATTTTGTGGCTTTATTGTCTCCAGGGTAACCCTTATTTGTTGACATCTTGGCCCAGCCCGCTTCCCCCAGGTATGGGTCACGTGAGCAGTTGTCATGCAACTAGGGAAGCGGAGTGGGAGGAGATTGTTGTCTGGTTTTATGCACTGAGGGTTGATGGCTCTAGAGGTGAGTCGTGACCTCTGGCATGAGGGAAAGACACTGCAGGAGTCCAAAAACTGGTCACTCACAATTGCATACATGCACACACACACACACACACACACACATGCACACAATTACAAATAGAAACGTGGTTTACAATGACTTGAAAACATAAATGCTGTCTTGTGCTTAATTACACATACCTCACCAAACACTGCTAATGCCTCTTCTGAAATGTTGTCCATTACAACTGCGTTTGATTACGCTTTTGTTTCATGATTCTTGTTTTCGTGCCTTTTTAAATCCACAAGTTTTTAACTTATTTGTGTCTTATTTTTAACACTCATTTATTTTTATATGACAATATTCAAGTCACATTGTAAACTTGATTATTTTTATGATTTTGGAGAAGTTAAGCCAATGTTAGTAATAATAATCATTTATGAAATAATAAGTTTCATGTGGGAAAATGGTATTGTGAAAATGTACAACATTTTAGAATCTTAAGTCACTAAATTGCTTTACTATATGTAAATACCGTATTCACCTAAAAGGCAAGGATGAAACAATTTGAATGATTTTTGCCCAGATTTTACTATTACACTAGGCTATTACACAACACTATAAGAACCCATAAACAAATGGGATTTGTCATTTAAATGGATTTTTAATGACTTTTGTAAATCAAGGACCAAATTACCAATAATCTAAAGTGCCTCTAAACATGCAACATGCACCACTTTCAACATGTACCGATGCTACTTTAGTGGTTTTAGATCAGATATACTTTACAATGGCCTGAATACACAATAATGAATCCACATTCCTCAAGCAAACTTTGAGTTCAAATTGGTATTATACATATTAATATCAACAATTCATTTTGAATTACACCTGCAGCAAATGGTTCAATGTGCAACACTGGTGTTTTCTTGCTGGGCCATTGAGTAAAGCTGGTAACCCTTTCTAGCCTGAATGTCAACATTTAAATTCTGAGAGGTAAAGGCCCTTCTATTAAAGCTGATTAGTTTGAATTGACTAACGTTAGGGGCTCTGGCCTTTAGCCTCCTTGTTAGCACATCTCCCTCCCATTCCGGCTGATGCCGGTTCGAATCCCGCTCGGAGCGGGTCAAGCAGGACCGGTTACAGTGGTGCCGTGACCTGGATGGGAGTGAGGTTTAGGGGGGTTAGTGTAACAGGAGCCAACTGGGATATGATAGCTGTGCGGGATGTGTAAACCTCACTCCCCTGGCCTCAAGAGGTGCACTAGCAACTAGCCTTTAGCCTCTTCGTTAGCGCATCTGCCTCCCATGCCGGCTGACACCGAGCAGGACTGGTTACACATACTCCAATTGAATAATCATGTAAAATGGCTGCTTGGTTTTTCATTACAGCAATTAAAAGCTTACAACATTAGCTCAATACTTGACATATTGTACCTACCTGAATATGTATTGTGAATATCAGACATTCACCAATCCATTTTTTATCATAATAGTCTTTTATTGACATTTTTCTGTTTCATGTTCTTTTCAGTTTACATTTTGTATCTTGTGATTTTATGTAAGGGGTTGTATAATGGGCTGTGAAAGTACTACTGGGTTTGGTTATGTGAGTTTATTTCACTAATTTATGTTACACATTATATTTTAAATACAAGATGTTTTCATGAACTTTTTCTTAGTTGCCATACCAGTGAAATGAAGTTGTGCAATCCTTTTCGTCATTGCCCAACAATTTAATGTTGGGGAAAAGATGCAGTACAGATGCTATATGATTGATTCCTTTACTTGATTAAATATTTTGTAATATGTTTAATATTACGGCACAAATGTAATATCCTTATATTAACATTTTATAAATTATTAAGAGAGCTTAAGATGTGCAATGATGTACTCGTAGCTTTTTGTTTATTTAGGGCGTGTTCATGTATCTGTGTCCCCCTTGTGAAGCAATAATAAGGCCTGTTAGAATTTCTCCATTCATATAGCAAATACTATTGTACGTGCAGGCTGCTTACTGAACACTGAATCTTTTCCTTGTGAATATTGAAACTACTAATCGCCGCAACCCTATTCAGGTTTATGATTGAAATTATGGTGTTTCTGTATATTTTGTTCACATGTGGTGTCAGTTAAAATGTTTATTTTTTAATCTTGGGATCCTTGCGTATATCAGATATAAATTGTTATTTATGAAGGTGTTTTTTTTTTTAAATAAATATTTTTTTGCTTGATCTTTGCTCATTTTTACAACGTTCATAATAAAAATAATGTTTGCTTCTTTTCACATGTACTATTGAAACTGCATATTGGAGAGTAATTTACTGTACATTATTAGTTTGGCTTATAAACTTGTGTTTGTAAATGTTGTTGAGCTCATTTCACAACAGGAATATTGAGCAACAACCTCAACGTCCAATCACAGAGGGGCAAAGGTCTTCCTTTCACTTGTTTCTCTCTAATAAAGAGTTTCTCGCAAAGTGAAATCGTCCCATCTGCTGTGGAATTTTGGATGTCAGTCTTCCGTTATTTTCATATGCTTAAACCACTAAAGCTTGACTCATCCTTCCCTGCACAAACTCTTACAGCACATTTGAAACCTGTGCCATCATATTCTCATTTTTTACTTCTTCCTCTAAGACTTAAATGGAAAGTTCACCCAAATATGAAAATTCAGTCATCATTTATCCTCACGTTTTTCCAAACCAATATGATCTACTTTTTTCTGTGGAGAACAAAAGGAGATGTTAGACAGAATTATAGCCTCCACCACATTCACTCTCATTGTATGGAAAAAATAGCAATGAAAGTGAATGGTGACAGTTTAACATTCCACTTAACATCTTTTGTGTACTACAGAGGAACAAAAGACATTCAAGTTAGAAAAAAAACATGAGGTTTAGTAAATGATGACAGACTTTTCATTTTTGAGTGAACTTTCTCTTTATATTCTGTTTTCCCCCATTCACTAATATTCTATCCACTAATATCAGTTAATTACATTAATTTTCACTTGTACTTTGTTGTTAAACAGTGACCTTTCAGTTAAGCCTTTAGATATATGTTCATTTACAGTACATGTATTTCAGCTTACCAGACCCACACACTGACTGTCTGGACGAAGGCTTTGTAACACCAGATTTATTCTGTTGAAACACCATGGTTTGGCATTTGCATCAAAAGCTTTTCTTGAGACAGTTAAACAATTAGCTCTGAGGCCTGTAGATGAGATTACAGCAACTGACATTTTGAACACCTTGGTCTCCTCTATCTAATGACTGACTAGATCTGAGTGGTCAGCTGGTTCTCCACCTGTACTAAAGCTGTTTATAGTAAAGACAAACCTTAAGCCTCCTAGAAAACAGTAGGCACTTTCTGCAGTATATTCCTGTTCTCTGAATAGTTGTCAACCAAGGAAAATTTTTACACTCAAATAATGAAGTCATTGCTGAATTTAATTATAGAACGTAATAGCATGTCTTTCATTCAGAAAAAAACACAGTTTCATTTAGCCAACGTAATTTAGTTGGATTAGGTCAAATTAGTGTACTATGTGATTTAATGTACTGTCAACCTTCACAGTGTACTTAAGTTTACTTAATTTTCTTGTGTTGTCCAACTTAATTTATAAATCATTAGTATATACTAGTTGAGCAAGTGTAAAGACAGTGAAACTGTTGGACTCTCAGTTAAATAGCAACTGCTTACAGTATTAAGCCAAGCAGCACTCAAATCAAGTATCACTTGAAAGTGAAAGTCCATCCTCAACCTATGCAAAAGTGCCATTCTTCACCACAAAAGTAACCCCCAAAATTGAAGCATAACAGGCATTCGTTTTAAATACCAATAACAGAACATTAAACATAAGCAAATCTTGTCCTATTCTCTACACAAAGTGTTTGTGTTGAGTTTACATATACATTTTAAGTTAAGAAAACTCACTTCAAACACATGGAACCACTGTCCACAATTCAGATCAGCCAAAGAGCTATTTTATTATTTATTTATTTTTTTGTATAGTGGTCTTTTTATGAAAATTATTAAAGGAATGATTTACCCAAACAGTGAAAATACTCTCATTATTTACTCAACCTTAAGGCTGCTTTAAACCTTTATGCAGTTACATTTTCTGTGGACTACAAGAAATCTTATATTGACATACATTTCAGTCTGCTGATCACACAAAGCTTTTGTATGGCTTCAGAAGACTTGGAATATAGCGCACAAGTTGAATGAACTGCTTTTATGGTGCTTTTTATAGTGTTGACAGCCCATGGTCCTTATGAACTGTCAATGTATGGAAAAGATTCTTCATATTTCTCCTTTTGTGTTCTTTGGAAAAATAACAATATCACTTTGGAACAACATAATGACAGAATTTTCATTCTTAGACAAGCTATTCTTTTAGCGAACCTGTTCGTAACTGTAGAAATTTAGCTTTTGCAAGTATGGTTAATATTGTTCAAGGGTTATCTTCAAAATAACCTTTTTATTTGGGCAGTTAAAGGTTTTGTTTGTGGGGTGTGTTTTTTTTGGCAAGATATTGTTGGCTATGGCAGTAGTGTTTTGCCTCCCAGCAACCCACTATGTGCCTGGCCATTTGCCCAATGCCCTCTCTGTCTACTTCTGTGTCTCATGCCCTGGTGTGTGCCAGGGTCTCTCTGGTGATAGGCACTGTTCCACACATGGTCACTGTGACAGTTAAGTGCCAGTTTGGGGTTCCAGTTGGAGGCCCTGGCAACACACATTCACTGATAGCCAATATCTCTCTAACCAGTGGTTGAAAAAGCGCAAAAGGTCTGTTTGATTAGGTCTGTATTCTCAAGAACTTTGACATCAAACCATTACCATAACGCTTTATTTTTGCTTCCAATAAATCATTTTTCACTTAGCAATTCACTGCCATTGTTTTTTTTTTTTTTATTACAATTAAAAATTTAACAAAGACCATGGTAATAATGTTCCTCAATAAGTCATTAAACACTATTACAATGCTCCCTGTTATGCTTGGTTGTGATTGGTCAATCAATTAATTCTGCGGTCTGCTAAACTGTATATTTGACCATTGGTAACACTTCATTTACTTCTATACATTAGTTAAATGTTTGCAGAATTATGAACTAACAATGAACAATATTTGTTTTACATATTCTTGGTTAATATTAATTTAAAAAATATGAATTGTTAGTTCATGCTCATAATGCATTGACTGATGATCGCATACATCTTATAATGTTAAAAATGTACTGTAATGAATGTACTTAACATTAAGCTTTATAAATGATGTAAAAGTATTGTTTGTTCACTGTTCCTGTTAACTACTGCTTATTAAAACCTTATAAACCTATAAAAAGCCTTAATGGGTAAGTTGCTTACTGCTTATTACCATATTAAATAGTGCTACCTGCATGTCCTTTGTCCCTGGCAACCAATCTGCACATGTGGTTGTTTTATTATTTCTCTTGTATCTCTATGCAGTCTTTTTCTTTTCACGTTAAAAAATAATTAAAACTCAAATCAATATTTATTGCCCATTAATTATCTTATTTGGTAAGTAGTAATAAGTGGGTTAATTGTGTAATAAACTGGTTAATAGTCGGCTAGTCATGTTCGCAAAATGAATCCCACTGGCTGTACATTTATGATGCTTAACAGATCTGTAGTTTATGTACATTCAAATATAGAGATATAGGACAATATATGAATACAAGTTTAAGTTTTATGGAGTGTTAGTTTGGGCCATCTTTTTTGTTCGCTAGTTGTCACTGCTTTTGTTTAATTATCAGAAATGTTACACGTGTAGTCCAAATCTATCTTCGACTGAGTTTTGGTCATAGAAAAGCATAAAAAGGAGCATTTTATCGTACTTGCTACATAAAACATAGTATTAGCTATAAACTGTCCCGTAAAGGCTGAATCGCCTTGAAATGTTTTCACACTTCCATCTTGCCTATTTTTCTGAAAGTAATGAGACAGTTGTGAGGCTGATGCTATATTGATTTTAACTTATATAAAATGAGTCACATCAATCAGCTGTTATGCTGTTTATTTTGAACAGTGATTCTAAACTGGTTTTGGTAACACTTTACAATATGGGTGCATTGATATACATTAATTCATGCTTAACTCATACACAGATGATATTGAGTTAATGTATGACTCGTGATTAACCAAGCCATTCATTAATGATTGTCACATCAGCAACTAATAAAGAGTCTGTCTGATTAATATATGAATTCATATATGAATTGCTGTTAATTAAACCTGTGATTGTGGATTAATTCCCTAACATTTTATTATAGGAACTAATGGTGTTAATTAATGTGCTAATTACTACAATGAGCTGAAGCGATGTATTTGAACTTCCACCCAATATGGGTGCACTAATATGCATTAATACATGCTTAATTACTGCATTATTACTGCCGATTAATGTGTTAATTACAACAATTGAAAAAAGAGATATACAAAATATCACATATACGTATTTATATGTGATATTTTGTATATCTCTTTTTTATCTATGCATTCCACTATTTTTTTTTCTTTAGTAAGGCAAAGTTTTTGGAAACCAATGTTAAATAAACAGCTTGTATAAAGTCCAATGATAAATGAGTTCTCAAGTCATGACTTTTTAGGCAGTACTTTGGCTGTATCAGCATTTGTTTTAATGAATTATTAACTAATGGTTTGCAAAGATATCATTATGTTATGACTTGTTGAGGCACACGACTATTAACACATCATTAAGTAATTGTTATAATTAACACGTTAATTTTCAGTAATAATGCCGTAATTAAGCATATATTAATGCATATTAGTGTACTCATATTAGATGGAAGTTCAAATGCATGGCTTTGGCTCATTGTGGTAATTAACACTATTAGTTCATATCATAAGTTGTTAGGGAATTAATACACGATAACACATTTAATTAATATCAATTCATATATGACAATATATTAATCAGACAGACTCTTTATTTGTTGCTGATGTGGCAATCAATTAATGAATTGCTTAGTTTATCATGAGTCATACATTAACTAAATATTATCTGTGCATTAGTTAAGCATGAATTAATGCATATTAATGCACTCGTATTGTAAAGTGTTATCCTTGTTTTGATTCAGGACCCATATTTTAAATTTGACATTGTGTAGTTACCCAACTCTGTACCAAAATTATTTGACGCACAAAATCTCAACAAACTTTGAAATGCATATTCCTGGTTTAATACAAGTTAAGCTCAATTGACAGCATTTGTGGCATAATGTTGATTACCACAACGATTATCATTCCTCCTTTTCTTTAAAAGAAAAAATCTAAGTTACAATGAGGCATTTACAATGGATGTGATTGGGGCCAATCTTTGGACGGTTTAAAGGCAGAAATGTGAAGTTTATAATTTTACAAAAGCACTTCCATTCATTCTTATGTTAAAACTCATGTATTAATTTAGCTGTAAAGTTGTTTAAATCATAATTTTTACTGTTATTTTAGGGTTTGTTGACATACATCATGGCAAACAAGTTGTAAAATTGGATTTCATCACACTAAAATCATGTTAACACACATATTGTTTACGTTTTGTGCCTATTCTTTTGAAACAGTGAGTATGTTAACGTCCCCATTCATTTACATTGTAAGTGTCTCACTGGAACAGATTTTTTTTAAATAAAAGTAGGGGCAAGTCGAAATTAATTTATGTGGTAATCAATATTATGCCACAAATGCTGCAGAATGAGCTTAACTTGTATTGAATCCGGAATATTCCATTAATATAAATATAAACTGCAGGGTCAACTATATCTCAAATTACTTTGGCTGGATACGAAAATTGATAATTTTGAAAATGTAATCAACAGCTGAAATGTAATTTATGGCCTTTAAAGTCAACAATAAAAGATATACTGTAGGAAGTGATTTCTCTTCCCTTTTTGAATTTTTTTAGACTATGTATTTGGATTTCCAATACCTGCATGATTACATGGTTAGCTGACTGTTATTATTTGCACATTGTATTGAGGGCTTTTCCCCCTGCTGTCTGTGACCCCGTCAGAACAGACTTGCAATCCTTTTTGGGTCGCTACCCACCAGTTAAGTACCACTAATTTGGAATACTGTGTTTAACAAGCAAATTATTATAGCCTACATTTTACATTCTAGAACGGTTCAAGTTTTCTTAAAACTTATCTTGACATTTTCTCAAGACTCTCTAATTCTTATATCAAACCTATTATTAGTATTGATTACAAAAGAATCCTTAATTAACTAACAGTCTGGTAATTCTACGAGCAGGGTAGTCGCCAACTCTTTGTTGAGATCTTTAGCAATGTAGGGTTTCTGGCTGCCAACATTTGTTGCCATGGAAATGTACAATGTGTATCCTGTTTGTCCTTACCTTACTGGGCTCAGTGTTTCACCAAAAACTGTTACCTGAGTCATGATCTGGCTGACTTCTGCTTCCAACTGCTCTCCACGGACCTCCTTTTAGCCAAGACTCAATTTGCAGCAGTCTAATCTTGTAAAGAATTTACTTGTACATGTTTCAATGGGGCTTTCTGGCATAAACAAATGTGCAAAACAGTTCTTTGTCGGATAAGATTGTTTTTGATATCCTAAAAGTACTTTCTTTCTTTGATGGAGGGGCTTCCTCTTTACCTTGTTTGGGCTGCATCCAATACATATGCAATACATATGACACTCACACTTTCAACTAATTACTGGAAAATTTCTTATGTCCGATTGCACTCTCTTAAAATGATGAACATTTTGATAGGTCGTCGGTCCATAAACTAAAGTCCTCCTTTTGTCTGTGGAGCAGAAAGGAGAGACTTCAGGCAGGATAAACTTAGCTCAGATGAGAGGAAAGGCAAGCCTTTTATCTTGGGCAGGCACTGTATTTTACACAATGTCCCTCTAGTACAACCTAACAAAGAGCTCCTTATGTACTTCCTCCCGGCTGGCAGGTCTAATACCGCTGCACAGGGGACGGTTGCGAGGAGACATCTTTTAGTGAGTGGGCTTCGGATGGTGTGTCGGATAACGAACAATTCATTGGATCAGTGAAGTGTGTGTGTGTGTGCATTTGTTGTGCCTCACTGAAAGGTAGCACCTGGGCCAGCAAGAACCAGCACTATGGTGAGATTTACCCCTGTCTTCTGCCCACCTTGTTTGAACTCTATTCTGCCTTTTCATTTCCTCTGCAAATAGATCCAATTTCTGGTTCATTCAGGAAAAACTCTGCTTAATCAATTTAAAGTTGATGCATGTAACCTTTAAAATGCTTTTTCTTATCTTATAAGCAAGCAATTTGTAGGTTGATTTTACTAAAAGGTGTAACACAAATAAAAAATGTCTCTGTTTGTATGAATGGCCAATCCAGCCAGACACAGCAACGTCTGGCTCGACCAATGGTGTGAGTTTGGGGCGGAACTGACTGTGTGTACAGCCAATGAAAGATGGGTTGTTTATCTTGAACCTGTTTGAAAACAGAGATTATTTTTGCAATTACTTTCGTTGACTCTAGTGGCATAGAAATTCACCTCTGCTTCAAGAATGTGTGCATTTGTAATTGTTTTATATTTTGCAAGGTTATGACTAATTTGCTCTGACTTTTCCAGAACTCTTTATTTAAAGAGAGAATTATGAGTCATTATGTCAAATTATCAGTGATTCAATGTCAAGGCCTTTCATTTAACTAATCTGTATCCTAACCTCTAATCCTACTGGTTGTTTAGTTGCCTCCATTAACTCTTGTAAAACTCTGGCAGAGCCCCAGAAGGTCCCACGGCCACCCGCTCCCACCCTTTCTCTCTCCCTGCCATGGTTGGATGCCTCCCACCCTGATGCTCTCCATTCCCAGTAGGGGCCTCTGTTGATTGGCCCGGCGTGTGTCCTGCACTGTGTACTGGTGTGAATGACGGCCCCTGTCAGCACTGACTGGCTCCCTGGCGTTCAGCATTCTTCGCTTGAGTGACAGCATATAGTACCTCCCTTGAATTAACCTAAAAGATTGCCTGTGTGATGGCAGGACCACCTCATCCCTGAGAGAAAAAAAGTTTTGGCTGGGACTCTTTAATGTCGCCCTCTCACTGAGAGACTGAGTCATGACCTCTGAGCAAGTGTTCGCCTGCATTGCCCTTCTCTGCCAAAATTAATCTGGAACATATCATGTTTGTGGCGAACTCCACTGGATGTAAATCAGTTTCTATTGTGTTCCTTTAATAGGAAGCTGTTACTTTTTTCATCAAATTGTTTATAGAATTTCAGCGCAAATGTACATTAAGGTAATGAACTATTAGCTAAATAACTTTCCTTTTTCTGATGATAAAACTTTCTCAAAATAGCTGCATAGCTAGATATACAGTGGCCTTCAAAAGAATTTGGACACTTAAAGGAATGTTCCGAGTTCAATACAAGTTAAGTTCAATCGACAGAATTTGAATAACAGAATTGCGACAAAAAATCATTTCAAATCGTCCCTCCTTTTCTTAAAGTGGATGGGGAAATTTTTTTGGAATGTTTGAATGCAGAAATGTAAAGCTTATAATTGTATTAAAACACTTACATGATTTTTTTTAAACTCATGTTTTAGAACTCATACAAAGTTGTTTAAACCATAACATTTTACAGTAATTTTAGGGTTTGTTGACTTTACATCATTATAGCAACTAAATTGTAAAATGTACTTATAAATTTAGACAGAAAAGGTTAGTAAGCGGGTTAGGGTTAGGTTAGGTTAGATTAGGTGGTGGTGGTGGTGTAGTGGGCTAAATCACATAACTGTTAATCAGAAGGTCGCTGGTTCGATCCATATGGCCACCACCATTGTGTCCTTAAGCAAGGCACTTAACTCCAGGTTGCTTCGGGGGGATTGTCCCTGTAATAAGTACACTGTTAGTCACTTTGGATAAAAACGTCTGCCAAATGTAAATGTAGGTTAGAATTTGGGTAAGGGTTAAGTTAGGTTAGCTTAATCCTAACCCTTTAACACTAAAATCATGTTTCCAGGCATATTGTTTATGTCTTGTGGCTATACTTTTGAAACTGAGTATTTAAAACCTTACAGATTTGCCCTATTCACTTCCATTGTAAGTGCCTCACTGGAACCAAGATTTATTTGTATTTTTTGTAAGAAAAGGATGGACCAGTTAATTTTTGTGGTAATAAACATTATGCCACAAATGCTGTCGTTTGAGCTTAACTTGTTTTAATTCCGGAATATTCCATTAAACCACATATTATTGCATTACAAAACAAAATATCAAATCAAGTGGCATATGCAAACAAGTCATGCAAGAGCTTTTCTCAGGTCTTTTTTTTTTTTCTTTTTTGTGTAAAGTGTGCTTTTGCTATACGTAGTTCTTTGAAATAAATGCCACATGATTTGTTAATTTGTTATATCTTACAATAAAAATTATTAAGTGTGGCTTCAGTGTTCAAATAATTTTTGCGGCTACTGTATGTGATAATATGGAGTGACATTTGGTCTCATCAAACTGACTTTGTTATTATGATCTTCCCAGACATGATGTTATCAATACTTTTATATGTAGTTACAAGACTGTTTTAATACAGCTATATTTTTTCCATCTTAAAGTAATATTTTGTATTAATAAATCAAGCCATTGAACTCTCGATGCATAAATTAAAATGTATTGCATTTGGAGCATTTTTTGGGAACTTGGTGCATTTTGTCACTAAGTTTGGATAATTTAGGCATATATGAACACAGCAATCGCACTCGGATCAAGTCTCGGTCTGATTGCAAATTATCCCTGAAGCGGTTCATTTCTGGTGAGAATGCAGTCTGACCTAACAGACCAACAGACCAAATAATATCCCTATAAAACATTTGCGTACCTAATGGCTCTGCGGAGAATAAATCTGTAGGCCAGCACATCACTTGTTATGTATACTTTGTCTTGTTTCACTGTTGCCCTTTTGTTTGCCATTTTTGTCACTTTTGCACTCCTTAGTTTAACTCCATAGTCTCCTTGTTAGCGTTTGTGTTCTCTGTCATTGTTTTCACCTGCCCTTGTTAATTTGCCTTTGGTTTCTGTTAATCACCTTGTCATCTAGTTTGTGTTCTGTTTGTTCATTGGCCCCTTTGTCTCATGTTTTTGTATTTAAACCCTGTCTGTTTGTTCAGTCTCTGTCAGTCGTTGAATGTTTGTGAATGTTGTTACCCTGGTCTGTGGTCCCTGCCCGAGTTCTCTATTTATGTTTATTTCCCCACTTAGGGTTTTCCTTTGTGTTTTGTTAACAATAAAGTAAGCTGCATTTGGATCCTCAACCTTCGTCTGCCTTCATTGCCTTACATTCGTGACATCACTGTTATTCATAATCAAAACATGCATGAAGCTTTTGGTGATTATATTAAACATAATTGCACATTTAAAATAGGTTGGTTAATAATTCCATACAAAACCATACAAATGAACCTTGATGAGTATTCAGAACTTTGTTTCTTTGGAGTTCACAAAACTTGCACATTTTAATTAACCTGAATTGTTTTATTGTTTTGAGTTTAATGTCTCTTTAAATATACAGAAAGATACATTTATCTGAAACTAGGCAGGGAATTTTCATTTCCCAGCATGCTTTGCATGGCACTCAATAGGGAGTTTAAATGTTAAAATTAAGTGTTTTATAATGTGTCTTTGTGAAAAATCAATGTAAAGGCAGATACTTGTAAGTGTTTGATGTTTTGTGTATTATTTAGAAGTGTTTCTGTTATGTTCAAATTTTGGGGGTTATCATTATGTTGTATAGTGGAGCTTGAGTTAATGATGAGGATAGGTACAAGTTAAGACTGTTTTACAGCATATTGTTCTCTTACGAGAGGTTCTCTCGTATTGCGTAAGCTAGCTTACGCTACGGGAAAGATTCATCTTTTCTGAGATATTGAAGCCAAAAAATTATCCTTAATTTTGTATCATTTGTCAACGCAGTGCAGCAACTGCAGACCTTGAGCGGGCTAGCTAGCGAGCTCATTGGTTGCTCTGCGGCAACTGCTGCAGCCTATAGACGAACTTGGGCGAACTCGCGTCCAATGAGAGGCGTCCGCGCGCTTACTGCATCAAAGCCTGCCAAAATGGGCGTGGCTAGAGTGCATATAAGCGTAGTTCGTAGGCTGGAACCCTGATTTTCATCTCTTCAGCGAAGCCATTCGCATCTCTGAACTGGAAGCCGCGTCGCCGTTCGAGGGGCATCTAGCAAGCTTGGACAGCGCTCGAAGAAGCCGGCCGTCTCCGCCAACTTCAGCCATCCTGCGAGCTACGCCATCCGGCGACGTATCCTTTTTTTAGAGCAAACTAGTTCTTAACGAACTTCACAAAAGAGTAACGAGCGTCTTTTTTAAGATGCCTCGCACCACTTGCGCTTCATGCCGCGCCCTTCTCAGCGCCGGAGACCGGTGCTTGCGAATTCTGAACTATTTGGACGACTGGCTGATTATGGCACAGTCACATACGGAGCTTCTGTCTCACAGAACAGTTCTCCTCAGCCATCTGAACAGTTTGGGTCTTGCAGTCAATTGGACCAAGAGCTCACTACAGCCCAGTCAGGCAATTTCCTTCCTTGGAATAGAACTAGACTCCGTGGCTATGACGGCTCGCTTATCTACACAGCGCGCGCCGTGTTCAGCGACTAGCCGCGTCCTTTCAGATGAACAGCCTCACGCCTCTGAAAAAATTTCAGAGAGTGCTAGGTTACATGGCCTCAGCTGCAGCAGTACTTCAGCTGGGTTTACTGCGCATCGCCCGCTTCAGCATTGGCTAAACACCCGCGCGTCTCGCCGGGCTTGGGCCACAGGCCGCCAGCCGATCAAGGTGACTCAGACCTGTATTTCAGCTCTGCAGCCCTGGACAGTGGCCGAATGGTATCAGCGGGGAGTGACGATGGGAGCTGTATCTCGCCGAAAAGTCATCTCGACAGACGCGTCCAACACGGGTTGGGGCGCGGTCTCGCGAGGGCTCTCCGGTTTTTGGCCTATGGTCAGTTCAGGAAAAGCTCCTTCACATAAATTGTCTGGAAATGATAGCGGTCGAGTATGCGCGCATGCGCTTTCTCCCGGTCATTCAGGGTCACCACGTCCTGGTCCGTTCGGACAACAGATCTGTGGTATCCTACCTAAACCGTCAGGGCGGTGTCAGATCCAGGAACCTCTTCCATCTGACGAAACGCATACTGAGTTGGTCCCAGTGCCACCTGCGCTCGCTGAGGGCGACGCACGTGCCAGGCCACCTGAACGACGGCCCAGACAGACTGTCCAGAGACAATATTCCTCCAGGGGAATGGTCCCCGCACGCTCAAACAGTCCAGACGTTATGGCGCATATTCGGCAGAGCAGAGATAGACCTCTTTGCAGAAGAGAACTCTCACTGCCCAATATTTTTCTCGAAAAGCGAGGACGCGCTGGCCCAGGACTGGCCCAACCGCCCGCTTTACGCCTTCCCTCCCGTCTCGCTATTGCCACAGGTAATGCAGAGGATCAGGGAAACGCATCACTCGGTGCTCCTCATAGCCCCGCGTTGGGAGAATCAGACATGGTTCCCGGAGCTTACGCAGCTGTCACTGACAGCGCCGTGGCCCATCCCAGTGAGAGCAGATCTCCTCTCTCAAGCTCGCGGCACAATCTGACATCCCCACCCAGAGCGCTGGGCGCTGCACGCGTGGGTGATCAACGACTACCCGTCGCTCTGCCAGAAGGGGTAATAAACACCATCATACACGCTAGAGCCCCTTCCACGAGAAGACTCTATGCGTCAAAATGGTCTGTGTTTTCAAAATGGTGCACCGACAGAGACCTGGACCCACGGACATGTGGGTTATCGTCGCTGCTCATGTTTTTACAAGAGCTGCTGGATAAGGGCAGATCCCCATCCACGCTCAAAGTGTATGTGGCAGCCGTCGCGGCGTTCGCTGAACCCCTGCACGGCCAGTCACTGGGAAAAAAGAGCTGGTCATCCGCTTCCTCAAGGGAGCTAGAAGGATGAACCCCCCGCGCCCCCCATCGGTTCCTATCTGGGATCTTTCTATAGTTCTCGAAACTATGAAAGCCCCTCCTTTCGAACCGCTTCAATCCGTGGATTTGAAATACCTTTCACTCAAAACCGTTTTTCTGACTGCCCTGTCATCAGTCAAACATGTGGGAGACCTTCACGCGCTGTCTGTCAGCGCTGCGTGTCTTGAGTTTGGACCAAGTGACTCCAAGGTCATTTTAAAGCCTAGACACGGCTATGTTCCCAAGGTGATCGGTACTCCTTTCAGAGCACAGGTCATTTCCCTATCGGCGCTGCCAGCATCCGATAGCGAACGTGATGCCAATCTCCTTTGCCCAGTCAGAGCACTGAGATTGTATACTGCGCGCTCCCCCTCTTTCAGACGCTCTGAGCAGCTTTTCGTTTCGTTCGGAGGGCGCACCAAAGGTCTCGCCGCCTCGAAACAGACACTGTCTAGATGGATAGTGGACGCTATTGCTGCCGCATACGCGTCAAAAGACCTGCCATGCCCATTGGGCATTAGGGCTCACTCCACTAGAGGCATGGCCTCATCGTGGGCATGGTCCAGCGGGATTTCCATTCACGACATATGTGTGGCAGCGGGCTGGGCTTCCCCTTCCACCTTTGTCAGATTTTACAATCTGGAAGTGCCCGCCCTGCAGGCAAAACTACTAGCGGTTTAATACGCTACAGCTCCCCTGGTGAGCTGCACTGATGGGACTCATTCCACACAGACCGGCACCGCCGCTCTGTCGTTCCCTTCCCACTATGTGCTTATGTATTACACACACACTGGCCCGCACTCTTGCCGGCCAAATATTATTTCCCCACTCACAAGGGCTCCCCCGGGTCCCCCCACCCCCGGGGCTCATGCAGTGGATGCTTGGCGCGCACGGCGTTGACAATGGGTTCCCGTAGCGTAAGCTAGCTTACGCAATACAAGAGAACCTCTCGTAAGAGAACGAATCGGTTACCTAACGTAACCTCGGTTCTCTCTAGATGAGGGAACGAGTATTGCGTAGCTGGCCGTGCTCGTGCCACGAGCGACTTTCGCTTCATTCAATGAAAACCAGGGTTCCAGCCTACGAACTACGCTTATATGCACTCTAGCCACGCCCATTTTGGCGGGCTTTGATGCAGTAAGCGCGCGGACACCTCTCATTGGACGCAAGTTCGCCCAAGTTCGTCTATAGGCTGCAGCAGTTGCCGCAGAGCAACCAATGAGCTCGCTAGCTAGCCCGCTCAAGGTCTGCAGTTGCTGCACTGCGTTGACAAATGATACAAAATTAAGGATAATTTTTTGGCTTCAATATCTCAGAAAAGATGAATCTTTCCCATAGCGTAAGCTAGCTTACGCAATACTCATTCCCTCATCTAGAGATAACGATAATAAGGTTACGTTAGGTAACCGATTCGTTTTATTTATTGCGCAATTGCTATCCTAATCAAAGCGTGGTGTTTCCAATTAGCATGCATTCAGCATGCTAGCATTCATTGTACTAGCAAGTTCTAGCTAGTACTAGCAAGTTAGGTTCCCTCTGCTTCAAGTATTTAAGTTGCGCTTATATGGTGATTTTAAGTTCAGCCAAAAAGTTACATTTAAATTTAAGTGCTATTAAAATGTATGATTAGCTTACGCAATATTTCAAGTTAAGAGCATATAGCATGCATGTGTAGTAAATCAAAATGTAAAAGTAATATTAACTTAAATGTGGGAGTTGACTTAAAAATAATTTTAAAAATAACTTAAATAATTTTATTTTTTTTAGTTATGCTAACTTGTTTGGGTTTACAGTGTGTAGCCTATGAGCTAAATCCCAGATCATCGCACAAACAATCTGACCAATGAGGGGACAGTTTGCTCACATGTGACTTTTATCAACACAGTTTTGGTCCATTTTGAAATGTTGCCTTTTGAAAGCGAACCGAATGAAGAAGAAAATGCAACATTGTAACTATTTTAGCCTTTGTTTCTGAACAAATCAAATGAGCTACAGGTTAGAAAATAACCTTTATCTGGTCTCATGCATATCCTGAAGAGCAACCACATCCCTTAGAAAAAAGAAAAACACACACACACACACACACACACACACACACACACACACACACACACACACACACACACACACACACTCACACACACACACAGTTGTGTTTCCATGTTTTATGGGGACTTTCCATAGACATAATGGTTTTTATACTGTACAAACTTTATATTCTATCCCCTAAACCTAACCCTACCCCTAAACCTAACCCTCACAGAAAACTTTCTGCATTTTTACATTTTCAAAAAACATAATTTAGTATGATTTATAAGCTGTTTTCCTCATGGGGACTGACAAAATGTCCCCACAAGGTCAAAAATTTCGGGTTTTACTATCCTTATGGGGACATTTGGTCCCCACAAAGTGATAAATACACGCTCACACACACACACACACACACACACACACACACACACACACACACACATATTTGGATTGTAACCGAAGTAAATTAATCCTAATTTCTCTCCATTGTCCTAATGCAGACTTCATTTTCCTCTGTGGAACAACAGGTGGTCATTTAAGAACAAATTAGTCTTTCCAAAAGCCAAGATTACTTCATTACTGTCAATCATTGTCTATTCTTGCATTAAATACTGTTTATTTAATCCCATTCATCTAGTTTAATATTGTTAAATACAAATTAAATTGCTATTTGCACCCTCGCCAAATACAGGAATTGTGGTTTTTCAAAGAACATCTGGATTTATGTATTTTAATTATGTATATTGAATATATTGTATATATGTTGAATTATTATTTGCTGCTTCCCCATGTGTCTGGCTTGCTAAGTGAACTGGCCTAATTAACCACCTGTTAGTGTTCGTGGAGTGGACATCTGGTGAAACAAAAGAGGGAATTATGTGAATAAAACCTAATAGTGGTGTCTAGAGGAGTGATATGAGGGACGATATCCCTTTTACACAGCTATTAAGGATATGATTGGAAGTATTATAATCCCAAAGTCTCTTGAACAGCCCTAGACTGGGATTAAAAAGCATCTTTGGATATTGTTAATAATCAATTAGTAACAGACAAGCGCTGTTATATTCCTAATTGCCTGACTGCCCAACCCATATGGGTCAACTCAAGGCTTTATATGCTCTATATGTTCAGTAACATGAATAAACTTTAAATGACGCTGACGTTTGACTGGTGTATGCTTTCCATGTGAAATTAAATCAGACTTTTTGGACCATATGACATTTTGAGATGTTGTGTTGTAGATATCTTATAAATCCGAAATTGATATTGATATGTATATAACCAAATGTATTGCAATTCGAATGAATATATGTTTAAATTGTAATTGTTGGAAGTACCAAGACATTTCATAAAGCTAAATGTCTACAAACAGATTTATATAGACACAGAGTCTGCTTCTTAGTGTTTTGAATGTAGCAGGTGTTCGTGTTACTTGTATCAGTTCAACAGTCCTCACTTTCAGTCCTCTCAAATTATCGATTTGCCCATTGATTTTTCATGTAAATCTCATGGAAATGACTGAAAGAGAGTAGAAATCCAATTAAGGTCAAGGTCATAAAAACATAATCCTAATCCAATCAAGGCAAGAAAATGTATTGATCTGCAGAGTCAAAATCAATACTGCGTGTGAGGACAATTCAAGTGAATTGTCAAAAGAATGTTTTCAATGAAGTCAATGGCTGCATGTTCACAAAACATTCAAAGCGTCTCACAATGGTAACAATAGAAAAACCCAGCTAAAATAATGTGTTTAACAGAACGTTCTGGGAACATTCAAAGAATGGATCATTCAAAGAATGTTCCCAGAATGGATATTCTAACGTTCTCTTTTGGTTAGCCAGGTACGTTTTATTTTTTCTTCTTCTTTTTTAGAAAATTCTCTATAGGTTTGGAGAACTTTCCCCTAAACTTTTCCTAATCTTTATATCCCGTATCCTCTCTGCAACCTTGCTGAAGGTCAATAATAAATCTACAACTCATTGTCTTTTTCTGATCCATTGTTTAATTGGTCATTAAAATAAAGTTAACCACAGCATCAACATTTCAACATTTTGGGAAGGTTAGTTTGTGGTTATAAAAATAAAACCTAATAATAACTTTAGAAAACATTCTGCATAAGTTATTTTTAGGTTGTCACATAGACAAAAACCTCACTGCAACATTCTGGGAATGTTAGTTTATGGTTATAAAAAAATAGAACCTAGAGTGAACGTTCCTAGAACGTTAAGGATTGGTTCCCCAAAAAATTACCAAATACCAACAATGTGCTAACGTTAGGGGAACGTTCTGTGTTTGCTGAGAAGCTTTGACATGATTCTCTATCGTCTTTTAGTTAGCATTAGGTTAGCATTTATAGTTAGCATTCAGCAAAAAAGTATTGATGCAATTATTTTATTGGCATGACTAATGCTTCCATTGGATGAGCCTGATTGTGATGGATGTAATAAGTTAGGACCTGAAATCCAAAGTGTAATAAAATAGAGTAATCTCTTTTGGGTCCTGCATAGAAATCTGGAAAAGGTTTTGGAACTAAATAGATAGACAACGCAAAAGGCGAGGAGGATAAACAACACTCAAGGTATTATTCTGGCCTTGGTGCTTCTGAAATGCCGCCTCGGCCCATGAATGCCAAACTCGCTGTGCCCTGACTCGCTGGACGTTCTCACACAATCCCACAATTCACGTGAAGGGAAGCAGCTGCAGGCGGGAACATTCTGTGAGGAGGTGGAGGTTGGGAATGCGCTGCTGAGGGAAAACGGTCTGGATAGGTTACAAAGAGAGTCCCAAACATGGAACAAAGCTGGCATTCAGCGTTAAACCCCACTACTCACACAAGAGAGTCAGGTTGATGCGTAAATTTGCAAATGTCAAAAGCACAACCACTGTTATACTTGTTGCGCATGTATGTGCATTGAACGTAATTCCGAAGGAGTGGGACAAAAGCATGCTTTAAAGGCCTAAAACATGAGGGTGTTGAGCTGCTCAGACAAGAACTATAAATCAGTCACTCGACAGTATCTGTTGGATCACAGATCAGTCTGCAAATCCAATGCAAGACAATCCTTATAATTAGTCAATTTCATTAAAGCCTACTTTGCATTGCT
The DNA here is from genome assembly GCF_025860055.1 of Xyrauchen texanus. NCBI lineage: Eukaryota > Metazoa > Chordata > Actinopteri > Cypriniformes > Catostomidae > Xyrauchen > Xyrauchen texanus. The sequence goes on from NC_068277.1 coordinate 54,242,138, forward strand.
TTAAACAGCCAAAGCTGTGCTAATGCTATTAATGCAAGCCAGTTATTACGTGCTAGCTGATGTCATTGCGCCCTGTGAAGACACCAGCTTCTTGGAAAATTCTGATCGCTTGACTGGTTGAAAACCTTCTAGAGACTTGATACCTTTTACAGCTGTGTGAATTCATTTTAGTGGTTGAGTCCAATGAGAAACTGCTGTTGGTTTTACACCGAAAGTAAGTGCTGCCAAAACAATACATTGGCTCAACAACATAATGTAAGAAAATAAATAGCATCTTCTCAGAAGCATTTTTAACTAATTAATTTGCATGAATGTGCACAAAAAATAAAATACAAAAATAAATAAATATATATATATATACATGGTGAAAGATACATAAAGTAAAATAATAATTGTAAGTTCCTTAAACTTCTTTGGCTTAAAAATCCATAACAATTTTTTTTAAGTACTACAAAAGTACAGAACTGAGGTTGTGGGAAATACCCATAATAAGCCCTTTTGCTTGAATAATTTAAGCACGTTTGTTTGGTCAAAAGGAACTAATTGGGCATTAAATCAGTTGTTATTAAAAATTCATATATATTTGAGCCTTTTTTAGTATTACTGATGTTGTTTTACTGTAATTAGTTGTTTTGTGTAGTCACAATTAAGATGATCAGTGTTTCTTTGGCAAAGTTGGTTCAGTCCATGTATGTGAATGTGTGTAGCTGAAGTGCAGCTTTATATGCACTTTTTTGGGGAATCAATTGTTTAATGACTGACCTCAAACATTATTTTCTCTTAAGCCAATTCAATTAAGTAGAAACTAAAATATTCATGTTAATTTGAAACAACGTGCTATTTGTTGTTAAATAATTTTAACAAAGGTTTTCTAGTTAGGCTGACATAAATTGACCATAAGTTGAATTTACTTCAAGAATCGTGATGCAGAAATGCAACATAGATATTTTAAGTAAAGCCAACACATTTTTTTCAGTGAGGATGAGCAGTTTACACAGATGTTTACAGAGACAATGCAAGCAATTATCAGTGGAATATATCTAAACTGAACAAATTAGGTCAGTTGAATATGTCCTCTTATGCCTCAAGTTCATTTGAGGACATGACTTTGCTGTTTCTCTGCCATTCTGCGTCTTGTAGACTAAACACAACTGCATAAACTTGTTGAATCTTCAATATTAAAGGAATGTTTCAGGTTCAATACAAGTTAAGCTCAATCTACAGCATTTGTGGCAAAATGTTGATTACCACAAAAAATTATTTTGACTCGTCACTTACAATGGAAGTGTATTGGACCAGGCCATTTAAACATTAAAATACTCTGTAGCTATTATCTATACATGTTAACAAGACTAACTAACATTATATTTGTAAAGTAATATCAATAATACAACTTTGTCGCCTTGACAACATAACGCCGGTAAACCCTGTAAGCAAATTTATCACACTAAAATCATGTAGAACAGTGATTTTATCACAATAAAATCATGTTAGCATGTATATTATTTACTGTGGCTATACTATTGCAACAATGTGCACCTTCATGTTAATGAACTGGCCCCATTTACTTTAATTGTAATTGCCTTACTGTAACCACGATTTTTTTTATATGAACGAGGGAGGAGTCAAAATAATGTTTGTAATGATTGACAGGTGAAATAATGTATCCAAAGTGGTAAAATCCTTTCTAAGAATAAAGGTTTTATGTAAACTTATGCTGTAAATTCTAAACAAGTTAAATGAGTTTGTAAAACCTAAAAATGACATATTAAACCTAATTCAATTTTAAATGGATCAAGGGATTACACACCTGCATGGAACAGTCCAGTCAGCCCCTGATGAAGTTCCAAAAACCCAGGGTAAGTATAAAAAAGCATCAGCTTAAGAAAATAAGCGGCCCAAAATAGTTTTCCCATGATTTTAGGAGACCAAACCCAAATCTAATAAATATTAGAGTAAAATACACCTGTTGCATTTGCATTTATTTATTTAGCAGACACTTTCATCCAAAGCGACTTACGAAATAAAGAAGAAGAATCTACATAAGTGATTCATCTTAAGGAGACAGTAACACAAAAAGTGCTGCATTACAAAGTTTCAATTGCATTCGAAAAGTACTAGGCAAGATGGAGATTAAAGTGCAACAAGAATCTTATTTATTTATTTCTTCTTCTTATTATTATTATTAATTTGAGTTTATGGTCAAGTGCTCATGAAAAAGTTGTGTTTTTAGCCATTTTTAAAGGCATACTCTGTTGGATCACATAATAATATAAAGATAAAGTGAGAAAGTAAAGCGAAGGCTTTGTGTGATTTTTTTTCTTTTCTTTTTTAGACCTCCCCACGCACAAAACTGTCCATGAATATCTATATTTGGCAAATAACTACAATGTTTTCATTTAATCTTAACGTTTAATAGTTCAATGCTTAACATACTCAACAGAAAACCATTCACTCTCCCTCAAGTCCCTCACTGCCCCCAAAATGTCATTTAACATCTAGGGATGTACAGAACAATACACCCACTGTCTTCTCCATCTCAAGATGGAGAATACATTTTCATCCCTCAATGGAGCATCAAACTAGGCATTCTTTAAAGTCTTAACTAAACAATCGATGCTTTAAATAAGATTATTTGTGTTGAAACACCTCTGAGCTTCCATTTGAAATTGGAATATGCTTTTATAGTTTCTTTTATTTTCACTCAATTTTATGAAACTCAATCAAATAATTCCATCATTTGTTTCACAACAAAAAAGGAAAGCTATTTTTTTCTCACCACTTGATTTAAATGAGCACAAATACATTTTTCTGAGTTTGTTTCTATTTGATCATTCGTTAAAGTGACTTTTGATGTTTCAATGATACCTGAGAACATGACAGAATGATAAATGTTACTAATGCACTTCCCAGTCTGCATCTGTGTTATTTCCTCACACAAAACTTTAATCAACATTCTATCAACAGCAACCGCACGTTTCAGTTCAGTATACGGCAGCCTTAGAACTTCCATGGTGTATTTTCGAAATATGGGATGACATTAAATTAACATTAACAACCCTATTACCTCCTCCTTATTTAACCCGTCATATTCAGTGGTACACTGCAAATAATGAAACTGTGCATTTGTTAACTCCAGAAGGTATTTCTACATGATCTGACCCTAACAGTGTATTTTTGCTGGTGTAACTTAATATAGACAGGTTTATAAATCCATATTAAATTATATTAATGTTAATTTCAACATATACTAATACATTTTCACAATCAAAAGTTGTATATGTTAACACTAGTTAATGCACTATGAACTAACAATGAACAAGTGTATGTTTATTGACTAAAATTAAGATTAATAAATGCTGTAAAAATATGTTGTTCATTGTTAGTTCATGATACCTAATGCATCAAGTATGTTTCCACCAGATAATTTTCCTGAAGCAATAATATTCTAACACAAGGAACTACACCAGAGAAGCAAATGTTTCAGCTTTTGATGTGGCAGATACATTTAAAAAAAAAAAAATCCAACCTTCTTAAATTGAAACCTTACATTTTTAAATATAATCAAAGTGGTGCCGAAGTTGCATCCCAAAGTTTTCAACCACTTTGAATTGAATTTCTGATGAAGAAAATCAAGTTGAAACTCAGGTAAAAATGACCGAAGTTAATAGTGACAAGTTATACACGATGACAATTTTTTTATAGTGTAATAAGAACCTGCAGTTTCTGTGCTTTATCTTTGAATGAAATGTCTGTTTAGATCCTCTTGCTGATTCTGAGGTTTCTAAGTAACATTTAAAGCTTGTCCAATTGAAACCTTGAAGTTAGTGCCTCTGGCTATTAAGTGAATGGACTTGGAATACCTGTCGTTGTTTGCTCCTCTCTTTCTCTCTCTCTCCCTCCCTTACTTGGTGTATAAGTCTGTGATATCTGAACCGTGCCCGGCTCTCATGTCTATGAAACTCCCCAGTCTTTGTTTGGGGAATATAATTCCCATTTGGGCCTCCCCTCATCGACATGGAGTGAGGATCATTCGGGGGGTTTGAAATGTGTGTGTGTGTGATTGGAGGGGGCCAATTCCAAAAACCACAAATAAATAATATATAACATGAAAATGCAAATAAACTTTGAAGAGTGTCTTATCACAAAAGCCCCTCATTGGTTGCCCACTTGTTGTACTACTCAAGATGCCAAAAAGAGATCCATCCTGTTCTACACAGCTTAAAAAATTAAATCCCTGGCTGAGGTGGGGGGGCTCTGTGTGTGTGTGTGTGTGTGTGTGTGTGTGTGTGTGTGTGTGTGTGTGTGTGTGTGTGTGTGTGTGGGACTCAGATCCTGATCCTGTCATTTTGGGCAGCACTGGAGGCTGGAGTCTTCGCTGGAGCACAGGGCTATGTGCATATGTGTGTGTGTGTGTCTGCACTTTTCTCCCATAATGCAGTGTGATAAGGATTGGCCTACATGGGGCTGAGAGAGTGGCATCTGATGAAGGCTTGATTAGTGTGTTATCTACTCCTGAGCTGCTCCTGATGAAAGCTACTGACGGAAGAATGGCTGGGAAAACGGCAGACAGCTCCATCAAATGGCAGCTATGTTATGACATGACAGCCAGGACCTGGTGGATGGTAAGTTTGGTACTTTTTGGAGCTTTTTTTTTTTTTTTTGCTTTTGGAGCGAGTTTTTTTCCACAACAATTTTTCAGTGATGTAACTCCTCCTTCATTGTGATCCATTGCATGTTTTAGAGACTTTTGGAAAGGTTTACAGAGCAAATATTCACAGAAACGTTGTGTGGTCTGTTTAAACAGTAAACTCTTAATTAATGTATTAACTTGATTTAACATTTACCTAATTTTCACTCTTGTACTTTTATTTCTCTTAAATAATTATTTTAGTAGCTTACCTTTTCTAATCCTGCCTTAGACCTGGTCTTCTAATCCAAGTGTGTGTTGTTCTTTACCAAACCGTGTGTTGGGTAGGGATGTCACTGGTGTCAGGTGAGGTCAAGACCCTAAGCTAGACTCTGGGTCAGAAGTTCAGGATATTTTCAGAAACCCCCACCTATGTACTATATCATATTATAGCTTACCTTTAAACACATTTAAGGTGTCCATTCTAGTTTTCAGTGCTTTCAGAGTAATAGGAATATGTCAAAAAGTTGGTGATGATCAATGGCCACTTCAGGTGAGAAGTTGGAGAGATCAAGTGCACGAATGGTGCTGTCTTGTTATTCCAGATGATCTGTCTTGCAACCGTGCTGTTGGTAGCAGTTCTGATCGTAACTTGCTCCTCTGGTTTTGGTCGTGCCACTTATGACTATTGTCACTCAAAACGTGGTCTTGCACTGCACTTGTTGACATTTTTCTCTGTGTTTGTTCATTTCCCTTGCTGGCAGACAAAAGGCTCTTGTTTGAAGCTTCGCTTTCAGCGAAACAACTGCTGGTTCTCATTGCACCATGAATATTAATTTTGCCATTCTTTTTTCCGCCTGCCAGCCTTTTGTGAGTTTTCATTTTAACTGTGTGTTCTTTTACAAGACAGCTAAAACAATGTATGTTAAAGGGTTGGGGTATAAAGTGATGCTTATACTATTGCAGTCCAAGCCACTTTAGATATTTTCTCTCCTGTTGTTTTCACTACGTAAACGTTTCATGACACTTTTGTGGTATGTTTATCTGTGGTATTTCTATAATACATTTATTGTTACTTGTGTAATAATGTGGATCCTGTCTAAGCCATGGAAAATCCCAGATAAACTCTTTGATCCAAGATTCGTCAAAACAAGTTAAACTCGTTTGACAGCATTTGTGGCACAATGTTGATTATCACAAAAAATAACTTCGACCCATCTTTCCTTTTCTTTAAAATAAAGTAAAAATCAAGGTTACAGTGGAAGTGAATAGGGCCAATTTTTTTGGAGGGTTTAAAGGCAGAAATTTGAAGTTTATAATTTTATAAAAGCACTTACATGAACTCTTCTGTTAAACCTTGTGTATTATTTGAAATAATTTTTTTATGGTCATTTCAGGGTTTTAGGGTTGTCATGGCAACCAAGTTGTAAAATTAGATTAGATAACTTTACAAAAAAAAAGGGTTTTTATCACACTAAAATCATGTTAAAATGTATATTTTTGAAACAGTGAGTATTTTAATGTTTACGAATTGGCCCCATTCACTTCCATTGTAAGTGCCTCACTGGAGCTTTTTTGAAAGAAAAGGAGGCACAAGTCGAAATATTATCATTTTAAGTTATATATAAAGCTGATTATTTTACTAAAGAGGTCATTTAAAATAATAATACCAACAATATGTGTTATGTGCTTATCCGGAAAGATTATTTTGTTACATTTTTGACTTTCTTTGGTATGTTGCTCATAATTGCTCAGCTGTTTGTGACATGTTTATGTTCTAGTTTTTCAAATCTTTTTATTTTTTTGCATTCTGTGACATTATTGCTGAAAATGGCAAGTCTCTTTTCAATGGATGTTGTAGATATCCCCAATTGTGTACATTAAAATGAAATGAAAAGTGCAATTCAGTAAACTCACTATTAATGTAAAATAATAACATTTTGAAAAACATTCTCCTTAGCTTTAATTTCATTTTGACTGTTCGGAAACTTTATCCTTTCAACCAGTGTCAAATTAAATATCTGAGTTGAATAAAGAATCTTTTTGGATCACATTTACCAATATTTAGATTTTCCATGTGTCCTGTACTGCGAAATATAAAATTGTGCAGCACAAATCACGTGGACCTGGCATGAACCTGCAGATGGACATAATCATGGTCTAAACAATGAAAGGGTGCAGACATGTTTTTACGTTCAGTTTGAAATGTTAACCACTCAGAAACTCAAAACTAAGAAACTGGTGCACTGTCAGCAGATGCTGGGGTGGACTATGCAGAGAGGAAAGCAGCATTTATCACTAATCCTTGTGGCCAACAGTTGTTCATTAAGGTACACACTGTGGCCCCCTCTTTTTTGTTTATTGAGGATCTCTCTCTTCTTTTTTTTTGGCGAGAGTCCCTCTGTCTGGCTTGCTTTGTGCAGCTGGGAGACCGATGTCAGCCTGCATGCAGCCTCCCAGCAATCTGGCCTTCAGACGATGCTCCTGCTATCCTGCCGAATGTGGGTCGAAGATTAGCATAATACCAACTAATCGTGAATAACATTAGCATTGAGTAAGGTGGTAATTAAAAGGATTAGCAGTAGGGGTAGAAATAAATGAGGAAATTCAGTGACAACTGTGTTTATTGTATTGATTGTATGACCACTGGGCTCATCAGCTCAGGGCTGTTGTTCAGATGATGATGGGAGAATGTTGACCAGTTAATAATGGCTAGGCAGAGTAAGTGCTGCTTATGTAAGAACTTGTACATGTTAAAACTAATGAATGCCTGTCTTACATCTGTGAACAACTTCACATGTGCTAATTTAACATCTGCACACCACACATGTATTCTTGAAATGAGATGAGTCATGAGGAGCTTAGGGTTCAACTCTAAAATGACCAGCATGTAACTTGATCATGACATGGGATTAGTGTCAGCTGATATTATGACAGTAGTGATGTTGTGGTTTTAGATGGGTCACTTTGGTGCTTTTAGTCTAGACTCAAATCTTCTAACTTGTCTTATAAGTAAACAGTATTATTTCTCTGGCAGCTAAAGTCTCTCCGTAATCACAGTGTTAATTATTCTGGCTCATGGGCACAGTTCAAGTTAGTTTTAGGCTTATCAGAGGGATCAAACTTGACTTCCCCTAAGTGCTCTTTCACACTGCTGACACTAAATATAGTTAGAGCATATCTAGAGCTTCGACCACCTTTACCTTACCATACATTTCCAGTGTGCACCATTAAACAACTACTTAAAGGAATGCTCTGGGATCAATACAAATTAAGCTTGATCAACAGCCTGTGTGGCATAATGTTGATTACCATAAAAATAATGTCAACTCATTCCTTGTTTATTATAAAAATAGAAGCAAAATTGCAGTTATAGTAAGTCACTTACAATGGAGGTGAATGGGGTCAGTCCATAAACATTAAAATACATTCTATTCTAAAAGTATAGCCACAAGCTGTAACCATTATACATGTCAAGATTAATTAAATGTGATAAAATCACTTACTAAACATATCTGTGAAAAGTTATATCCAATATAACAACTTGGCATACATTGCTGATTTTATCAATCTAAATTCGTTAAAGTATTGTACCCATACTTTTGAAACTTTTGACTGACCCCGTTCACTTCCATCAGAAGTGTCTAACTTACTTTTTTTTAATAAAGAGGGATGAAATTGGCCCAGTTGCTAGGGAGGGTAGAGTCACATGGGCTAACCTCCTCGTGGTCGTGATTAGTGGTTCTCGCTCTCAATGGGTCGTGTGGTAAGTTGTGCATGGATAGCATGAGAGTAGCATGAGCCTTCACATGCTGTGAGTCTCTGCAGTGTCATGCACAGTGAACCACGTGATAAGATGTGCGGATTGGCGGTCTCAGAAGCGGAGGCAAATGAGACTTGTCCTCCGCCACCCGGATTGAGGTGAGTAACTGCGCCACCGTGAGGACCTACTAAGTAGGCTAGTAGGAACTGGGCATTCCAAAATTGGGAGAAAAGGGGATAACGAATATAAAACAAAATAAATAAATAAGACCATCATTCGTCTGTACATTCATGTCCGTAAATAAAGAAAATAAGTTCCAGCTACTACATCGTGTGTATATGTGCGGTGGTAGGTGTGGTGGTAGTTTGAAGCTGAAAGCTTGTAACCACAACAAATGAGCGACATTGACCATGGATCATTAAAAAAGTCAACCCTCTGGGGAATCTACAGTTTTCAAAATAAAGAAACCTCAAACCGAGAAGAGAGCCTGCAAACAAAAAGGGAAAGTGGCAGAACCCGTTATAAAACACATCAGATTTGCTTTTAAGAGGTGGCGACAACTCCGTGATCTTAAAGGGTTTAAAACCGACCCAAAGATGGAGTTTTTCTTGCTGGACTGGTAAGATATTTTTTTGGACCGATAGTTAGCCAGGTAGCTCTCTTAGCTCGGTAGTTGGTTAGATAGCGTTAGCCACTCTCAAGGGGAATTGTATAATGGATAGTGGTACTGCAATGCATTCAATTTCATTTTTGAGGGAAAAAATTATGTTTATGCTCGTAAGAATGACAATCTCTAATCTAGTTACTACCTTGGTCTATTTGCCTGCTAGCTAAGTTTTAATAGTTTCCACATTTTGATTTTATTTGATATGACTAGCAACCGTTATGTCTAATGTCATTGTTGTCTATCTTTTGTAACGCTTTTTATTTTAAATCAACTGTTTTCAATAAGTCAAAGCTAAAGCAGAAGTTATGCTACTTACCTGCTCATGAGAAGTATTTTCCGGATATCCATAATTTTCTTCCTTTCGTTATTTATTTTATTTTTTGAGGGGACGGGGTGAGTTTTGTTGTCGTTAGTGATATTTGCTCTGATAAGATGATCACCTGTAACTATGGTTACTCCTCAAACCATCAGATTAATTTGTGCAGAAGAGTCGAAGCTTAACTCATGTAATTACCAAAACACTGTTCCTCCGCAAGTAACTTGCAATGCTTCAACCGCTAGAGGGCCAAAAGCCATAATGTAGCTTTAAGGGAATATTCCGGGTTAAATACAAGTTTGACTTGCCCCTCCTTTTCTTTAAAAAAAGCAAAAATTTAGTTTACAGAAAGGCACTTACAATGGAAGTGAATGTGGGCCAATCCGTGAACTTTTAAATAAAGTATTGCCACAAGACATTGCCACAGAGTTCTGCCCATAGTTTTGTTTACTTTACTTTTGTGGCAGAGCCCTGACACTTATGTATTGTTTGTTTCTGTCTTGTGTCTGGATTCAGCCACTTCGGTTGGCTTTGTTTTATTTACTTTGTGGCTGAGTCCAGGCACTTGTGTTTTTGTTTCGTGTGGTGTCCACTCATGTCTTTTTTAGTCTGTGTCTTGTGTAAGAATGCATGGCTCGCCTCATTGGCTTGTTTATGGGCATGAATGCATTGCTCTTATGTCATCCTTGCGGCTCGTGTCGACTTTTGTGTTTGTGTCTGTCTCTCGCAACCTTGGGTGCATTTTGCGGTGTGCTCGCTTTGCGCTGTACGTTCGGGTCGCGATACGTCTTCATATTGTGCTTGGGTTCGGCCGCTTCTGTCTTAGGTGCCTGTTTATTGTGGCCGAACTCTCCCACAGATGTCCCGTCTCGTTTTTTCGCCTGTTGCGTGCATCGCGTGGTATTTGCTTTGCGGTGTACGCTCAGGCTTTTGTCTAGTGCGAGTGTGCATGGCATTGCTTTGTTGGTGTTACCGTGCATTCTTTTGTCTCGTCTTTCATTTGGCGCATGTTGCTTTCTAGTCTCTAGCAAAATGCGTATGTGTGTGTTTGTTTTGTTTCCGTATTGCAAGGTGTCTCTCAGTCTTACATCATACCCCACCTCCTTGTCTGCTTATTATTAGTTCATTAGTTGCACCTGCCCTCTTTGTTAACCTGTTTGATTTCTCTCCCTATTTAGTCTCCTCATGTGCTCAGTCCTGTGCCTGTGTTACTTTTCCAGTCTGTTCCTGTTGGTCTTGTCCTCCGGTTTGGATACCCGTTTGCTTTGTTCTGCTTGTTTTGTTACTTTTTGCTGTATTTAATTAATACCCATTCTCTGCATTTTTGAGTCCTGCACTCTTCCTTGGTTCGCGCGGAGTGCGAACCGTGACAGTAAACAATATGTGTGTTAACATACTTTTAGTGTGATAAAATTACTAACCTTTTCTGTGTAAAGTTATAGCCAATTTTACAACTTCCTTGCCATGATGATATGATATCAACAAAACATAAAACCCTTAAATAACCGTACAAATGAAGGTTTAAACAACTGTACAGCTCATATAATACTTGAGTTTTAACAGAAGTATGAATGTAAGGGCTTTTATAAAATTATAAGCTTCACATTTCTGACTTTAAACCCTCCAAAAATTAGCCCATTCACTTCCATTGTAAGTGCCTCACTGTAACCTCGATTTCTGCTATTTTTTTTAAGGAGAGATGAATTGACATGATTTTTTGTGGTGATCAACATTGTCACAAATCTTTCGATAGAACTTAACTTCCCCGGGAATATTCCTTTAATACAGAGAGCATTGTTAAAAAGTTGTGATAAGGCATGTACACTATGAAGGAGATAGTATGCTGACTATCAGTTTACTAATCTTTTAGAGATCAGATGGAGACCATTTTGAAGAGAATGATCGACCAGGGGTTCCTTAACTGCTACAGCGATGTGTAGCCATGCCTGACGAAGATCTGCTTAGGGCAATTAGAGAACAAAAAGCCTCTTTGTTCTAACAAGGTTCGGGGAGTCGAGGGGACGTTGAGAAAGAAAATAAAGAAGGAGACTTAAAGTAAAATGGGAAGCGTCAAGGTATGGAACAAGAAGTGCTGTATGAAGGAATAGCGTGAATAGAATACAATCTGGCCACTTTTTAAGCAATACAGTAATAATAACGAATGACTTTATAACTATGTTTCTAATAATTACTAATGTAGTTCTCTTTTTCTGTAATTTTCACTTATGCTCATGAAAACAATCTATAAATTTTCATCTTTAACCATCAAGACACGGACTTGCTAGCATGGCTTTTGTTGAAACCTTCATTCAGGCTTACTTTCAGCTGACATGCCCTTCCAGAGATTCACTGAGAGACCTGCATTGACTTATTATGTTTATATGATTTATTGTTTAACTGCAGGATTAGGCCTAATTTGGAGTATATTTTAGAGACTGTTGTGTGTGAAAATCCCAGAAGATCAGCAGTTACAAAAATACTCAAACCAGCCCGTCATGGTTCAATCATGCCACGCTCATTTTTGTTTACATGCAATGCAGCATGGGACTCTGATTTCGCCATAAAAGCATAGAAGGTCCTAAAAACCTAGCCCTCCCACTTTCCCAGCTCCGGAAATTGTTAGAATGAGTGACGGACGGAATGGGAGATGGCTCCTGTGGACTAATAAGTTTGTAAATTCTTTGTTTGGCGTCAGAAAACATGGCCGCATCGAAATGACGGAAACAGTTTAAAACTTTTATTTAGTAATTGTTTGAATGTTTGTGAAATATAAAATTAAAGATATTGTGATGTTGAAAAGACTATTTGAGCAGCTGATTCATTATGACAACCTTCAGTCCCTCTTTTGCTGGTAAACAGCAGCATGAATGCAGATCACACCGGTTTGATTGTACACATCTGAACCCAGCCAAGTGTGATCACACCAGTTTGATGGTATGGGCAAAAAGGTTTCAAAATAAACATTCACTCTACTGTTTTATTTATTTATTTTTATGAAATAATAATAAAATATTATTGTCCATTTTTTCCTCCAAAGAATTTCAGCTTTTATTGACATGCCATTTTTTTTTTTTTTTAAGCCCCATAACAAATATCAAAATAACTTTGAACTCAGTAATTGAAAACATTTTCATCATAGATGTGGTGTGGTCAAGTTATTATTTTGTGTGAATTGCATTTGTAAAGTGTTTTAGAATAATTTATTAAAAATTATTCAAACCCCAAATACTTGTGTGTATATCTTCTTTGTAGATATTTTATATTATTTTGCATAATCTTTAATGCTTATTCTTTTTATGTGGAGTGACCATAAAAAAAGATTTTGATTTCTTGAGGATGGAGGAAACCCCTTCTTTAGTGCTAATAAATATTAAATATCAGACCATAATGCTTCCAAAGTTGTGGCTAATGAAGATGCACATTGCTACATGAGCATGTGTTCTGAGACCAGACAAAAGCCTGCAGAGATGCGCATTTCATGCGACATAGGTGCATGCTTGTCTTGTCAATCTAGACCTATTGAAGTGAGAAGGGAGACAGACGCACATACAGAGAGAAAGCAAGTACACAACAGTTTTGCCTGGCTCTTCTGTGAAGACCTGCTGCTTCTTTCTTGTAGCTAAAGGATTTGTGTTGCATGCATGCGTGTGTGTGTTGTGTGTGTGTGTGTGTGTGTGTGTGTGTGTGAATGGGGCGCAGTGGTTTTGGCAGGATTCCATGTTTACTATAAGCTTTCTCCTTGTTTATTTGAGCGTGCGTCTCGTTGTTGTTCTTGTTCTTGATGGCTGGTTTGTGGTAGCGAGGAACAAGGAGAGCCTTTCATGGTTGCCAACAGGTGCAGTAGAGCTCCCTCTGCATGTGTTTGAATATGCATTTGTGTTTTTGTTGATGTATGAGACAGAATTCGTTTTACTACATGGCAAAGATGTATGAAATAAGAAAACATACTCACCTTTAAAATAATAAATGTTATAAATAAAAAATATACCAATATCAGATCATAATGCTTCCAAAGTTGTGGCTAATGAAGATGCACATTGCTACAGGAGCATGTGTTCTGAGACCAGACAAAAGCCTGCAGAGATGTGCATTTCATGCGATATATGTGTGTGTTTCTAACTTTTATTGCATGTCACTACAGACAGACAGACAGAGACAGAGAGGCCAGATAACATTGATGAAATCCTAGCAAAAAGGTTTTCTGGCAATTATTATATCAAGTCATGCCATTTCTATTTGTATAGAGCTTTAATTTCATGTCACTACTGTACATTTCAGTGCAAAGTGAAAAGATAAAAGAAACAACAAAGCAATGTCATTTTTTCCCTCTTAATTATCTTTGAATATATGAAAACACTCACATGACAGAGCTACTGTGTTTGAGACCAGATAATGTTGGTAAAATCGAGCAAAACTTTTTTGGAGCACAGCATTTAAATTATGGAGCATTATTCAGCCTGTTAAGTGGTATCTGTCAAGTCAGTAAAACTCAGAAACATCACTGTCTAAAATTCCTAAAGGTGCAGTAATCACACACTAATATATTTGCCATAATGATCCCTTAGTAGGCAGTGGTTTGACTATACATAGTCGTTTGCTGCCCTCTGGTGCTTATGGCATGAGTGAATGTCCTACAGCCTATATACTAAATAGGTTCAGATGTGCAAAATCCTTAAAAACAAAAAAACAAAAAATAAATATATTTTTTTTATAACAGTGGTCAATATGACCAAAATTACCTTAACACAATTTCAAGGGTGAATTTTCTAATGATGTATATTCGTTTGGACTTGAATTGCCGTTTTTACAGCATGACAATACATAGACTTGTCACCTAAAATGGGCTACTCTGTCGTGACCCGGATTCGAACCACCGTTGCTGCGGCCTCAACGCAGTGTATTAACAGCAGGTGATTGACACATTAGTTAATGCCAAACAGCGCACTGCTGCTTCCCTTTGGGCTGAATGGTAAACGCTATTTCTAAAGATATTCAGTTAATAACATGACTCCTCTCTACCTATGGTGAAGAATATTAAGCCTTCGACAAACGGGAATTTTGTGGTTCTTTACAAACGGTCACTCAAGAAAGAGCAAAACGGCGCTTAGGCAATTGCAAAAATATCTTAACCCTTGCGCGTCAATAAAAAAAGTTACTCAAGAGTTCCTTCGAGGACAAAAATGTCCACGTCAAAAAACTGCCATAGCCTAATAATATATTTTATACTTACATATTAATATTATTTTCCACTTTTAATTATTTATATTTTTTTAAGCAACATCAGTTCTGATCATAACTACCAAATATTCATTCATTTTCAGGATTTTAACCCTTTAAATGCTAGTTTATTTATATAATGCCACTGTTGTTTATGACTCCCCACACACACACACACATAAAATGAATTATTTTCCATATACCAGTTTGTTTACATAATGCCCCTGTTGTTTTTTTTTTATATACATTTCTCAATACACACATACACAACACACTCTAACATCCATACCAACACACCCACACAATTTTACAGAAAATAGGAAAAAGCATGTATTTGCTCCATAGGCTAAACATGAGAAAAATGGCGCCATCTGGTGGAAAATATTCCATATTATAATTTTGAAGCCAGGGCTCCAGAATGAAAGCATAATGACATAGAATTCTAATATTTCAATTCAAAGGGGACATTTTGTCCCCTTGTTGCACAAGAGTTAAAATAAGCAAGCATCCAAAGTGAACTACACCTTCAATTACTATACTGCTCTACATGATCAAATGTAATATACAAGAAATGGACTCTACCAGTAAGTTTGGCACATTTAATAAAGAATTGCTGCTCAAATTGTTGATGATTATTACTACTGTGAACTGGATTCGAGCCGGAATTGCTGCGGTCACTATACAAAAGCACTAACCATTACACAATCATTTGAAAACTGGAAAAAAGTGGTATTAATGTTGTCTTGTACCCCACTCCAAAGCAAATGTTGTAATTTCAACACTACAATCTACAATCTAACTACAATAACTATATATATAGCCACAATAGTATTATAATGGTTATATTCTTTAAGTGACTATATTTATATATTGTGTGGACCTAATGTCATGACTCAAGTCTACTTCAAGTGACTCTTGTTGTTAAAGCCTATTAAAACCTGCAATATTGAACCGATTGATAGGCTAATTATACTGCTAAATTGATCTGGTAAAACTCCTTTCGTGTAGGCATTGGTCAATTGAATTTATTTATTTAACTTTTTGGTCTCTACAGCTGTCAAAACAATTGTTATTGGAAGTCAGATATGAGTTATACCAGAGTGGATATACCAGAGAATGGCCACTTCTATTTAAATAATGTGAGAAATTGGAAAGCCCAACCAAGGAGCTCTGATCACCCAACGGTCAACGGATGTCGAAAGGAATTCCCACCTTACTGTTAAAAGAGCCAATCACCAATACTGATTGTCACAAATACTGCCTGTCAATCAATTTTAGAATGCGCAAGCCGGGAACATTTTTATTTCTTTTTTTTTTTTTTTTTGCGTAATATGAGGTAAAGAATCACAATGTATTATTCCAGTACTGTCAGATTTTACTGTTGATTAGAAAAATGTTCTTAGATCGTCATCTCGACCAACCGTTTTTGAGATTTTGGTCATTCTCCATTCAAGTAGATGCTGCACTGGCATGACTGGAAATAGCCTCCCGAAAGCGTTCCAAAGATGGCCGACAGTGGACTGACTTGCTTGAAAGACTTTGATAATACATTCTAAAGCGACGACGTAGTGCAGAATGAGGTCACTGGCGCGTGCTCCCCTGTGAGGTCATGGTTCTCGAACAAGCATTCTTATGTTACAACAGGTTGCAGTCTAAAATGTAGACCAAAACGCGTCTTCTGAATGTGCTATTAATCAAATACGTCACCACCCTCTCAACACATTTGATTTACAGCTAGCATACCGCAGCGGCGCACAGCATAGGCTACTGCTAATCGCCTTTTCTGGCTGTGGCCTTTTGGCGAAAAATGAAAGTTTATTAAGCCAAAAATATATTTATGACAGGCCACTTAAAAGCAGACTACTAATTATATTATTAGAAGACTTAAAAGTTACAGTTCTTTCAACATAAATAAAAATAGGTATATCACCACTTCGACAAGTGCATCCCTTTCAGTTTTATGCACTTCCAACAGACGAGAAAAAAAAAAAAAAAAGAACAAAAATGAGATGTTGAGTGTAGGCTAATCTTTAGTCTTAAATGTTATTATTGCATTTAGTACAGGACGTGGTTTCCAATTATATGGAAATGCGATTAGTATTTACAACTGAAATATGTCAAATGTAGGCTATTATAAATTATAGCTTGAATCTAAAATGTCATTAAATTTGCACAAAAATGTTTATATTTAAAAGGATGTAACATTCATTCAACACAAGTAAACTATTGACCACTTTTTCCTGCTGAAGTGGGAATATACTGTACATTGTTCACTTCAGAAGTGAATTCAAATGAATAATTATTCAAATTAAGGTTCAAATATACAGACATAGTATGGTTTATTCTTCTGCAGTTGCTTTCAGAATGAATTTAAAATGCATATAGCATTTTATACACCAAATACTTTGCTTATAAACAAATAAGCAAACAAAAAACATACATATGTTATACTGTAGTTTTTATCATTATGCCATATTTTAAGTTTTGAAACGTGACTTAAAATATCTACTTCAAATAAACAAAAGAATACATTATTTGTTTACTATTTTGTAGAGCATTTAAAGTATTGAGTTGTCATGTAGGCCTAGAAGAAAGCAGGCTCACAACAAATTTAAAGCACTTGTAAAAATTAGCCTAACATGAATTAATAAGTATCAAATTAATTTGAAAACCTAATAACTCGTGAAAGATAAGCGTTTGTAGGTTCCAGAGTGGAAGGTTCAAACAGCATATATGGGCTGTTATCAGTATGGGGAAAAACAGGCTTTCAAGAGATGCTCTTGAAGAAGAAGAAAAAAAAAAAAAAAAAGACGTAAAAAGGAAGCATGTACAACTTATCTGATGGCGCGGTAATTAAGATAGCAATGCGCCCCTTTACGGACGGTTAACTTATTTATGGTCCACTTACTAAGTATCATTGAATGTGTGGGAGAATTTATTCAAAATCAACATTGTTATATATTCATTATTTACCATTTAATAAAAACATATGCCACTGTTCACCAGTTAAAAAAACAAGTTTGCAATTATTAATTAGCTTACATCACTATATTTACTTGTTGGACTTGAGTAAATTATATCCTACCTAGTTCTGTATCTTCTTTACATTATGGGCTAAAACAGTAATGATTAGAATATTCTTGAAAATGTCTAGAGATTTTGGAAACAAAATATCGCCTTGGTCCTTCAACCTGCAGATGTACCCGCTTTACATTCATACTGCACAGGTAAAAACACTTCACAATTGACTAGACAAGTCACACGTTGAATGCCTTAAGTGTAGCCTTCCTCTGTATATAAAATGAGAACTTACATCGGAGACAGTCTCGAGGCTCTCTGCGCGCACACCACACATTTCCGAACACATATGAAACTTGACAACCCAGTGTATAAACAGAAATAACACATATCTCCAGAACATCGATCTATCTGTGTTAATGCTTAAAAAAACTTGCATGGATAATGATTCCCTGTCCTCCTCTCGTCACGGAGCCTGCTTAAGTTTGGGCTAATTTTAAGAATTTCGTTCCACACTCCATACACGATATAATGCTCCAACAAGCCGTGTTTCAAGTAAACCCGAATAGATCATACGGTTCCATATGCCATTTGTCTTCACAAACTGACGTGCGTCATTTATTTAGTTCCGTTCTGCTTTTGAGCACGATTAGAGCCTGAACAACAACTTTTCGAGGTGATACTTGTGTCGTGCAGAGCAAAAATGTGCCACAAATGACAGTTCAGTCTTTGTGTGGATGTCCGGAACGGAACGTAGGTGAGAAGGGTAAAAAAATTAATTAAAAAAAACGTGTATAGGACAGATTAATATCGAATTTAAATAATAGGATGCAATTGTAGTGACTAAATTATATAGAGAATAGATACAAATATAAAAAAAAAAAAAAAATAAAAAAAAAAGGATAAACATAATTGCCTTATTAAACTGGAAATTATTTTGTTGATTTAAGAGAAATTAGATTAACACGCTGAATCACTGAATAATAATAATGATAATAATAAATTATATCTTGTGGCATAGCCTGTAGGCCTATATAAATAATATAATAATAATAAAAACATTTTAAATATAATATAACAAACAAATAATTTAAAATGTATAGTCAATATGTATACTCTCATGTATCTTGTTGTCTGTTTATGTTAGCGTCTGGTTTAGTGACCAAAGTAGCCATTTCAGCAGGTGCATCGGTAAACATGTTCATATTAATGAACGTTTGATTTGTATGTGCGCTCGCGCGTGCGTGTGTAGCTTTGAGACGGTGGTGTGCTGGTCTGGATCAATGCCATCATTGTGCTCTCAAACAGTGATGTCTTTCTCTGCAATATCTTACAAAAATTCCGAAAATAAACATAAAGCATATAGGCTATTAATGTCCACCGATTTATAGTTGGCCTGTCTATAGCATTATTAGAACGGCATTCCATTTTTTAAAAGCAAAAGAAGATGAATTAACATTAGCTATTAAAACAGTAGACTCACACATACCACATGCTCTCTCAGACTCAGAGCACCGTTATAATCATCCTTAATTTATTATTATTATTTAAATAGTTTATTAATGAATTTATTTGCAATTTTATTGCTGTCATACTTTATGAAAGGCATTATCCACAAGGGACCATTTTAAATCCCTAAGGCCAAAAAACACAGGAATTTGACCTATCTTTAGCCACTAGTCTCAATTTCGGTCGGTCTCGCTTTGATGTGACTTTGGTCAGTGTTAATATGCAAATAGTGACACTGCCTACCGAGCGGAAGTGAGGGGCATTGGACATAGAACTCAGAGCTCCGCTCCGCCGGTGCGCTAGCCAATCAGAAACGAGGATGTAATTCCAAATGCGCAGCTCCGTTTGGCTGCTGAAACAGCAACAGCGACGGCAGGCAGAGAAAGTGAAGGCGCAGACCTACCCATTCCAAAAACTCCGCCTATTCTGGATCGCGTTCAACGCCACCAACAAAAAGCTATCCAAAAGACTGACTTGCAGAGGAAGGAAGATAAAAATAATATCTGAGGTGCTCGCTGACTTGATTTTGCCGCCTGTCTGCCAAGAATTCTCTTCCGGTGTTCATTTTCTGTAAGCACTACAACGTGAAAAGAAGAGAGAAAGAGAGAAAGAGCGAGAGAGAGAGCGAGAGAGAGAGAGAGAGAGAGAGAGAGAGAGAGAGAGAGAGAGAGAGAGAGAGAGAAGAACACATTTTCTGAACTTGAGACATGTGAACGTACCGGCTTCAGTTTCAACCGGCCTTCAGGAACCCCCTTCAGTTTCATGCAATAGCCTACAGTGCAATGGTACGTTTTGCTGGAAAACACTTACTATCATTTGTGAATAGTTTTCTCGAGTTACTGTGTTGCGCGCATGTAACTTCAACACAGTCTTTAGCACAGTAGTTCCATGTTTTAACTAGACGAGACGCTTTAAAACTTCGGACTCGAGGAAAATGAGAGTAGGCTAGATGTTGGATTGTTTATGTCATGTATTGGCAGCCGTCTTATATGGGTCATATCATTGAGGCAGAAGTCAGTGGCAGAGTTTGTGCCTACGGAGATCCGCTCTTGGCATGTATCCTGTGTTTGCTAAATCTCTCCCCCTATTGAATAGCTGCGCACTTCTGGCACGGTGCAGTAGCGTGAATTCTGTAGCTACATGGACAAGTCGTGTTGATATTTACTCCTGTCACCATTTCAAACCGTTCTCCTTTCATTAAAATTCTTGTCTGGGGTTGTTTTACGTAATTAACACTTGCATTGACGCATAACTTTTCCACTCCATAAATTATACTTTAAATATAAGAAATAATGCATTATGCACAAATCACACTTTTAAAGTCTCTTTGTTTTAACGCCGTTAAAGGCTTTGCAGAGTCGCCTAATGGTCGCGTCCACAAATCGAAGGTAGTTGGACTTTGTTGTGCAACGCTAAAAGTAGCGTATCCATGCGGTCCATTCTTGTTATATTCTATCAACATTCTTTCTTAAACGCTTGCGGACTTCAGAGATGGACGGAGGGCGTGAGCTTTGACTTTGACACAAGATGCAACGCGATGGGATCATTGTCTGTCCAGCAAACAAACCAGCCCCGTGCTCATCTCTGACTTAACGTGACACAACCGTGCTCTTCAGTTGATTTCTGTAGTTCCTACTGTAGTTTATTTAAATACTACTGGTATTTAAATAAACTCAGAAATAACACTAAGCATTCACGAATTCCTTTAGTTTGTAAAATAGTAAAAGCTGCAGGCGCATACTTGCATTCGCACCAATAATAAGCAGTGCTTTTGTGTTTCAGGGTTTCCAAGTGTGTGACGTAATACCAAAAGCTTTATGTTTTATGAGTAATGCAATTTGTCTAAGCCTGAACGTATTTGTTTCTAATAGCTGACAGTGTAAGTAAACTTAAAGAAAACCAATGTCTAGACAAAGCGTATGCTAATAGATGAATATGCATATTAGCCTATGACTTATGGTGAAAATAAGAAATAGCTTTCTTTATATGGAACGATCGTTTTTGTCTGCGGTGAAATGATCTGATAATAAAAGCAGAATAGGCTATTTGGATTTATGAACTGTCTTCATGAAGACGATGTATGTCTGTTTAAAAAAAAAAATCAATTGGAAATGAAATAATATTTGAACTCCCTGAAATACTATGCAAATGAATATGTGGATAATCATTGTGAATTGGTTTAAGTGCTAACAGACAGGCTATTCATGTCTTAAATCATCTTAAATTGTTAGTGTAAAAAACAGGAAAACGTAGTTTAGCCTATTTATAAAGGTGCAGTAGCTGCTCGCAGGCTTTGCTTCATTTTATTGACAGTTTTACATGCCTGCCGTAAAATAACGACACTTGGATGAAAAGGGGGAAATTGCTTAAACCTTTGTCAATGTCATGGTTTGAGGTGCTGTCGAGGCGGGCAGGAGATATGGGATATGCGCTTGCTGGAAGAGGAGGAGTATGACTGTGTAATTAAAGGGGGGAAAATCTTCAGACTGATTTGTTAGGCTCCAGCAGACTAGAGGGTGTTACCGGCTCATATTATATCAACTTTGAAAAGCAAACATAGGATCAGAAATTAGACGCCTTCAAGTTTTCATATCGCACGAGTGATATTTTTTCAAGATTCCTCTCAAATTCCGGTAGCTTTTCATTTGCTGTGGATGCGTTTAGATACACTCCGCTTATAATATTTGGTGCTCTTAAATAGTCGTTGGGATCGGTTAAATGCGAAGTGTGGAAGCTCCAGATTTTCTCCACTGCCGGATAAGACCGTGTGTGTTTTTGAGGATATCAGATCTTGCACGATGCGGTACAGAATCTGAAGAATGAATCGATAATATCAATCATCTGCGATATCCTTCAGGACTTCGATAACAACGCGATCGGTTTTCTCCGGCGAACAAGGTCATGATGTATTCGCCGATTTGTCTAACACAGGTACCCAATATTATACTAGCTACATCTTGAGTCACTTCCTTACATTAGTTAGCCTATATTTACATTATTAAGTGTGTTTTGATTAGGCTAACTGAAAAAAAATGCTGTACAGATATGTATGCACATTTACTGAAGTTTTTACAGTTTAACATAGTGCTCGCTCAACTTCTTCGGCGCAGGATCCGTGTACAAAATAATTGATTCATTGCGAATTAACTCCGACCTTTAGGCTCGATGATAATTTAAAAGTGCTTTCTATAAAGTTTACCTTACTGTTAACATCAGGATTGACTGTTAGGAGCCTCACTGCGCTGTGTCTCTCCCGGCATCACACACACTGAATACAGATCACATGTGTGTTAAGACGTTCATTTGAATCATTCTTGAACAACTTCGGTTCAGCAGACCAAAGTTTACTCAAAAGCGTGTACACTTTTGTATGACATTTGTAAATTAGCCAATTTATTTTTGAGGTGAAATTAAAACCTCAGGCAACGGCTTGATTAAACAAAGCCAAGCTTTATGAGCCGAACGACCAAGATAGATCTTAATTCTGTGAATATGTCTCATTGTTCATCTAAACGCGGTTTCAAACGTTGAGGCAAATGACGGTGCGTTTGAGCCTTTTCGTTTTCCTCAGTTTTGAGGAAACTTGCCTTAGTTTGATCTAAGAGATTAAAACAATGATATGGAGGTTGATTCAGCGGTTGGACAGAGCCTGCCGGGTTTTGGCTGACACAATATTACTGTTTAAATATTACCTGGGCATCAGAGAGTGATTGACTGAGATATGGTGAATATAGAGAGAGCGCGAGTTTGTGCAGCCTCGTGCGTTGTGCTGCACGTGCGATGTTTATATTTAAAAAAATAAAAAATCCATGCGATAATGTGTTTAATGACATGCCTAAACATGATAATGCGAAATACATTTTCTTAAAACTATTATTATGACAGCTTATCAGTGGAATGTTGTTGTTTTACAATACTTGTTTAGGATTTGTTTGATTTAAAAATATCTTTTTGGGGAACCAATGAGTTAGGCTATCTAAAAAATAAAAATATATATATTTTGACAAGATTAGTAATGATTTTGAAATTTGATTGAACTTGCTCATTTTCGTTTACTTTGGGAATAAGTTTTAGCAGATTTATATACTGTCCAATGCTCGTTTTATTAAGTGTACATACCTTTTGGGGAGAGGCATTGTGTTATGGACATTTAAGGGTTGCATTAAGGTGTAACATTAAATAGAGAATTACAATAACTTTATTAGACTTTTTGATATTCCTGTTTGCTAGTTGTAATGTTAAAAACTGGCTGTGAAATATCTGTCATCTGATGCTTTAAGAAAACCAACACTTTGAATGTATTTCTGGGGTATTTGGATTATAGTCCCAGACTACATCACATACTGCCAAAACTCACTTTGCCAAGCTGCATTTTTCTTGTGCAACACACACACACACACACACACACACACACACACACACACACACACACACACACACACACACACACACACACACACACACACACACACACACACACACACACACACACACACCATTGCACATTATCATGTGAATGATTGCACATACATTCCTAAGTTGCTAAGTTTTGCTGGCGAGTTGAATGGTATGTATATGGTGGTTGATTGTGGGCTATGTCTGTGGGACTGTCTCTGAGATTCAGACAGTGGTGTGTGCTGGTTGTGGTTTTCCAAAGAGCTGCCGCCTGCCTGCACACAAAACAATATGTGGTTTAACTCTTCTTCGATCCATTTACACCAGTCCTTGTTCATATGTCAGTTCATATGAGTGGTGGAAAAAGTATAAGTGTTTGAAGTGTGTGTGAAGGGTAGTCTATTGCACACTGTTAGTTTCTTCGTAACTCTTTCTGAAACATCTCTCCCATCGAAAAGAATGCAATTTTTTGGGGGGATCATTTAAGTCTTGTTTTATTTGTTTGCAATGGAAAATCATAAAAGGAAGCTTCAGAAAGTGTTAGCATTTACCTTTCACCGATTACTGTGAAAACATGGTCCTGCTGTTCTATTTTGTGTTTTTTTTTTAAACATGATTGATATTGCTTGACAATCTTGAATAATTTTCTCTTGCCGTTGAGTTTATGTGTGGATAAACATTGACCAAATGTTACTCAATGGTCTTTAAAATTGGCAACTGCGTTTGCACAGTTTGTAGTTTAATGCTGCATAACTAGTTTGGGCATATGAAGAGAAAAAAGGCTTATGTTTAATAACACAAGTGTGAATAAACCGTGCAGCTTGTTTGAAGAGTCAGACTGCTTTAGTTTTGTTTCGGCATTTTAATGCTACTCTTACCAAACGGCTCTGGAGCCCAAAGAATGTGCCTTTTGCGCCAAGATGCCATTTTCATTGTCCATCTTGGTTTGATTTTAGAGGGGCTCGAAATAATTGTGGTACATTAATGCTAACAAATTAAGTGATTTCCAAGGACCGCAAACGCCTCCTCATAGTAAAGAGTAATAGCCTCTTGTTGAAGGTGTAAAATTGATTTTTTTTCCCCCTCCACTTTAGACTTTTCTTCTCTGTTTCTACCTTAGTTAAAAGCCTTACAACGTACTTTTGGCCTTGGGAAGGTTTGTACTCTCATTTTAGACAAAAGACATGTATCCATTTGTCTTGATGTCTTTGCAAGTGTGCTTGGATGCTGTTTCAGCTGTCCTTGTCTAAGGCATTTGGTGACTCTCTATTGGGTTTTCCAATATGCCGAAATATTCTGCGGGGGTCTGTGGTTTCAGGAATGCAGGATACTTTGATAAGAGATCTGAAAGTGTGTGTGTGGAGGGGGAGTGGGGGTACATGCACTCCTGTGCCAACACATGGACTGGTGCTTTGAGCGTTGCTGGAGACGGAGAGCAAGCGAGTGAGCAAGAGAAGGGGGGCAGAGAGAGAAGGGGAGTGAGAGATTGGTAATTCTGTAACTGTCTGCTCGAAGCTGGCATGGTGCGGGCAGATGCGGTAAACACTGGCATCTTTTTTCTGTGTGCCTCCAACACCTGCATTCAGGCCAGTGCTGAAAATGGTACATTAACCTATTGCCATGACAATTTAAAATCTAATTTTGCAAAACTTTAGTGCATAAATGTTCTCTGAAGGAGGAAATCAGATACGGGATATTGGTAGAATTGTCACTTGTATCACTTTTATCTACTTTTTGCATCTTATAAATGGTCATTGTTTTCTAAAAAACAATTCTGGTTTGTTTTTGGCTACATGGGCTGTTTGGCAGGATCCCATGCCAAAAGGTCACTTCTGCTCCTGCTCACTTTCTTTCTTTTTCCCCTCTCTCAGGATGAGTTTCATCCCTTCATCGAGGCTCTACTCCCTCATGTCCGTGCCATAGCCTACACCTGGTTCAACCTGCAGGCGAGGAAACGCAAATACTTCAAGAAGCACGAAAAACGGATGTCCAAGGATGAGGAACGGGCCGTGAAAGACGAGCTGCTCGGTGAGAAGCCTGAAATCAAGCAGAAGTGGGCGTCCCGTCTCCTGGCCAAGTTGCGTAAGGACATCCGGCAGGAGTACCGGGAAGACTTTGTGCTCAGTGTAACGGGCAAGAAACACCCTTGCTGCGTTTTCTCCAACCCCGACCAGAAGGGCAAGATCCGCCGAATCGACTGCCTGCGGCAGGCTGATAAAGTGTGGCGGCTGGACCTGGTGATGGTCATCCTGTTCAAAGGTATCCCGCTGGAGAGCACAGACGGCGAGCGACTGGTCAAGTCCCCGCACTGCACCAACCCGGCACTTTGCGTCCAACCCCACCACATCACTGTCTCAGTGAAAGAGCTGGACTTGTTTCTGGCATACTATGTCCAGGACCAAGGTAAGCACAAGAAAGATGGGAACATGAGGGGAGGTTTGGAGATAACATTTCTCGACTTGACTCATGTCAGTTGATAATTATTGCAGGTTTAAGAGATGGACAAATTTTTATTTTGTTGAGACAAAATACAATAAATGTCATATCAAAATTGTAAACTATATACTTGACTGATGAATTATAATTTTTCTCATACACATTCATATGATAAATCGCAAAAATATATAGACTATATGGTATTAAATAGCATATAGTAGTATATAGTAATAAAGGAATATTCCGGGTTTAATACAAGTTAAGCTCAATCAACAGCATTTGTGGCATAAAAATAATTACCACAAAAATTAACTTTGACTTGCCAATTTTACAACTTCTTTGCCCTGATGACGTAATGCCGTAAACCCTAAAATGACTGTAAAAATGTCAATTTAAACAGCTTTACAGCTCATATAATATATGAGTTTTAACAGAAACATTTATATTAGTGCTTTTATAAAAATGTTTTCTTGACATTTCTGCCTTTAAACCCTCAAAACATTGGCCCAATTCACTTCCATTGTAAGTGCCTCACTGTAACTTCGACTTTGTTAAAAGAAATGGATGGACGATTCGTAATTATAGTTTGTTGTAATCAACATCATGCCACAAATGCTGTCGATTGAGCTTGTACTGAGCCCGGAATATTCCTTTAATAGTATTAAACTTAATTGTATTTGACCAAATTTTACATTTGCAGTTAAAGATCTCGTTAGCGTCTCTAACGGATGTGTTTGCATATGAAAGGAGAATGAGTGAATAAAGTTTCCCTGGAAATTCTGTACCTTTGTTAGAATGAACTAGAGACACAATTCCCACGCAGCAGTTTGCCTTTTTTTTAATGACAAAAAGAATTTAACACAGTATTAAATTTACATCAGAACTGAAGAACAGAACTGCTTAATGTGAAATGCACATAATGAGAAGTTGGCACAAATGGAACAATTACCTCAAAACAACATTCTGATTTTTATTTAAAAAAAAGATTTCTCCCCTTTTTTTAAATGAATTTTGTCTGATCATTTTCATAGTTCTTAAACTCTCTTGTTTTGTGCTTGGTTTTTGAACCAGAGCACAGCAAAAATAGGTCTGTTCATTTACATTATTCATTTAGCAGAGGCTTTTATTCAAATATACTTACAAATGAGGAATTCTACAATTCCACTTTAAGGTTTTCAGTTTGAAAGATATTGGACATCCACCACATTTTCCAAACGGCACCAATTCAGATTATGTAGAAAATCTCTACTCAACAAAGTGTATTTTAACATCGTAAATGTGTTCATGTTTTTGGCCCATCAGTCATATGTGTATGTGAATGCTTTCTCAATGAGTCGGGTTATTGTCAGGCATGGCACCTCCATTTTGTGAAGCTGAAGTGCCAGGGTAAGCAGAAGGCAGAGCGGAGGGACAATAATGGTTGCCACTGGCACCATGGTTGGCATCAGAATGTCTTTTGTGTCTTTGTAAGATGGCATACATTTGCCTTTTGGCAATTACAATAAAGAGAAGCCACTCTCGTCTTGTTCTGGAAATAACATTAGTGGTTAACCTTGAAAAATGTTTACAGTGATTTTGCATATTTGTGAATATGTTTATTCCGTTTCCTGGTAGAATGATCTTTTAGCGATTGACTGATGTTATGAATATGTTGTTATTTGAAAAATCACTTGATATAATTTACATTGCCACCACTGATCAAGTAAAAAAAGGGCAAATAAAAGACCACTGAAGTAAATTAGCATCAGCGCATGAATGTTGGGTTCTCCGTTCGGCACTTACCATGGCAAGTGTGGCATTTTGCCTCTAGAATCCAGTGCCCATTTCTAGACAATGGCCTCACATTATGCCAGTGCACCCAGGGCGGCCATTTTGTTAGTGTTGTGTCAGGAGAGTGGTAGGGAGAGTGCCAGTGACTGAGGATGGTGGTTGGTATCAAACCCTCTTTGTCCGCTTGCTGCATGGCTTTGATTTGTTAGTTGGCATCCGCAATGCAGTGGGCTCAGAGGAAAGATTTCGGACAGCGTAAGAGATGATTCACTTTTATAAAATCCATCAAAATAAAACACAGAATTTAAAGCAAAAGGAAATCTTTACCCACATTATGAAGGAAACTGTGGTTGTGGTCTGTGGTTGTGAATTGAAAGAGTAAATGGTGTTCAATGCTCAGCTGATTTTGGACATCCGCTTGCCAGTGAAGGGAAGTTCTTTTTAAGGTGAAAGCCAACCACTTCTGCTTTTTCCGTTTATAATGTCCAAGTTTTTACTTTTAACACAACTAGTGTTGTGTGTTCATTTAGCAATTTATCTTGTGATCTGATCTGGTTTAGATTTGTAGGTGTTTTAGCACTAACCACAACACTTGGCATCCGTACATCAGATCAGACACTTTCCCTCAGGTTTATGGGTGAAGGCTTAGCAGACCAGCCAGCATTTGCAATAGCACCTTGGTAAATATCCTGCTAAATGCCCATTGAAAAATTGGTGGAGAGGACAGGAATGAGGGGCGGCAGGCTTGCGGGTGGGCATCGTGCCATGCCCTGCCTCTGTGCTTCACCAAGCCTGGCCGTGCCATTGTGCCTGTGTGTGAGCTGTTCAGCTCCATTCTCTCGTAAAAATGATTATAACATTATCAGGATCACGGTTGTTTTCTTTTAGAACAGTTAAACAGAATTTAGAGCGCCTCTTTTAAAGCAACACATTTTCAGTAAATTTGAAAAAGGCATTTGAATCTATTTGCATGTTATGTTTAGTTGGCTCTCTTCCACTTTTACTGTAGTTTTCTATATATTTGTATGATTTAAAAAAAAAAAATGTAATAAAAGGCTAATATGGTCAAATATATATTTTTGTACAATTTGCTTTGAAACTCTTCAGATAAAGTTCCTTGGACTATTGCAAATCTTCATTGGTTCTGCTAGTCAAGTCTGTACATGTAAAGTGATGCTCAGAACTCATAAATCAGAACTCTCACATGCTTGGCCACATTTTAGACAAGGGACGTATACTCATAGTTGCATTGCATCATTGGTGAAATACAAGAATAATTGTATCATTGGTGTAAAGTTGTGTAATTAAAGAACATTCCGATTTCAATACTAGTTAAGATCAATCTACAGCATTTGTGGTATAATGTTGATCACCACAAAAAGTTCTTTCCACTTGTCTGTCCTTTTATATTAAAAAAGCAAAAATCATAGTTGCAGTATGGCTCTTACAATGGAAGTAAATTAAGCCAATTTTTAGAGGGTTTGAAAGGTAGAAATGTGAAGCTTATAATTTTATAAAACCACTTACATTAATTCTTCTGTTAAAACTCATGTACTATTTGAGCTGTAAAGTGGTTTAAATTTTAGGGTTAGACATTTTAGGGTTTGTTGACATTTTACAAGTTGTAATATTAGATATAACTTTACACAGAAAGGTTAGTAATCACTCTTTTATCACTCTAAAATCATGTTAAAACTTATTTTTTATGTCTTGTGGCAATACTTTTGAAACAGTGAGTATTTTAAATTTTTAACTGTAACCCAAATCTGTGCTTTTTTATATAAGAAAAGGAGGGGCAAGTCAAAATACATTTTTGTGGTAATCAATGCAACAAGTGCTGTTGATTGAGCTTGTATTGAACCCGGAAAATTCCTTTAATTGCAACTTTTTTGCATTTGCTGTGTTTTATACAATATGCAAAAATGCATTGGTTGCCTTTATTTGCTAGAATAAGATTAAGCAGAAATAGATTTGAAAGAAGACCAGACGGTTTATATCATACAAGCATTTTTCATTTCTGTTTTTAACCAATCTCATTTATTTTCCGTCCCATTCTGGGATATGTTTGTAAGCTCCAGCTCAGTGTTTAGATTTTCTTTTAAACATGTGACATTATTTTTCAAATAAACACGAAACCTCTAAAATGCCTGCGTTAATTAAATGCTGGTTCAAGCCTCTCATAAATATTTACATTTGTTTGGCAGTTGGTTTGTTTCAAATATCTAGTGATTTAAAAAAAACAATCTGAATAATTGAAGAAAAGTAATTAACTTAATTAATCAATATGTCTATTTTGGTTTCAAAATATATTTTTTTTCCCAGCAAATATCAAATCTTGAACACACACACAAAAATGTATTAATTAAAAAATACATGTGTTTTGGACACACAGTCAGTGTTACTCCACAACCCGAAGGTGTTACACAATCGCAAGAGCTTAACATAGCAATAATAGTGTGAAGGTGCCATGATTTCCTGCCCCAAACACTCCAATGTTTATTTTGGTCTCCTGTGAAGTAGACAGTGTTTTATTGGCCTCTCCTCTAGTGTTGGGTGGATTATTTCTCATTTGTTCTAGCATGTTAAAGAGGTCTGTTTTACGACTGCAAGACTTAGCTTTTGGCCCCTGTGTCACGACCTCGGTTAAAGATGCGGAAGGTGTCATATGAAGTTTAATTGAGCACAACAGATCTTTGAAAACAAGTGGCGACCTGAGGCGCACGGGGCAGTCTAGGGGGTCATTTTGGGGGGCACCTGGACCCCCAGCTTGCTTGTGACCTTTGGATGTCTGGGTCAGCGAAGCGGTTGCCAGCTCCTTGAGAAGAGCTGGTCATTCATCAAACTCCCTCTCTCGACTTGCCAAAACTCCCAACACACAAACACACTCTGAGTTCCCTATCGGGCCTCTATGAGCCTATTTGTGTGTGTACGCTGTAGTGGAGCTGTTTGCTCTTAGTTTTACAGCTGGCTGAGTATTCGGCAGGGTCAGGACTAGCTAGCATGACCTAGAGGTCGTCACCCCTGTCAGGGACTAAGTTCAGCTTGTGGTTTCTCCACTTTTACTTTTTTTCTTGCTGTCTGTAACCTTCTATCTATTTCTTTCTGTCCCTGATTTCCAGATATATGTAAAATAAGCCTGGAATTATTCTTTAAAAAATACTTTGTATTTTTAAGACTAAGGGCCCTTACACACTAAAGCTCTGACGGGGCAATTTTGATGAATTGGAATGCATTTGAAGCATTTTGAGGGTGTGAAGAGGACATGATCAGTTATCCTACAGCAGATTGGATTGCTGAAAGTACAACTGGACCAAGCTTCATGAAATTCGAATTGGTCAATGGATTCCTACAATAAACTGCGTCCAAATTCACGTACTGTCAGTCTATGTAATGCATTTGATGAAGAATGAACTTCTCGGCCATTAATAAAATACGTTTTTTAGGTATGCAGATGAGTAGTATGAATACATTCCCGGACAAACTTCATACGGGAACGTGGGCATTGTCCCATGACTCGAATGTAATAACAACAACCGAGAAAATAAAATTGTTTTGTTAAACAATTACAATTTATCAACAAGGAACAACTTTCTTGGTATTACTTATAGTTGAAAAGAGCCACCCGATTTGCATTTCTTCATCTGTTTTTTTATTCTTCTTTTTTATTTTTTTTCAGAATATCGTCAGACGTAGTTTATCATCTCGGTATTCGCTTACTGTTTTATGAATCCATACTTCTCAACTGACATACAGTACTGCTTTTAGCATACTATTTAGTAGCGAAATATTCATTTTTGAATGCAGGTTTAGAGTGCGTTGCAGTAAAATGTAAAACTTAGCTTGTATCATAGAGCGTCACTTTCGCAAACCCTAGCGTTTTTCCACACGTCTTTGTTATGCACTGTCAATAGCTCTACAGTGTTCTCTGATGCAGCATAAACTCTTGTTCACTAGGATTGTCAATGTCGTAATAATGACAATTAAAGGGACAGCTGGCAGGGATGCAACACAAACACAAACCCATTGACAGTTTAGGGCCCTAACCGAAACTTCTAGGAAAACCGTTATGGAACCACAAGTGTTTGGAACGCAACAGGGCCACAGCATTTGTTTTTGTTTAGTCGTTATTTATTTATTTGCTAATTGTTTCCAGTGGGCCCTTGTGGCGGAGGCAGTCATGAGTTTGTCCTTTAGAGAGAGACAAAAAGTGTTCAGCACATCCACTTGATGGCCCGCAGCTACTGACTCGCTCCCAAAAACCAGTACAGATGGTCTCTTTTTCCACTCCTTTTTCTCTCCCTCTCTCTGTTTCTCCTCTGAAGCAAGCATTTGTTGGTGCTTTGCTTTCAAAAAAGAACTACAACGCACGACTTGGTTTTAGTTGTGGAAATGAAAGGCAATAGCTTCTGTTTGATGTTTTAGTACACTGGTGTACCGCCACATTAAACATAAAGAGGGTTAGAGAAGGAGGGAGGGGGCCTGTGTAGGAGCAGCGAAAGGATTTGCAACTATGACTTCAATCCAGACGATAATCTTCGTGGCCTGTGGGTGTTGTGAGTGAGTTTCTACTGATAAAGAGCCAGATTGACTAAAACACACATTTCTTTACATCTCTGTTTATTTTTGCTCAAGAGCACTTCTTTTCTTTCTAAGGGAAATCAGTACTAAAAGAGGGATTAAAAACTCTTTACTTTAGCTACGACTGCATTTCAAAGTATGTAAGCTGTAATTTTAAGGTGCCTTAAAGAGTAGACTGAATGTTGGGAAGCTTCTACAAGCTGTTGAATGCCAGAGCAGAGATAAAGACAGACATATGCTGGCCTTATTTAACCTCAACCATCCCTTTGTTTTTTTTGTTTTTTGTGGAGGAACTTCATTAAAATAAACAGTAAGAGGCCATCTGATCACATTCCACTGAACGAGTTTCTAATGTAAGCATCACAAGAATGCAACTTGAAAACATTCAGATCAGTTCCCGTACTGCAGACAAATGTACCGTACAAATCCACATAGGGGGATGAGGTCGCTTTGCGTTTGTGCTGAGCATGCAGTGAGGTCTCTGAAGCAGAGGCTGCAGTACTGTTTAGTATTCTGCATGGCCCGCGGTGACTAGCTCAATCAAAAGCCATAACCTATCGAACACATTCCCTTAGTCTAATCCATTTAGAGCTCCCTCCAGCTCTCGGCCGCCCTTATTGATTTCCACCCTCCCTCTGAATCTCTCTTTCTCGTGTCCTCAGTCTTTCCCTCGTAGCCCCACTGTTGGTTAAATTCAGTGGTGTAGTGTTACTCCACATGTTGCCGCAAAGGAAATCCCCCCCCCACACACATCTTTCATTTGTTCTCTCTCACTCTTTCGTTTCTATCATTCTGTCTTTTGCTCTATGTCACTTTGTTTCTTTCTTTTGCCTTGTTGCTTGACTTTCAGTTTTATATGTCCATGTTTCCATTTCTTTCTTTCTTTCTTTCTTTCTTTCTTTCTTTCTTTCTTTCTTTCTTTCTTTCTTTCTTTCACCACACAATTCCCTCAAGGTGCAACATTCTACAGTTTATAAACTGGTCTCTTGAGTTTATATCTGTGAAGATAAGTTTATGTGTGCGTGTGTTATCTCCGTTAACTCTTTGTTGACTGAATACCCTCAGGCTTAAGCACACTATAACCTCCCTCGCCTTCTTTCGCACACTGTAACGTGTACATAAATCTTTGTGGTTGGGTCTGTGCAACAGTGTGGGTGCTGCTTCACCCCTGCATGTGTGAGTGGGTGTCTGAGTGTGTGGTCGAGGGAAAGGATATTCCCTTTGGAATGTTTTATCAGAAGTTTTTGAAACCGCCTATCATGAATGTTGACTTAAATGCCAGAATCTACTATCATAAAAAATTGGAAAGTATGTCTGCAAATGAACTTCTCTTCAGGGGTCACAGACTTTCCTGCTTTGCCTCATGGCTTTTTTGGTTTTGTTTTTTCAAACACTTATCTTGTGTTACTTAAAGCCACTTCCACAGAACCTCACGTCATCCATGCAGATGGGCTTTGTGAGAACCCAGATTGCACTGTTGCTCCCTGGGGCCCTCTTAACAAGAAGACCAGCACCAAACTCTCCTTCTCTTCTATGAGTTCTTCAAATGAAGATGGATGGCTCCGTCCTCCCATAGTGTATCTCACTGTATGGGGTGTCTGGAACAGCACCACCCAATAATGGCCTCCTTTCCTCTTTTCCATCAACCAAACATGCTTATCACACAGCTGTGTCAATGGAGATCATCCAGATAGAGACAGACAGGGAGAGAGGCAGACAAAAGAGGAAGACAGAGGGGGTTTAGGGTCAAGGTAGCAGAGAATCCCATATTGAAGCTGCAAGACCTGGGGAGCTGAAAAGGCAAGAGACAGACATGAAGAGAGAAAGAGAGAGAGAGTCTGGATTCCTCCGTTATGGGACCCCCAGTGTCTTTCACATCTTTACGCTGATGGGCGTCCTTCATTAGAGGGACGGCCTGATGAATAGCTGCCTGAGAAGGCCAGAGACAATCGTGGAGGTTGCCATGGGAGACAGTAACTTCTCCCCCCTCCACCCACTGTTAAAGTCTTTTCATGGCAGACAGGATTCAGAGTGATGGCCGTCACTTCTTTTGTGTTGTCTGGTACACTACCCCCCGAAGCTGAGACGGACGACCCAGAGGTAAATGTATGGAAGGGGAGGAAAGCCACGATGGGGTCATATCTGTCAAATAGACAGCCCCAAAGCTGTTAAACACATTATGAATGAGTTTTTGTGGGGTTAAAAGTTGCCAAAGCGTATTGGTTCACACGCTTTTTTTATGTTATCTGCTTCAACTGCGTTAACTTTCCTCCACAGTTTGTTAAGGACATTTTGAATTACAGTCTTTATGGCAGATTTCATTAAGCAACCAAAAAGTGCTAAGTCAACGATTGGTGTGATAATGCATTTGGCATGTCAATGAAAAGGTCAAGTGCCTTCTTCTGCCTGAGAGGGGTATGTGTCATTAGTCAGGTTTTTCCCTGGAAAGGCAATGAAAAACAATCACACCTTTCTCTAGAAGACTAGTTTATGCAGTTTGTATAATTAGTGGTGCTTGCCAAGGTACTCATAAATATTTTATTATTATTGCTCATACTTGGGGTTGACACCTCAAATAATGCGAAATGTTTAGGAAAGGTGTTCCAATCACTTATCTAAGTGATTGGATAAATAAATAATAAAATGGCTGAAAAAACTCTATAGACTTCTATTCAAGAAAGGACCCAAACCATTTCTAGACACCTTAATAAAGTGGAACAGTCTTGTTCAGAAATTTGAAATGGCATTTATTTTCTCCATAGGCGAATACTTTCAAAAGACAGATCTACCTTGACCTCCGAGGTTGTTAATTGATAGTATATGCCGCTGCTGAAGCCATCAGTCCATGTTATTTTTACTTTATTTACAAACAATAGTTTAATAGCACAATTCTTGAAGAAAAACAACACAACCCATGATGCATCAGAGAAATATCCACTAATCAAAGAATTGCAGCAAACAAACAGTAACAAATGCGTTCAGCAGCTACCACCCAATCTCATGACTCTCATATGAATGGTGTAATTAAGTTGACCCCCCTCTACTCTCAAACTAGTTACATATTTGTATATATAGGAATATTTTTCTATACACTTTAAATATATTGTTTCTATACTTATAACCAACTACTTGAAATCAATTGTTTTATTTTTTACCGTAGTGTTTTTTTATTTGATTACGTCATTCGCAATACTTCATGGGATTGTAATTCATCCCCTCATTAAAGACATTAAGTGCAAAGTCTTGTCTTAATTTTTTCAAATATGTTTTTGTTTCAAATAAAAATTTACACCAGGAGCTGGTTGGCAACTGCTTAGCAATGCCCTATCAACCACACATCAGCCAGACATTGTAGCTGCAAGCCTTGCACGGTCAAGCACCTCTCACATTTTCTTAAGAAAATGTTAATTATCTAGTTTTTATGGTGAAGTAAATGAGTAGACTTCAGTCCAGCACAGTTTAAAGCAAACAAACAGCACATATACACATAGAGTTGAATTTAAAATGCAATGGTCTCTTTTTCAAGCCATTTTGTTTAAGGTTCTGAAATTGGTTATTGTCCACACAAACACTCAAGTTCTCTGGAGCTTGGTGCCCTGTGGAGACTGTGGACATCCTGTGAGGTAGAACAACATGAAAAGAACCCTCTCCAATCATGGGAACGACAGATGTCAAAACACTCTTGTCCAGTTGCTTTCCCCCAGTGATAATAGCATCCTGTTTTCACACAGCTTCATTGTATGAAGGCAGATTTCAGTAAAATAGAAAAAGTAGGAGAGAGCAAGAAATAGGGGTTTAATTGGTTCAGTTGCAGTCTATATACCTGATGGAAAAAAGAATGAAGTGACCTAAACAGCAGTTGGAAATTGAGTTGTTGGCCCCTTGGTTTCCTTCCTCACGGTTACCAGAAAGTCTTTGAGCCATGTTTGAGCAGTTATCTAATAAGGCACTCATTTCACCAGTAATCCTCTCACAAAGCAAATATTCAGCACACTTTATCTTAATCCACAAAGAAATATTTAAAACGGAAATGTCTAATTTCTGCACCACTAGCATAACCAAAATGAATCGCAAAAATAATCAAATTTTCAAACAGATTCCATAAGACTCCCCCTTCTTCCATTGGTTGTACCTACAGATAGTCCCACCCCAAACTCACTCTATTGGTCGAGCCGGGTGTCAGCCTGCATGGGCTGCTCCAACAAACATAGGAATATATTTATAGCACCACAGTGGTAAACTTTTGGGTGAACTCAGTCTACATATGGCTTACTTTTAGTTGACTCTGCACATTAAGCTGGGATATGAGATGAAAAAAATGACACATATAAGCTTTAAGCAGTCTTATTGTGTTACGGATTGCAGGTTGGTAACAGCTTTGATTACTTGCTCTGAAATGCAAAAACAGTGCATTATAAATACTCTAGCAGTGGATCCACCTGTCACCATTTGCTGACCTGTTGCTTCTTAGTTTCCTCAGAAGTCTGTTCCAGTAATTTGCTCTGTCCTGTGACAGTTAAATGTAGAGTGGTGCGGAACCAGCGGTTGGGCAGTGGTGATTAAACGCGTTCCGCCGGTAACAGGGTCACTAATGAATACAGGGCTTTAACGGCTACGTATGTGCCTCATTACAAGAGCCTACACTGAAAGGATATACGCATTGGCTCCGGATTACTGGAATTTTTCTTAAATTAGTCTGCCTTTTTGCTTGGCCCAGGAAACTCACTGCTATTTTTTTCCTTTCTCTCCTTCTCCCCTGGTGTGCCTCTCTGACTTTTGGAGAACATGCACCCACCCACACACATACTCACACACATACACTTACAGAAACACACACACACACACACACACTCGCCCACACTTTAGTCCCTGAAGCTTGCATTTAGACAAAATCAGTCGTACAGCCTTGATAACCGCAGCTCCACCATGGCATTTACAGTACTGCCTATATATTTTTTAGTGCAAGCACTTCAGAATTGGGGACAGAGTTCAGCCGCTGAAGTTTGTAATTAAGGCCGTTGCATGTGCATAGGCCCTGAACCCACAGTTACATTATATTTAATTCCTAAAAACATAATGTAATGATACCGTCCATTTGAGTTTGTTATGCCAGGGAAAGCACAGTTACTGCATTAATGCTGGGTCAAACATTTACTTATATAGGTGAAAGCAGGCTTTTCTTTTTCATTGCTGGGTTGGAAACAATTCCTGGCTTCACCGTTCCTGTACTTCCTTGACACCCGTTTGTCCAAATTTACACTTGAACCTTAAAACATCCCAATCCTTAACAGTCAGCTGGAATTTCCTCCAACTCATTCATGTGCCCACAGTGGGATGCTTTACAATGCATGTCATGTTTTGGAGTGTCTTTTTCCAAGCTCCAGAACAATGCCACCTTTGCTTAGACATGGACTTTTGAATCTGAGTTAAGAAGGATTAGAGGAAAGTTGACCATTGTTCTCCAGAGAGGATGTGTTGTATTTAGCCTTTCCCTTACATTGACAGATGCAAGATTGCTAAACGTTCATTTCAAAATAGCGTGTGCGCTTGCAGGTAATTTAGGGAGATTGTGCGTGCATGTGACAGAAAGGAGGATTATTGAAAATAAGTCAAGTCAAACTTTATTTATAGAGCACATTTACAAACAATAGAAGTTGAACCAAAGTGCTGTACAATTAAGAAAAATAGTACTATATTGGGAATAAGAGAACACAGGGAAAAATTCCAGAGCTAAGGTGCAGCTACAGAAAAGGCCCGGTCGCATCTAAGTGACCTGGGCGCAGAGTAAGGCTGGAGAATATCACAGATATAATCAGATGCCAGTTTGTGCTGTGCTTTGTACGCATAGAGCAGAATCATAAAATCAACTCAAAATTGTATAGGAAGCAATGCAATGAGGCAAGTACAGGAGAAATGTGTTCCCTTTTCTTTGTTCTTGTTAAAAATCTGATTGCTGCATTAAAATAAATGTGTTATATAAATATAAAGAATAATTTATATCTG
Source organism: Xyrauchen texanus (assembly GCF_025860055.1). NCBI lineage: Eukaryota > Metazoa > Chordata > Actinopteri > Cypriniformes > Catostomidae > Xyrauchen > Xyrauchen texanus. The sequence goes on from NC_068277.1 coordinate 54,280,440, forward strand.
TATATGGAGCTTCGTGAGTGTATATGCCAAATTTAATTTTAATTTACATGAATGAAAACAAGATTTTGAGGGCTACTGTAGAAGTACTGTCTTTTCAATATGTTGTGCACCTACAGTGTCGACCGTTCAGCCAACAAAATATTGAATATACATCTTTACATCCTTGAGACTGTTAAACTCATGGCTTTGTTTGCATTTGTGTCAAATTAAATATTGCATCTACCTTAACAATGGTCTATTGCATTTATAAAAGTACTTTGCTAACTTTCAAACTATTGTAAATGTTGCTGAATATCTTTAGAAAGGAGACAGATGCAAAATGATTGTGGATGAAAGACAAAGAAAAGCAGGAGAGTGTCTAGACAGAGAGAGTCATTCTATTCTGCAGAAAGGCAGTGCGGCAGAATGACCATTCCTTTTAGATTGGTATCAGGTCTCTAGATGGAACAGAGCCAGGCAGATTAGCCTTTATTGATAATGCTAAAGCATGGCCACATTTTAATGCACTTAGTGGTAATTGATGTGAACAGAAAATGCTGACAGTGGCCTGAACACAGGTCAATGCTATTTTATTAGCGCACAAGCATTCTGCAGCTAGAAATATTGCTTTAAAGCAAAGTTAAAACTACAACTGTATCTGAAAGCTCAGTCTGATATAATTAAGCTAAATTTTAATAAGAAGAATTAATGTTTTAGTCCAACTGAAATCAAACTTTTGAAATGCATGTAAACTCACTTACTCAGACCTACAATAAGGAAAGTTGACCAGGCCAAGAGGAACGTGAACAATATCCAACAAGGACAGCAATGTGTTTAGTTATTGAAATATCTTCATGGTTTAATGCTAACTTATTGTGCAGTGTGAAAGAAAGAAGCCAGCACTCTTGTGGTTTGAACCACAACCAACCATGTGTGTCTTGTTAAGGACAGTTATGACAAATGGCAGCAGCTGTACAAACTAATCTCTCTGTAGCGTTCACACATGGCATTCAATTAACAATGGGCCACTGTCAGACTCTAATCCACAGCTAGCCAACCTGCCCTTACTCCTGCTGGCATAGCAAAGCTCAGCATGTGTGTGTGTGTGTGTGTCTGTGCAAGTGTGGAGAAATGCCTTAAGTGCCTGACGTGTTTTTATTGAGTTGACGTTAGCTTGGCCGATCCAGGTCAATCAAACGTTGGTTTGTGTAGGTAATTCGAGTACACTTACGTATGATATAGCATAAGCATGTGCACACTGTTTATGAATAGAGTTAGTTAAGGTATTTAGGTCAATATAATGCAGTACAAAGATGCTTGTGCGTGCACGCACACTTACACAGCTGCCAGGCTCGGCTTGTGTGTACGTGTTGCGGGAAGTGTCTTGTCAGGGACTACATTCCCACTGGGTTTGTAATGATGAAGTGTATGCTGGAGTGGTCACTGTCGGTTGGACTCCACTCAGATGAATACACACCCTTTGACGAGACTAATGTCCCTCCATTCCACTGAGTTAGAGGGTTGACAAATTAACACTAAAACTTTACCATGTGTTTGTTGCCAAAAAAAATAAATACAAAATTGGTATAAATAAACAGTTTTTTTGGGTTATCTTCTATTGATACAGATACATAAGTTCTGCTCCAAAACCTAGTGTGCTGCCTTTCTAGTAAGCATTTTAAGGGATCAAAAGAGTTCAAAGGCTGTTCCAAAAGGTAGGCATCAAATTTATACTGCTTTCTAAGTTACCTTCATTCAAGATGACGAATGTGTCGACTATGAAATGTACTTTATTGTAACAAGTAAGAATGGACAAGGAGGAGGCGGGAACCGGCTGACAAAGAACCTTTTAATGACATAACTAAACTTAAACTTAGCGCCTTACAGCAAAACAAACAGAAGACACACACAGACACACAGCTCATGCGTCTCTCTCTCGAACTGGTATCCACAGCTCCTCTTTATCCCTCTAACCCTGATTGGGCTGATTCAGCTGCAGAAGTCCATCGTAACAGCCCAGTCACGCCCTTCTCCTCGTCACACTCCTGATTCAGGCAGAGGAAACCTCTAGCATGACGTATTTCTCTCCCCTCCCTTCCTGGAGTTGCCCTTCTGGCCATCCTTCTGCTGGCAGGTCTTCCCCGCCTCTCTGGAGCCCTGGGAGAGATGATGGAAGGTAGAGGGGAGAGTGGAAGAGACAGAGAGAGAGGAGAGATAAACTCACTCGCCAGTCCCCGGACACGCCGTCGCTTGGTCCTCAGCTACTCATTCAGTCCTCCGACCCCTGGCAGACGGAATGGCCCCTCCCCTTCCTGGCAGACGGCAGTAATTCCTCCGACTCCCGGCAGTGACTCCTCCGGACCCTGGCGGACGGCCTGTGTTCCTCCCTTGGTGGACGGCAGCGGCGAGGACTCCATGACAACTCGTCCCTCCTCCTTCCCGGGTTTCGGATGTAACACAGTTGAAGGTTCAGGCACAGAAAGGAGGAGTCGGGAAGCAATGACAGGTAAGGCTTTATTTTTGTGGCTTAGGTGGTAGAGTGGGTTGTACAATAATCGCAGGGTTGGTGGTTCGATTCCCAGCCCACACGACTCCACATGCCGATGTGTCCTTGGGCAAGATACTGAACCCCAAGTTGCTCCCATTGGCAAGCTAGCTCCTCGCATGGCAGCTCTGCCGTCATTGGTGTGTGAATGGGTGAATGAGACGCAGTGTAAAGATCTTTGAATACTGCTAAGGTTAAAAAGGCACTATATAAGTGAAGAACATTTACCATTTATTTACCATTTACTATTCCTAGTGCTTTTCTTAGCTCAGGTAGCTTTATCAGTAACAAAAAAACTCTCAGTAAACATAAACTTCTTAATTCTTAAACACTCAGAAAACACGCCAACACTGCACTGAAGTGTCGCTCTCTCTCTGTCTTGAACTGGCGTCCCCTGCTCCTCTTTATTTCTCTCCCGCTGATTGGGCTCATTCAGCGCTGGTCATACTTGTTGCTGTATGTCACATTGTTACGGCCCGGCCATGCCCTCCTCCTCCTCACATTTATATTTCATTCAATACTAAAATATTTGTCATTAAAACAGTCACTTCAGTTAGGGCACTGCTTAAGAAGACAGCTTGCTAGATTTTGGAGCAGTGCTACAGTCTAGTCTAGCCTTTTCTGACAGGTGCAACCATTTGGAAAGTTGCAGGTCAAACTTTTGGGACAGCCATGCAAAGTAAGGTCAGAAGTATATTGTGGCAGTCAATATGGAATAAAATGGAAAATTACATCTATAAAGAAAATGTTGCACTTTGCTATACTTCAATTGGAGTAGTACCAGAGAACATGAATGAATCAACTGAATGAGAGAAATGCATGATTTTTTCCCTGCTCGCCATCCAAGAATAATTATGCTCAGTCCTTCTGGCTGTGGACGAAGCCACAGAGTTATTGAAGAGAGAGAAAGATGTGGAAGAGTGTGGAGGAGTTGTAACCAAGCCTTGCAAGAATTGTAACCATGACCAACCCCATGCCATCTCACACACACACACACACACACACACACACACACACACACACACACACACACACACACACACACACACGTGGTGAGCAATTCATTCATTAAGGAGATTAATTCTAGCTTTAATGTCAATCAATGCTGTTTTGTGGGTAAATCCACATCTTTATCCTTTCAGTCTTTTGTTAAAAGATTAGTAAGAACACTTATTTACTGAAGGTCACATGTTCATATATGGTGCTATGCCTTTTGAAAGGCAACTTTCCAATAAGACATTACTTAACATCATCCGCTGCTGTTTGCACAGTTACCAAAATGTAGTGACCTAATTTTTTACATTTACCTCAGAAGACCCTACCCACAAGAAACCAACATCCCCACCCACACCAGCACACACACCCTTTTACTTTCCGTGAGAGATTGCTTGCAGGCATGGTATGTTTTTTATGGGTTTTTTTAATGTAAAAATTCCTTTTTGCACAAAAGAGGACAGTGACAAGTTTATTCCTTCTGCACTTTAATGGTAGTATCCCTGAACAAAACACTTGAAATACCTAACACTAAGTATTAAACTTTTGGCACTTTCATTTGGCACTGTTTGTGCTATATGCATGATACCTTATACTGTGTGGCTTGTTTTGGAGAGGAGTGCTATGACTTTTATAAGCAACCTGATTTTCATCCGTCAGGTGATACAACGGGTGAAAAAAAAATCCATAGACTTGCATTGACCATGTTTACATGCATTTAAGAAAACAGTTTATTCCAGGGTTTTTGCAGAAAGCGGCATTCTGAAATGTCATGTAAATGAGAATGCAGATTTCCTCATGCCACTTAAGGGATTAAGAAAAAGCGGTTTAACATAGCTATGTTTCTCATCAATAAAACAGCTTAATATGACCATGTGAACACATAAGCAGCATTCCGATGGGTGTTTGAAGAGTGTGCATATGTGTGGAACAGAGCAACACAGCGGAAATAATTCGACATTTCTTTGACTACAGTGGGAAAAGGACATAAACTATAATCTAAACCCATTTATACACACCAATGTAAAATATCGACTATCCCTCGCATTTGTGTATATGTGTAAGTACATTGGAGGAATCCCAAAGTTTTATGTAAGGGGACTGCAGGTCGCGACGCAACGTTAAGGAAACAAAAACAGAAATAACTCTGGAATATCTGTAAATAAATGTAAGTAATGGAGAATAAAATAGCAAATTTTTCCTTGGATGCCATGTTTGTTACAGGAGTAAAGAATATGCTGCTTATATACAGTGCATGTAAACTGGAATGCTGCTTTCTCACAATAAAGCCGTTTTCAGGTGTAGATGTAATTGTAGTTATTGAATGAGGCATATTGAGGGACGAGAAGATGAACTCTTTTGACTTGGGTCAGTAAGAAACCACAGAGCAATGCACTAGCAACCACAATACCGTACTATAGCAACCGCACGCCAATGCCCTGACAACCACCCACAACACCCTAGCATTGTGATGGCTACTTTTTCACAGTTAAACAAAACTTTCATTTCCTTCAGAAAACATAAAACATCTAGTTCTTCATGTATTTTGAAAAGGGTTCCAGATGAACGATAGTTGGAGAAGTTGAAGGACCCCAGAAGCTTTGAATATCATTTACACAAAAGATCTCCTGGCATGTGTTGTAATTGTATTCACCTTTTCAAGAAAGCAGTACTTCTGGAAGTGTGTTGGCATCATAAGCATGCCAATGTCTTCATGGTTGGAACAAGTCCTCAGCTTTGAGAGGAAAGCTCTAATTCTTTATATTTCCCTCATGTTATCTTATGGGATTTGGACAGTCAACTTTGTGGTTTTCTGGAAGCTGGTAAGACTGGTGCTCTTAAAGAAGGATCTGATCTTAGATGTGTTGATGTGTGATTGTTTTGTGAAGACACACACACACACACACACACACACACTCTGCCCAGGGAGGGATCCACTGCACCTGCGGATTCACAAAGTACAAAGAGCCACCGCCAATCATTCTGCTACTGTGCTTGTCTGGCATCTCCCAAGGAGATCGGATCACCCTGAGAGAGAGAGTGTGTGTGAAAGGCTGTGTCAGCACCATTTCTATCATTTCTATATAATAAATCACATAAGATTTTACAGCTAAGATGGCATTGCTTGGATGTGATGTCAAACATCTCTAAGAGCTATATATATATATATATATATATATATATATATATATATATATATATATACACACACTTGAGTTCAGGGCAGGACACAGATTGGCATGTAGTGTGTGACATGCTCTCAGTCACGCACACTGATTACGTCAACCTCAGTATAAAACACAATATGTATAGTTACACTTAATATAGCTAGTCTGATAGAATAATGTCTAAAGTGTTTCCCAGAGGAGAATTGTATTGCTCAATACATCTCAATACTTTCATAGCTCAGGAGACTTAAAGAAGTTCTCGGTTTTTTAAGTATGAACTTTGTCTTGGATAGTTCTCCTAAAATGTCATATAAAGAAATAAAAATAGAAACCAATGAGACTACTGTTGGCATACACTAATGTGGATTATTAGCTCAGATTATTTGGTTTAAGGTTAATTTGATGAGTACTCTTGAGTTCATATTGAAATCTTTGACTTTGCATTTGGTCTTTGGGATCTTAACATATCTGAGAACAGTTTGCTTTGATCTCTTTTGAAACTCACACTGAGACACATGTTAGACTACTAAGGACTTTTTCTCAGGAGAAAGGTATGTGTAGCAGACAACTTGAGGAAAAGTCACCATTTACTCAATTTAATCCAAGAAAGGCCTAGTGTTTGTGAACGCACCCCCGTGGGACATCCGCTCTGCATCTATACATCTTCATTGCTTGGCCTTTGTCAGGGTGTGGCGGCCCTAGTGACTGAAAAGAATCTGGCGTCACCTGCCAGACTACAGGAATGTTAATGCCGTGGCCTTGATAATTGGATTTTACTCACACCGTCTGGAAGAAACACACACACATTGCGGATGGACGTTCGGGTCTGCTATTGTTCAGCAACCCTCTCAATAGAGAGCTCAACAGAAGCTCGCCATGTTTGTATGGGGCCTCACGTCTTCTTAAAGTGTGTTTACAGTCTGTGTGTGTGTGTGTGTGTGTGTGTGTGTGTGTGTGTGTGCGTCTTGAGTGTATGTGAAACAGCTCGAGTGCTAGGCACTTGTCTGTCTGCCTGTAGTTATAGGTGCGCAAAGCGACAAAAGAGATTGAGGAGAGAGTGAAAAAGGGAGCAAATTGCTTTCTAACCCAACTGTGATCCAACTGTGTATCCAAATGTCACAAAATAGTGACGCAAACACAGAAACGGAAATACAGAAAGGCCACAAACACACTACAGCTAAAAACCGTCGCTACTCTTCTTAATCCCGTTGAACATGCAGAGTTTTGTAATTTATTGAAGTGACCACTGCTCTCTACATCTTCACATAAGGAATGTCATGTGTTAACACATATAATATAGTGTGAATTTTAACGTTTATGGACTGGTCCCATTCACTTCCATTGTAAGATGTCTTTGGGAGTGCTGTAGCTGCATTTTGCAGTGTATTTGAATGAGTGAAAGATTTATGCACTAGATGCAGATTATTAGGACTGTTCTAGGACTATTTATAGAGTGTGGGGTGGGATCATTGATATAACTGTATGTGTTGGAGCCTAGGCTTATTTAGCTTAAATGGGACATATACACCCTGCTCAGGGTCTCCATGCTCTTTCGATAGTCTTAGCTGTGGTGACCCAAATTCTTTTCATTTACCTCAGAAGACCCAACTAACCAACCTTGCCCCCCACCCCCGCTTTCCTCCCCTGGGAGATACAGTAGCTTAAAGATAGTATATGGAATGTTTATTTTGTTGTGTAAGTTCCTTTTTGTAAATGAGAAAACAGTGGTTAATTTCTTACTTTCCTTCCTTTACAAGTAATATTCCTTAACAAAACCATATATATATATCCTGCTCACTAGTTGACATTTTTCATTCACTTGTTCCACACACCTCCTCACACACATACGCTTATTATTATTATTTTTGCCTGTAATCTATGTCAGAGCAAAGTGCTTGGAACAGTTACCTCAGCAAGTTTACTCACAGCTGTAGTTTTGGCTTGCTGGTTGATGTGAACGCTCTCTCTGCCAGTATGTGCCTTCAGCTCATCTCCAGTAGAATCATACAGTGGCTGGAGCCTCAGCTACATTCCACTGACTGTGAGGTGAGCTCTGCCACTGACACTGCCTGACTACCTCGAAAATGGCAGGAAAACACTTTCAAATTTTTCTCAAACAATATAGCAAAAACAGGAACTTAGCTATATCTTGTAGTACTTAGAACTTAGAGAAAAGTTGTATTGATACTTCTAGGTCTGACTGTGTGGCCAGTGAGAGGAATCAGTAGTATATAATATTCAGGGATGCCAACTTTGGTTACCTGGTTGGAGTGAGATTTAATGACAAGGTCAGGGCTGCATTAACGCACAGGCAAAATTTTCAATCCCTGGGGCACCTTAATGCAGTCCTAGAGTAGTGTATGCATTTGGTGCTAGTACTATTTTTAATGTCTGACATTACAACAAGTCCTAATTAAACCCTACAAAGAAAATAATGATTATGGTGGGGTTTTTTGTTGTTGTTGTTTTTTTTGCTCACTTATGCCTAGGCCTGTCACGAATATAAAACAATCGTCTGATAGCGGTTATTTGATCTCACTGTGGTTATTTGAGTTTATTGATTATTGTACACTTTAAATTACAATCACATTTTACTGTCCAAATAAGGGAATGAATGGCGCATTTGAGTGTCTCATTTCATTGAACTTTGACTGTCTCTCTCACCACACTGAGTGCAGCTCCTGAAGAGCACGAGACTAACTGCTTCTGAACCGGACTTGAAGCTGTGATGCAAACACCCTCTGTGGAGGTTTGCGCTGAACTTCCACGAAAATAAACACTATGATTTTAGTGAATGCAAATTGCTCTGATTTTGCTTTAATTTAACCATTTTGTAATGGCAAATATTATTTGTCACTGCAGGTTCATACATGCAATATCAATTACACAAGGGGACAATATAATATAATATAATATAATATAATATACAACAGTTAGTTCCGATCCTCGAATCTGATTAGACGAGAGACGTTCCATGAGTACTGATGTCTCAGTGCATCATCATTCGGACGCTTCAACGTGTGTATCACTCCGCTTGTGTTCGTGCCATTCTAAACTAAAATGTAAGAGCAGTGCAGATCTGTGTTAAGAGCAATATGTGTCTCTTTACATTTATTTGAGACATTACAGATTTTAGCCAGCAGGTGGTGACAAAAGACCTTTTTTGTGTGTAAATAAGCCAGTTAGGTTTCGTGAAATGAGTCAGTGTCAGTCAGTGTTTACATACAACAGCACTTCATGATCGATCGTATTACTACTACACTACAAAAGCTAGGAAATAGAAAGCTGACTAACACACTGCAACATTTCTGCTTGGAAGTGGCAACAGGTGATCGAAACATCCATCCAATAGATGGCTATTGGATGGATGACCCCTGCATGTTATCCTATGCAGGGGTCATGGGAAGTACTGAGCCTATCCCAGCTGTCTTGGGCTGAAAGCAGGGAAACACTATGGACAGATGGACAGTCCATCACAGCAAAAACAGAACAGATATTTTGATTAATTAATAAAAATGTTCCTCCTAATTTGGAATGCCCAATTCCAACTACTTAGTAGGTCCTCGTGGTGGCGTGGTTACTCACCTAAATTCAGGTGGCGGAGGACAAGTTGCCTCCGCTTCTGAGACCGTCAATCCGCGCTTCTTATCACCTGGCTAGCTGTGCATGACACTGCGGAGACTCACAGTATGTGGAGGCTCATGCTACTCTCAGCGTGAACCCCTAATCGCGACCACAAGGAGATTACCCCATGTGACTGTAGCCTCCCTAGCAACCGGGTCAATTTGGTTTCTTAGGAGACCTTGCTGGAGTCACTCAGCACTCCCTAGATTCGAACTTGCGACACCAGGGGTGGTAGTAAGCATCAATACTTGCTGAGCTACCCAGGCCCACCCAAAATATTTTGATATTTATAATAGATTTTTTAATGCCATTTATACGTTTCTAAAGCCTTAAAGGAAATCTTGTAAAAATGAAATATAAATAATGAAGCCTTAAGTTTTATGAAACACACATACACCTATGACAAAAGTATGACAATTTGTATGATCGTGAAATCCCTAAAACAGACAATTAACCTTCATAATCATAATTAATCATAATTAATCATAATAATTTTTGACAGCCTTACTTATACCATTTAACTTGGAATTCAAAATTTCAAAGCAGTATACTCTATGGCACAAGCAGGTTTTTTCCTGGGTCCATATGGGTATTCGGCGGTACACTGTCACCCACAAGCTCAGAATTGGTTGGTAACATTATTGTAAACAATAACTAATTAACAGATTATTTTAAAAGTATATCCACAAAATGTAAACATTATATGGGTTAACATGATTTTTGTGTGATAAAATAGCTTACTAACCTTATCTGTATGAAGTTATAGTTAATATTATAACTTTGTTGCCATTACGATGCCTGCAAGTGATTTTATAACACTAAAGTCATGTTAACGTATTTACGCCTTGTGGCTATACTTTGGAAATGTATATACTTTTTTTGTGGTAATCAATGTAAAATTGCAGTTGATTAAGCTTATTTTGTATTGAACCCTGAAAATTCCTTTAATAATTTATTTAATACTTTTTAAATAAATATTTTTTTTAGGATTCATTAACCTTTATACTTTTTTATGTAATTAGGCAGTTCCATCACAAGCACAGGGGAATCCCTGGTTTAAAGTAATGTGATACTCTTTTTTCAAAGTATTAAATCAATACACTGATGCCAAGTTTTAAAAAAAATATATATATAATTTTATTGTTATTTGGCATCATACAGTTTTTTTTGCTTAATCAATTGTAAGTTAGATAGCTTTTATTATTCTCATTTGACCATGGACGTTTCAGTGTTCTCAGTGACCCAGTTTTACAGTAATATTATAGCATGAGATTCCTGGCATTCTCTGCACTAGTTTGTGCCAAAGTAGGGAATGGTTGTTGTAAACTTTAACAAACTATGATAAGTTATTTTTGTGAATCATCTGAGTCACTTTCTATTGCTGTGGGTCTTAGCAGGTTAGACTGATGTTGGTTGGGTGCCTGATGTTATTGGAACAAACTGCTGTGGCTGACCAGTAGCTGATTAGACAATTTTCACTCACCCTCTCCACATGCCCCCTGCCAGCCCTGATCACAGATTCTGACTGCAAGGATAGCCCTCGGTAAAGGGTGGTTTGTTTGGATCTAAGCGGCAAGTACACACACATACTATACAGTGCATTAGCACAGTGTCTCTTCCTTATGTCTTCTCAGAAACACCTCTGGATATGGACTTTGGTATTCAATTACAGTTTGCTTACATGGTTTATAATAATAATAAAAAAAACAGTATAGCTTGTTAAATAGTTGGGGCAACATCAAAGATGGCACATATAAAAAGTTTAAATGTCAATACAGTGTTTGAGAAGAGCTGATAAGTCTTTGTATTCCTTTGTTTTTGTCATACATAGATTTAATTACTCTCTTACTTTTCATCTGAGGTTTAGCCAAACAATAGGGGACATAAGGTACCACTTTTCCTCCTTATATAGCTATTTGTATAATTTACACCCTCAATAATGACAATAATTTCGTAATTGCTGTCTTGAGCATAATAACAATAGCCATTTTTGTCCTGCCAGCAAATTACATTGAAATGGCAAAATTATGACCACTGAAAAATCAAATAATCAAACCAGTTGTTTCACAACAAGTATGTTTTTTGCGTTTTGTGGTTTGGATATGCAGTACATGTCTGTGCGCTGCAATATTTATAGTATGATGCTGTGGAACACGAGGCTCAATTTGCCAAGCTTGTAAAACGCCTGTATAAACAAAAGGCCCATCACTCCACTCCTCTGAGGAAAAGATCATCTCAACTCTCCCACTCTCACTCACTCTCTTCCACACCAGCTCACTGTGTGGGGGTATCTCTCGTCTATCCCTTTCCTGCATATGAGAAAATTCCCCCTTTTCCCCTTCCCATTTCCAAAGAAGTGTAATGCAGAGACACATTTAATGTTTCGTGGACACCTGAGAAGCATCCAGAAAGAGTGTTTTTGAGTGCTCGGCACACTCACGACCTCAAGGAGGTGTGTGTGCGGTGTTCGAATTGTGTCAGGGCTCTTGGGGGGATAATATAGTGTATCAAGTGTATAAACAATCAGAAATAGTAATCAATCATAAAGAAAATCAATTTTAGGTCACTGATGATAACTTTGATAAATGAAAAACTATAACGAACACACACTTTTGCCATTTCACTTCACTAGATTATCAGTCCAGGGGAACTCCAAACCCTCAGAATATACTCCTGGCCTCCATGTCAACAGTGACAAACAACACACACAGGGCAGATAAGATCATAGTGCAATTGCTTTTGAGATAAGTCCCCTTAGTTCTCTCGATAGTCATCTACTGGGACTATAAACATGTGCAGTGGCTTCATTTGTGGGCAGAGATATAAATGCTTGCAGATATTTCCAACTCAGATTGATGCTTTTGCTAAGCTTGTTGAAAGCATTTTTGCAGTAATAAAGACCATGCTTGCAGTAGCTCCAAAAATTATTTGGACACAAAAAATGTCTGAATGTCATTAGATTTGTTTTTTATAATCCAGAATTGAACTTTTTACTGCAAGCAGTTATTCCATTTTACGTTGTTCCTGTGTGGCAAGCTTTGCTGAAATGATCAATTTAGCATGGAAGTAAGGAAGTTCAAGTACAAAGAGAGAATTGAAAGGAGTATTTAAACCTCTACTGATCAGGAATATCAATTGTGAGTTTCACGTATTTCTATGTACAAGTACTTGTGTCCCCCCATGTGACTGCATGTACTGCTGCTCTGGCCATCTGCATTCCCGCCAGAGATGACATCATCTCCTCTCACTGTCCGTGTGCTCGTCCCACTCTTCCGGTGGTAGAGCACAAAGCATGCACTAAGGGAGTAAACGGAGTGAACATGTAAAACATGCTGAGGAGGTCGGAAGTGTGCTAATCGTCCCTGTGCTCTCCCATCAGCCCCCCGGGACATGCAAGTTGTGTCTAGGCTGTATGTAACAGTATTTCTCGACAGGAACACAAAATGGAGAGCTTTGTGAGGAGAGATTAGTTTAGGAGGGGCATTGATATGCCAGAAGAAGAGAGCCAGACAAAGGCAACCTGAAAACTCTACAAGCAGTCGAGCACAACCTGAACACAGTTGAAAAGGCTCCTGATGCAGAAAACATACAAATCTGTTTTAGAAGTTTGTTGGTTTGGATGGAGAAGTAGCTTCAGGTTATGCTGTAAGCCTACTGATTCAAATCCTTTTAGTTTCGGTCCAGATAGCTCTGAAAGGATCAAGCCGCTTTCATTTGGTCTTATTGAGGAATCGGAATAGAAAATGTTTGTGAAGCTTACTTTTACAATAGAAATGGATGCAGCGATATAGACATCTTGGGTGAAATGGCTCTTTTTTGTTAGGACTGATAATCGATACGAGGGCAATATTATATTTTATAGCCAATTACTAGCATTTCGATGTCAAATCCAATGAATAATAAGTCTCATGTAATCACAGGTTTCTTACGTTGTCAGATTTTGGAATAAGCTTGTTTTTGTTACTTATGAGCATTTTGCTCCGTGTCATGCTCCATGTCGGCTGGGAGAGGCGTCTGTTAAACTTGCTGCTGTTTTGCATGGTGATGCAGCGTAAATAAAACTGATATGAAAATGTTTGATGTACTGAAGCGCTGGGACATGACACCGTTGTTTGGCAAATTCAACAAGCTGTAATGCTACATTCTACTTGGCATTTGTCGTCGATCTTCTCGCCGCTGACCTGTAGATCTGTTGATCTGTTGTCCTGTGAATGCTCAGCGCCACCTCTCCGGGAGAAGACTGTTTCACATCTCACAATTTTGCGCTGCTTGGTTTTAATTACACTATAGTCTAATGTGTTTGTTTATGTATTATACGATACATACAGTGTGTTATCTAATACTTGATTCTGATTGGCTGGAATGCGTGCTTTTCAAAGGTAGTTCGGTCAGTTTTAATCACTGTTCGATATTAATGCGTTGTTTGTAACCATAGCTACATAACATTACAGAGTAATATTATGGAATCCAGCTTGTTTTGCATGGAGGGTGCGGTGCAAGGACAAATTGCAATTTCATTAATTCAGTCAATCATGCAGCCTTGATGGATACCATACCGATATCTCAGAGGTCCAAATCTGCAGGTTCCAGAGTGTTTTGAAATACTTTTCCCCTTGTCATACATTAAGTGCTTCTTTTACTGTCACTGCCACATTTGATACGCCGGTTTTTCCACATTAATGTGAAAATGACAATGAATACAAATTAAATAATACATTTTATCTGGAGTGCCAACCACTCTACAGTCTTTGGATATTATTATTTCTGGATTGTAAAGTGTGTGGTCGACTTGGTCAAACTTTTTCTCTCTTAGAGCAGGCAGAGCTGTAGATCTAACGGCCCTTAGATACAATTTACCAAACTTTTTTATTCTTCCTGTCAAAATTTGCTCTGTAAAAAATATATTATAGCTATAACCAATCAATTCTTGCAAGTGACCATGGTTTAAGTGTGATAATCCACAGCTAGGTGTGCATTAAACGATTTTAAATGAACAACGTGGATGCGAAGAACTACACAACGCAAAGTGAATGAGGATATTATATGTTGTGGTTGATAACCTATAGGAGGGCCGATATTTTATTTTATGGCCATTAACCGACAAGAAGGTAGATGTTTTGGCAGATAACCGACATTAAGGCTTATATTATGTATGTGGGATATTATATGTTGAGGATGATAACTTATAAGAGGATTAATATTATGTTATGGCCAATAACTGAAATTAGGTTGATATTATATTTTATGGCCAATAACTAATTTGGGGGCTGAATTTAATCTATAATGGATAGTCATAATACTCTACCATGTGAAATTATTGATCCAAACATTATAGTAAAATTGAGCAACAAAACATTATAATGTAATGTAAAAAAAGATGGATATCGGTTTAGTACTTTTGAAACGTGGTATAGAATATAGAGTATATTGTGTGAATGGATTTTTTTAAAAATAAGACTTGATATTATCTGCTCCCGATTTTGTTTAATCGTACCTACAATATGCTTTTCATCAAAACAATGACACACTAATATTGGTCAATACCGATATTAACACCGATATTTTGTACATTTCTAACGATAGACCACGAACTAGCAGTAGGGAAACTTCTTGTGAATGGTCTTTTATGTTTGAGCCCGTTAAACGAACAATAAACGTCAGGCGGGTTGCAATTATTTTTTTACTAGATCATAGTTCCCAGTACATGATGTTAAACATGTGCCACAGCAATGTGTGACCCTTCAGCAGGGGATCCATATCTCATGTTCTGGTGGCTGAGGCTGTTCCACTCAAATCAGGCACTAATAGAAACCAGCGCTATTGTTTTAACTTTACAGAAATAAATCCCACAACCTCCTCCTCTCAGCCGAGCGTGGAGCCCAAGCACTACCACACACCATATGCGTCAGCCAACCGCAAAAACACGCAGGCCATTATGGGTCCTCATATTTCAAATTGAAAGCAGGAATGAGGACAGGGAAAAAGGCTATATTTATTTGCAATATTTTGGAATGATACAGAATCTGATATTGTGCACAAGATGATATGTGTTAATGCAAAGAAAAGGCATGCTGGTATCTGTTCTGGACTTTTGTGATTGAAAATTGATCATCATTTTACCACAACCATTCAGCCATGGCAATTTTAGTGCCTTTTTGGGGGTATTTACACTTGGTCACTTCATTCACTTTTACTGATCAGATAGCTTATCTGATCATGAAAAGACCAAGTATACATGTCATCAGCCACATTGAACACTTAAGTTTGGGAGCTCTACGATCCACAAAGAAAATGCGACACATTACGACTCTTGCCTTTTCATTGAAGCTATTTTAGCCAACTCCTGTTTTTTGTTTTTTAAGCCACATCAAGTGAAGCAAAAATTATCTTCCTAGCATTAGCAGCATCACAGAATTGAACTCTGTTATATTTGCATAAAACACGAGAATAGTAGATCAGATTTACAGGGCTGAACATGTCTTAATATGGTTATTTATACAACCCCAATTCCGAAAAAGTTGGGACAGTATGAAAAATGCTAATAAAAACAAACATTAGTGATTTGTAAATTATATTCACCCTTTGATATATTGAAAGTACTACAACTAAACATGATATGATGTTTTTACCTGTGAATGCCATAGCTGTTTTTTAAATGTGCAGTAATTTCAAATTAGATGATTGCAACATGCTTTAAAAAATTCGGACAGTAGAACGTTTTCCACTGTGAAACATCACCATTTGTTCTAATAACACTTATTAAGCATTTGGGCAAGTTTAGAAAGTTATTAAGTTTGTTAAGTTTAGAAAGTGGAATTTTTCCCCATTCATCCATTATATAGATCTTTAGCTGCACAGTTGTATGTGGTCTTTGTTGCCATATGGTGTTCTTCATAATGCACCACAAATTTTCAACTGGAGACAGGTCAGGACTGTAGGTAGGCCAGTCTCTGCCCACACTCTCTGCCCACACTGTCGTGCACTTGTAATCCGGGCAGTATGTGGTTTGAAGTTGTCCTGATGGAAAATGCATGTTGTATATGTTGCATGTATATGTTGCTCCAAAATTTTTACATATCTTTTTACATTCATGGTGTTCTCACAAATGTGCGAGTTACCCATGCCATGGAAACTGATAAACACCTGGTCCACACAGACACTGGCTTTTGGACCTGACACAAATAACAGCTTGGATGGTAATTTTTCTCTTTGGCCCGGATAACATGACGGCTGTGTTTTTCAAAAACTTTTTGAAACGTGGACTCTTCGGACAAAAAAAATAAATAAACACAGTTCCATTGTTCTACTTTCCATCTAAGATGAGACTGAGACCAGAGAAATCTTCAGCACTTCTGGACAGTGTTGATGTAGGGCTTCTGCTTTGCATATTAAAGTCTTAACTTGCATCTGTGGATGCAGCGGCGAGTCGTGTTGACTAACGGCCGTTTCACACATACTCCATGTGCAGTGCGTAAGCGGTACGTATGCGGTGCGTATACGGTACAGGAGCAGCACGCGCTATAGTGCTTTCACATATGCTGCATTTGCAGTGCGCTACTGATCCGCAGTTTCTGTGTGCCACAAAATCAAAAATGTGTAAGGAATTTTGATTTTAAACCCAAACGTTAACTTAGAGATTGTTTAAGGCATTGAAACAGTATGAAAATTAATTTTAATCATTGTGATTCTTTGTTTTACATGTAGTTCGAGTTGTTGACAGAAGAAAAGCTATCGCGCTATATCTGTTGCTAATAAGGAGAAGAATGAGACGCATTTGGGTTCACTGTCTTTTTTTAGGGTAAAAAAATCTTATATGATGGCAATTTGCAACTTTTGGGACTATAATCATACTTTTTTGTTTTTCTTGACCCTGTAATTTAGTAACTGTAGAACACATTAACTGTAATTATGAAATTATTACAGTTTCTTGACAATCTATGTCTATTATAATGTAAACAATGCGCTGCCACTTTAATTCAGTGCGGTGCAGCACAGCAAAAATAGACTCGGTCCGTAAACCATCGCTGCAGTGCTGTATACGCACCGCAACTGGAACGGATCGACGGACTGCATCCGCGTGCAGTGTAAAGCTCTAACCTGTTAACATAGGTACGGAAAAAAATATGGAACGCATACGCACTGCAAACGGAGTATGTGTGAAACGGGTGTAACAAAGGTTTACTAAAGTCATCCCAAGCCCATGTTCATTATATGCATTACAGATGAATTATGTTTTTTTAAACAGTGACGTCTGAGGGATCAGAGATCACACGCATTCTTCTTGCCCTTTACGTATGAGATTTGACCAGATTCCTTGAATCTTTTAACAATATTGTGCACTGTCGAGGGTGAAATGCCCCAAAACCTTCCAATTTGTCTTTGGGGAACATTGTTCTCAAAGTGCTGGATTATTTGCTGAAGCATCTCTTGGCAAATTGACAAGTATCGAATGATCCTTGCTCTTGAAGGACTGTTATTGGAGGCTCCTTATACAATATACAGTACTATGACACAATTGTCTCACCTGTTTAACATCTCCCGTTTCACATCGCCTTGTTATTTCAACTCGTCAAATTGTTATTAGTCTTAAATTGCCCCTGTCTCAAAATTTTTGGAGAATGTTGCAACCAACTGATTTGAAATGACAGTACATTTAAAATAAATAATTAAAATGAATTCACAAGGTAAAACATCATATAATGTGTAGTTGTAGTTCAAAATAGCAAAGGGTGAATATAATTAACAAATCTCTCCTTTTTGTTTTTATTAGCATTTTTCATACTGTCCCAACTTTTTTGGAATTGGGGTTGTATCTTCACAGCTTTACTGTGTCAATAGGAAATATACATTTTAGACTCCCAAACATTCCTTTTGCAAAATGAATAGAATAGAATTGAAGAACAGGGAGCCCTGCAACAGATGGCTTGTCCCCCACAGTGCCCCACACATAACATCAATTCTTGGATTACATGAAGAGACGGATCCTCACTATGAAACATTTTTCACAAGTTCCGAAAACTTTGTACATTACTGTATACCCATTTTGTGGGGACACGTTTAGGTGGCCAAGTGTAGATGGAATTTGCTTACACAATTGGACAGCAATCCAATCAATCAAGAAGCATTGTGAAGTGTGTAAATATGGCCTTTTGAGTTTCTGTGTGAGAATGTTCATTCACAAGCTTTCTTGCTAGCTGAAAAACGGGGAACACACCTATATTTGACTACTATTGGATGCTATTGGAAATCATATGTTTGTTCTAAGAAGCTGTTAAATCCCACCAACTCTGCTGGGATGTGTGTCCATAGGCATTGTGCTCATGTTCCTTTAAAGCACTGAAAGCTAAGCTAATGTATACCTCCACTAACCAAACATGGCTCTCCTGCCATCTCACTCAACCTTTTTTTCACTGAAAACCTTTTCACTTGCATGTACTTGTAATCAGGAAATGAGCTTGCATACCAGGCTCTAGGGTTGAGAGTCACCTGCTCTGTAGCTGTAAGCTGCACTGTATACATGGCTGTCAAGCTTCAGAAACTCTCAGCATTTAACTCTTTCTCTCCCCTCTTTTATCACTACCTTGCGGGACAATGGACTAAAGACTAATTAAACATACTAACAAAAACATTCCCTTGCTCTGTGATTACACTGTTTACAGGGTTATGTGGTTGTATTTTAAAGGAGTGCTGGAATTTAGTTCTGGAGGGGATGATATTTTATTGCAATATTAACAATGTAATATTATTGCAGTATTGATGTGTTTAATCTCACGATACTGTATTGGTATTCTAACTCCATTCCAAAGTTCCTCAATTCACTAAATGTAAAGAATCACAATATTATCGTATGACGACTCAGATATTGATGTAATATTGTATCACCAAGTCTATGCTGGTTTCCATATTGTCGTTTAGGTTCACTCCTATTTTATCATTCCTGAATGGTCTATTATCATCTGTGACCGATAAGACCCAGCAAGACAGAGTATAACATGTACTGAACATATTAGTTCAAGTTATTGCATTACATGAAGTTCAGTGTGCGTGATTTGATTTTTGGCCGTGTTCACTCAGTTTTTTAATGAGCTGATTGAGAACATGGTGACTTATATTTAGCCTCATTTGAGTCACTGTGGCTCAATCTGTTAAAGTTAATCTGTTGGAGGTTTTGGCCAGTGCATGACATAATCTGTGTTTTCTTGGTGAAACCATAGCAATACATCTAATGAAAGATATAATGGCCCCTACTGGAGTATGGACCTTAGTCGGGGTAGACACCAAATTTAATTTGATGTAAATGAAAGGTCCTATAAGGTCCTAGATCATGACTAGTTGTTTGCCCTCTGGGGATTGTTTGGAATTGCTTGTTTCCAAAGTTATTTGACTGAATAATCGTCATCAAGGCACGCTGAAGTATAGCACATCAGGAAATATGAACAGAACAAATTTCGGAGTAAATTGCTAATTGAACGGACCAGAGCTTGTGAGCGAGAGCAGAGCGGTGATAATTTCACCTGAGAGGAAAACGCCTTTTTGAAGATCTCTTCAACCACTCTGCACGCTCAGGCCACTAAGCAACGCTCCCTCCATCCAGAATGCACTTCGTGATATGCTGGTTTGGGAATCTGCGAAATAAACAATAGGCCTGAGGTTATGGAGTTCAAACATTGTTTTAGTGAAGTTACAAACCTTATACATAAATGCAAAGTAAAAATCAAAGCTAAGAATGAGGAAGGAGAAGAAATGTGTGAGTAACAAAGATTCCCTTGTCACATTGCCAAAAATTATGTTTTATGTGAAAATGGTAGTGCAGCAAAGGTTGAGCTAGTAGGATACACTACCATTAGATAATTAATAGATAAGTAGAGAGTAAGGTATCTTGTTATTTTGCAATCAGTGCAGCTGACAGCTAAATGCAAGCTCGGGTCTGTGGGGGTGCGAGTGTTTGAGCACCCTCAATTGAATATGTAAGCTTAATAATACTGTACATTGGCAAAGCACATTTCCTTGAATCCTGGCGAAAACACACAAAAAATGCATCAAAACTAATAAACATGTATGATCTTGCAGATCAGTGTGTCCTAATTTGCAGGCGCAGCATTCTGCTTTCATACCCCCATTGTTCAGTTGAGCATTTGATTGGTAAAGATTTCCGCTCTCGCAAAGTGAATTTCATAGCGGAAATATCTCACTTAATCGACTGCCTGTTGCTTTCTTTATCTGCTCTGGGATAAAGTGCACAAACTTAACTGCTGGTCAGTTTCCCAAAGCCAAATCCACACCTTAACGATTAGTGTAACGTAAAAAATAAATAAATACGCTGACACTTGATTAGTGTTTGCGGATAACATCTTCCGACATTGCTTGCTGCATGCAGAGAAAAACCTATAAATGATTATAGCCTACATGAGAAAAAAAAAACTTTTCTTAAATAAAGTCAGTGTAATTTGTGGATTAAATAATTTTTATTTGTTTTGGGATCATTAAACATGATTTAATCTAACATATATATTGGACAAACTCTCATTTTATGCAGGACGAATATTTTTTATTTCATAAATAAATCCATGGTTAAACCCTGCTGTACATGCAAAGAGCACATGCACAATACATGATCTTTTGATGCATATAAAGTCCATATTCACTTTATGCTGCTTTAAAAATATCAAGGAAAAACAAAGGGGGCACATGGTATTTACTAATATAATAATTATTATGTAATCAAAAACATTCCTTTAGATTGCATGAAATTCCTACATGTAAATTTGTAGGGAATAGGCTATTTAATCAAGCAACAATACTGAAAAAGAGAAAAAAGTCCGCTGCTCTTTTCTGGATAACTTAATACGCCCTTTAAAACTGAACACAAAATTAGGATGATACATTTCTAATTTAATTTATAGACCCAAAATCTGATAGCATTAAATCAGAAGCCTATTAATGTATCAACATCTACAGTATATCATTATTGTATTATTGGATTATTGTATATATGCTGTAATCATTCTGCGGAGACAACTGAAAAACAATTATGAATTTCACTTTTACCTGCAATATTTTCCTGGTACCAATCCATGTTTTCATTATTGCCATAAACGACTCGAAAAACTGTAAAGTTCAAAATATTGTGTTTTCCTAAGTCGTTTGTGTCACTCAGATCCAGTTTTTTCTGAAAACGTGAATTTGCATGTATGCAAGTTTCCGTGCCATTGCACATATATTTTATCACATGTAGAGGCATGTTTGATGACTTGTTTAAAGTAAATAAAGGTAATTTAGAACTGAAAACATTTTAAGGCATTATTTGAAGATGTTTAATGGCATATGTGCTAACAGAAATATTTGACTGATTATAAATGATAAGGAAGGTCTGGTAGACCCGATTATCTAACAGCCGTTGTGAACCATTACAAAATAAACAGCAATGTTTTATACACTAAAACACAACAATACAATCACATAATTTCGGATGTGTATGTAAGTAAGCATTTCGTAATTGAATAAATGTCAGCCTATAGCCTATATTTGACCCAGAGGGGCATAACCTACTACAGAAAAATGTTATGTTGGAGCGGGATTTGAGCAAACCTTTTTCATTAGCGGGACATGAACGGAGCGTTTAATTGGGCTGTGAGTGGTTGATCGGGGAACACACACATGAAGCAGATTCTACATTTACCAGTCCTCATAGTTAGATCAAGCTCCACTCTACATCATAATGGTAACCCCCAAAACTCCAACATAACAAAACATTAAACACTAACAGGTATACCCCTTTATATTCATATTGCACAAAAAATAAATAAATAATAAAAAGAAATACATAAAAAACTCCTAACATGTTGGCTGCATCTGAAAGCTTAGGCAGCTGACTTGCTGCCTTGCATCTTAAATAGTTAATGGCTTTATCGACAGTGTTTTTGAATAAATGGAACTTTAAGATGCAGCCTTACTCTCCCTATTGAATCCCATACAAAGCATGCTGGGAAATAGTAGCCATCTGCCCAGTTTCATAAATTCTACATTAACACCACAAAAAGTTTTCATGTAGTCCCAACTCAAATCAATTAAGTAAACTTCCATTTTACAAATTTAAAAGGATAGAACTCAATGAAATCAAGGTGTGACAAAATGTTATAGAATTGTGGTGCTTTAGTTCATTTTAAATAAAGTTACCCTATGTAACTTTTGATCCTCTAGTGGTTAAAGACTAAAACTGCACGTGAATTGCGGAAGAACATTGTTTTGGTAATGATGCAAGTTGTGCTTCGGCTCTGCTCTGCATGGATGAATGTGGTTTGAGGTACTGGTGTACACTGGATACAGGACATCATATCACAGCGAATGGACAAATAAATAACAAAAGAAAGGAAAATACATCTTTGCAGATAAGTGCCATTTTTTTTTTTGCTAGTCTGATAAGGTCAAGCTACCAAGTGAAAAGTTCTGCACCGATTACAGTATAATTATTGTAATTCACCACTACACACAGAGAATCCTTTATCCTTTATCCTTTATTGTTATTGTGGTCACACATTATACACACAGTTTTTTGCATATATACAGTGAAATTTATTAGTTTTTCACATATCCCAGCTAAGCTGGGGTCAGAGTGCAGGGTCAGCCATGATACAGCGCCCCTGGAGCAGATAGGGTTAAGGGCCTTGCTCAAGGGCCCAACAGCAGCATCTTGGTGGTGCTGGGGCTTGAACCACTGTCCTTCTGGTCAGTAACCCTGAGCCTCAACCACTGAGCTACCACTGCCCCCTGTGTGTTTGTGTGTGTGTGTGTGTGTGTGTGTGTGTGTGTGTGTGTGTGTGTGTGTGTGTGTGTGTGTGTGTGTGTGTGTGTGTGTGTGTGTGTGTGTGTGTGTGTGTGTGTGTGTGTGTGTGTGTGTGTGTGTGTGTGTGTGTGTGTGATTACACAACTATACATAAACCATATCAATAAAATATCTTACTTGTTGAGCAAGAAAAAAGCCATCTCTGTGTCACTTATAAAGAGTTGTCGCCACCTCTGAAAAGCCAAGCCGATATTGATTCAGGTTTTATTAACGACTCTGGCGCTTTCCCTTTTGCCTGTAGACTCTGCTCTGTTCGGGGGTTCTCTGTTTTTACAACCGGTGATTGCCCAGAGGTTTGCCGTTTTGAATGATCCATGGTAAATTTTTCTTGTTCGTTGCAACAACAAACTTTCAGCATCCCGCTACTCCCACACATGCGCTACAGAAGTCGGAGCTTATTTTCTGTGGGTACAGATAAGACATGACACGCACGGGAGAATGATGCATGTATGCAGTTTACTGCGAAATCCGTCCCGACAGGTCTAAAATATGAATCATTATTATAGGTTTATCAAAGTATATTTGGGTAAAGACATGGTTTGGAAGATGGATTTTTGTTGCACTCTCTCATTAATTACATAGTTTTTTTTTTTTTTCAAAAAAGTTACATAGTGTATCTTTAAGTACATTGAAAAAGCAGAAAACATCCCTTTATATCCCTCTTAGCCTCGTTTTCAGTCACGTCAAATTAAATATCATCTCATTACTCACTATTACCTTTTTTAAAATTGTATCAAATAGGTCTGCTTGCACACATTTTTCCCCAAAACACATGCGTACATCACTGCCTTGTTGATGCTTTTGAAAGGTACACATACACTTGTGCTGCAATAGGCTTCGCATGGGGAGCTGTTCTGGGTGCTGCGCATGAATGAGTAGACATATCTCACGTACAGACATCTGTCATCTGCCAGGTATAACAGAGAGCTCTTTCATTCCTCCGAACTCCTAAAAGAGGCTCCCAGAGTTTTCAGGGACAGCATTGTTTGTGCTCTGCGATGCTTAATCAGTTTGGATTGGCCACCATATTAAAACTCTGGTTGTTGTGGAGAGGACATAGAATTGTTTGTTAGCAAGCGAGGGCAGCAGGGGGTGTCGATGGTTTGTCTTTGAGGGAAGTGAGGTTGAAGGTCATTGTTAGAACTTTGTCAAGATTAAAAGGAATATTTTATATTTTTTAGAGCACCTTCTGTTAATGTGGGCCTATTTTTCAAAAATGTATTGTTTAGCCATGATACTCATCCAGTTATTTTAATGAAAAGTCATAAAAAAATAAAATAGTAAATAATAAAATTTATTCACCCTCATGCCGTTCCAAACCTCTATGACTTTCTTAATGAGTATCTTGGCCTGTCTTTTCAATACAACGACAGTGGAAAGGACCTCACGTTAAAGCTTAAATAACCCAAAAGTTTCATATATGTGTGTTGTGCGTAATATTCCAAGTCTACTGAAAGTTTATGAACAACTTGAAATTTAAAGGTATAGTTCACCCAAAAATTTCAATTCAGTCAGTATTTACTCACCCCGTGTGGTTATATACCCATATCACTTTCTTTTTTGCTTAACACAAAGGAAGAAAAAATAATAATAATTGTGCTCAGTGATATTATACAATGGCAGTTTATGGCGACCACCTTTTTAAACTTCAAAAAGGATGCAAAATTATAATTCAGAAGTCTAATAAATTATTGAATGCGAATCATGCTTGTTCTGAAAATCTTCCCCTGACCGATGCTCTCCTGTGTGCGTTCATGAGAGTGCGCAAGAGCAAGAGAATAAACAACCCCTGCTTGCAAGATGGGTCCTTCAAACAAAATAACATTTTTATCTAAAAAAGGTCTGCCACAGCGATAGTAACAACAGAACAAAGCACAGCTGCACACAAAACCATAGAATATAACTTACAAAACATGTCTGAAGTCGAAGAGGAGATGCATTTCTATGCTCAGCCTTTATTTGTTTGAACCAGATACTCTGAAATTGTGCCTTTATGAGTCGTATACGATAATAATACTTTTGAATTATACTTTTATTATTTATGAATTATAATTACTTTATAAAGCTTGAAGAGGTGGTCACCATAAACTACCATTGTATGACATAATGGAGCATAACATTTAAAAACATTGCTCCCTTTGTGTTAAAAAAGAAAGCCATATGGGGTTATAACAACACTGGGGGGAGTAAAAATGACACATTTTTTAAGTGAAAATCAGATGTAATTTTGTGCTGAAGAGCTCTATGAGAGAAGCTCATGCATGCCACTGTGAACTCTTATAGTGCTCATGAATGTGCAACGGACAGCAAGACTGACTACTTACAGAAAAATTACTTACATTTCCAGTTGTTTCTTACCAATACATATTGTGTACCTTCAGAAGACGTGGAATATGATGCACACATCACATTTACAACTTTTATGAGACATTTAGGTTTGTGTTGCAAATAAAAAGAATGCTTTTGGGTGAACTTTTTCTTTAAGCCTCAACTATTCATTAACTACAGCATTGTCTGCTGTAGTGATCCCCTGTTTTGGTGGCATACTCCTATCCCTTTTCCAATGGAGGCCTCTAAAACCTGATTATACAAATGTTTTTATGTTCTACAGAGTGCTGGCAGAGAGATAAAGCGAAGCTGATGCTTATCCTCTCTCCACACAGTAGAAACCACTAAGACTGAATGTAAACCAAGTCTAGCACCAAGACTTTCATGTGCTCCATTAAAGTTGACCCTATTAAGACTTGATGGACAGTTTTTGAGTATTAGCTTATTTTAAACCATGGCCCCATTCTTCTTATGTTGTTTAACAAAGACAAGTTAATAATATATATATAACGTATACCAGATCTTCTAATGCTGGTTCTGGTGCTGGTTAGAATAGCTGTAATTAGTTATCTCAGATTGTTGTGCATTCATATACTTTACTTATTCAAATACAACTTGAAACCATGAACAGATATGCAGTGATTGTTTGGCGATTAGATCGAGCATTGGGATGACATCATATAATATGAAGCAGGTTTGAGTTTAAGAACCTCTGGGTATGACAACAAGTCCATGTTATCGTGTTAACATGATTGTTTTAAATTGCCTGCAATTAAATCCCTAAAACCCCTAAACTCAATAATTAATTTAAGAATAATGGTGCTGAACTGCTCAATTAGTTTTATCATACCATGTGATTGTAAGCATTGTTACTTTTAACAACAGTTAAAAGGATAAAAGTTAACCCCAAAATGAACTAATTTACTCACCCTTATGTTGTTCCAAACCAGTATGACGTTCTTCCTTCTGTGGAATAGAATAGGATATGTTAGGCAGAATGACAGCCTCAATCACAATTTACTTTCATTGAATGTAAAACAAAGAGTATTGTGGCGAAGGCTGCTTAGGACCTGTTAAGTACTTTGGGGGATGTGACTTATCTGCTAAAACTATTATTCTGCTATTTGCACATACTAACAAAAAAACAGATCCTTGAAAAAGTTCTACGGAGAACTGATTGTCTCTATTTCCAATCCAGCAGCCCTGTTAAATGAAACTATGCTGGTCTTTTAAAGCACTCTGCACTCATTCCCATGACCCAGGCCAGTGTTTTATGAAGTGCTGATTCAAGTGCACTGCAGCTCTGGGACTTTACCTTGTGTATACTAAGGGTTAATGCTGCAGACATCTTCCACTGAACTTTAGCTGCAGCTGCCAATTTTGAATAAGGTAATAGCAAATTGTTTACTTGTTGAAATGTTCCATCAAGTTTGGCTGGTTTGTCAATAAGCTTGCCCACTTCAGATAGGTTGGAGGGTTGTGTAACTTCTGCCTGTGGCATATTATCAGTCAGCCTGTAAAATGGAGTGATTACAACTTCCAATAAAAAAGAATAGTTACTGCCTTTGTTTCAACCAATTCAAACACTCAAGACCTTTTAATTTGTCAAAGAGTAGCCAATGATGACAGCTAATAAAACCAAAGTTATAAATCACCACCCTTCTCTATCTATTGAAATCAAACATTTGGAATCAACGACCTGGACTGGCCTGTCACCATGGGCTGGCATTAGGGTGCAGTGTGCCCCCAAAAGCAAGAACTTATCTATTAGTAAGTTAGCCTTTGGAAGTGTTTTCCTCTCTTGGCTTTGACATGCTAGAAATTGCACACTACGTGTTCACATCGCAGCAACAGGATCAAAGTGTGGTTAAATTACAAGTTGTGGTGTAATTTATAAATTTATCGCAAAGTTCTGTTGTAGGCTGGAGTATCTTGTTTGTATGGTGTTTTGGTGTTCTGAAGTGTTTTATTATAAAACTTTGACTATTTCGATTATAACAACTGACTGTATTGTGTTGTGGTGTAGACATTGTTTTGGTCTGTCTCTGTTTCTCAGATTCTAAAAAAGTGGGCTCCCCTATGAAAACAAAACCCCAAACACACACTCTATGGGCTTTTTCCAAATGGCATTTTTGCACCCTTAAAGGGCACTTCGGAAAGGGCATTCCACCCGAAGGGTCATTCCAAAAGAAAGGTATTTTTTTTCACAATGGGCCCTTTCACAAGACTTTTAGCGAAGGGGATATTCAAACCGTAATGCCATGCTTCCTTCAAAGTAAGTAGGGCAAAGGGATGATTACTTTTGATTAAAATTTGCCCTATATGTTTTGGCGACAGACCTGGTCCTGGAGTGACATCTTCTAATCCACCATTATCGTTTCCTCATTGAGGCTGAGGGTTCCTTTATTGTATTTGAATACAACTATCTTTTGTCATCATGTTTATGACAGTTTATCTTCTATTAAGCAGTCTCTGATAAGGCACACATGAAACTGTACAGCCTCTTTCAGATCTTGCCTCAAGACCATGTGAGGTGAATCAGGGACCTAGAGTTCCACACTTCCTCATCCTTGTGCATCAATAATTTACAGTGATGATGAATGGCCCATCATGTCCTATCCCTGTCTTCTGTAGTCTGTGGATCTGGAAAGACCAGGATTCCTTAAGCTGATATCATAGAGCCCTTTTCCTACAGTGACGTTTTAGCTCTGTATGATACCTGCGGCAGATGTGTTCCATGGTTTGGTTTGATGAACATGAGAGTTAATCTGTAGTAAAAACAGAAAAGAGCTTCTTTACGAGGTGCTAATGGTCTGTTAATGCAAAGGAACCAATTCATTTGCCTGCTTGTTTATTTACTGCCTATCGTTGTAGGCTTCTATTCAGGCCAGGGGAGGAATGCTGACAGGCTAACCACCCCCTAATGAGAGCAGGCTGACAGGAGTTCTCCAACAGTTCATATACATTTCTGCTTATCAATACATGCAAGTCAGGAATGTTTCTGAAGTATGTCTGCTGTGGCACATTGTTTTACTTATATAATATCATGAATTAAAGCTGAAGTGTGCAATTTCTGCCATCTAAGTGGGGACAGATTTTACTTGTGCCTCCGTAGAAACATTGAAACACCTGACATTGTTACTGTGTCGGGCCATTCAAACATAGGAATGTTTCGGTAGCGCCACAGTGTTACAGTTTTTGGTGAAATCAAGCTACAAATGGTTTACTTATAGTTGACTGCATAGTAAGCAGATTCGAGAATAATAACATCAACACACTTCAGCCATGTGTGCTTGCTGCTGTTTTAAGTAATGATTAATCCTTGATAAACGTTCACATAGTCAGTGAAGCACACCTTGTTTGTGTAGATCTATCTGGACCTAGTCTTTAAATCTGTTATCTTGGCCTTATAGTTTCTATTTCCTTATTTCAGAGACTTTTGTCTGTAGATGTGCAGGTTTTCTTCACAGCACACCGTAACTCAATGCTGCCGCATTAGGCCATGGCGTTACTTAATTAGTTGCCTGGTTGTCTCAAGCACTCTAATGGCTATGGGCAGATACCTTTACAGGCCGCTGCTGTGTTTATGGTTTCCTCTTGTGAAACTCGCAAAAGAGCAGCGCATGAAACAAGATATGATTTAGAGACCTGGTCACAATGTAAGCGGCTGTGGCTGTCATTTCCTACCTTTGTGTGGACGAGGGCCCAGGGGCGCGGCAGCGGATACGTAACCCCCGTCGTTTGCCGCTTTGAAGGGGAAGGAAGCTCTGTGTCAAAGGCTGCAGCTCTGTTATCTGGGACAGAGACAATCACTGCCATAGTAACAGTGTCACTGACACATTAAAGGGATATTTCACCAAATAAATGTCATAATTTACGCACCCTCTTGTTGTTGCCCTTGCCCCAATCCTGAATTACCTTTTTTCTTCCATGGAACACAAAAGGAAATGTTAGAAAGAATGACAGCCTTAGTCACCATTCACTTTCATTGTATGGAAAAAAAATAGTGTTAATTCAGATACACACTTTATTGATAAAATACTCTGTTTAAATTAATACCTCACCAAGACCATTTTTACAGAATTTTGCAGAGTAATTTATGTCTAATGTGAATGTAAACTGTGGAACCAAAAAAACAAACAAAAAAAAATATATAATACAAAAGAGATTTGTATTAAATTGTTGGACTAAATGCAGCTTAATAAACCTGCCTCTGTCAGACAAAGAAGACGAGAAACCCACTCATTGCTAATGGCTGGGTAAATTAAGTAGCTTTATAAAGTATTAGCCTAATGTATTATGATCATACAGTGAATACTAGGAATTTAAGTATTTTTATGTACATTTCATTACTTGAATACTAAATACTGTTGTTAAAAATTTTAAGCACAGGCTTCTGTTTCTTCTTCTGTTCTTTCTTTATTACTGACACTTTACTTGTCTTAAATAAATACTTGATATCTTGAAACAATGTTCAATTATATCGAAATTGGTATTGGGAATCTGCAAATTGCTTTTAGGCCTATATATATAAAAAAAATAAAAAATAACTTTTATAACTGACATATGTCCAAATTATCAGAATTGAATCAAATCGAATCAAACTGATTGAATCTCAGTAAAATCGAGAGCGTGTGAATTAAATCAGGGAATCTGTTTAGATGCCAAACCCAAGATATGGGTATTTAACAACTTGAGGGTGACTGAATGATGCAGAATTTTCATTTCTGTGTTAACTATCCCTTTAAGAGGTGTCTGATACAACAAACTTGGTGAATGCATTCAATGCAAAGCATAATGTGAGTTTTAATGTGACTGTATTAACATATTCAAAAGTTTTCACTTTTCTGAGCAAGTCACAGACTTCATGCTTGAGAAATCCACGGCAGAACTTTCTTTGAGTTTGATTTTGCGCTGTTTGTTTCTGCACAGGCCCCAGTTCAACGAGTGCATATGGCATATTTCAGTGCAACAAGACCGCCCCTGCCAGAGGCCCCCACCCCCACCCCACGTACACTGAAAGTCACTGAAGTTTTTTCTTGGTCCTGAAAAGTGCTCCCTGTAGACATGCTATATGGCCTCTCTTAGACCGTCTCCATGAAGGAAATGCATTATGTGTAAAAGGAATTCCATATGGGACATACGATCTGTATAATTCCTTCATATGTAAAAAAAAAACCCACCTTGCATGCCCCACTCTTTGTGTGCTCAGCATGAATAGCTTAAATGTAGGCCCTTCCCCAAGCATTTCCCTTCTGACGTGGCTTTAGCTTTGGTGAGGATCTGTTTTACTGTACATTTAGTTTGACACTATAGCCTCCTGGGTTTGCCATGGAGAATGTTTACAAACGGAGGCCTGGGCTGTTCCAGGTGAAGTATGCCAAACACGAGTGGCTTGGATTGGGGCCCCAGGCCACGGAAGGGAAATGTTGCTGCACCTCTGCCAACCGCCTGGGACTGCGGCCATAGCCCTGCTGCCTGTTGCCGGCCACGGGCTTCAGCAGCGACTCTGACCTTAATTCTTTGGAACATTTGGACAAAAGTGCCTCTCTAAGACAAAAAACTAGTCCCACACTCTAGTATTGAAAGTTGGGAGTGTGTATTCATGTGAGGATTTGCCAAGAGTGTGGATTACTTTATCGGATCCAGTGGGGGCTCTTTGATATCCTCTCCAGTTCCCATGATGCAATGGCATGTCCAGCTCCAGTACAGATTAGGCATGTACATGAGTAGTCAAATACTCGAGTATTGGTTTTGTAATAAGTATTTGATAAGTAAATATACTATTCCAATTTCGCAAAATGTTAATCCTGAACACACAAACTAAAACTCACAGTTATAACAGAATGCACTGGGTGGCGCTGTTGAGTGTGGACACAAGTTGATCACATTTGATGCGCAAACCGTTCTGTCAGTACATTTAGATGGACACCAAATAGCGGGTGAGAAAGCTGGGTTCCAGTTTAAATGTACTGTATAAGCGGTGTACACTGTATTCTCATATATATGTGCAGCTCAACAAAAACTTGACATGAGATACAATATAAACATAACTATTATATGCCGAGTGTTTATAGTTGTCCTGTACGTTAATGCATCAGTCTACTTTATTAACTGTTTCTTTTTCTTAGCTTTGCATGAGCTTAAATGCTTTCATTCTGTATTTTTGTTTTCACGCATTGCTTGTTTAAAAGTATTCAACAAAAAAAACACAGGACATAATATAAGCTTGCTTTGGATGTAATTAGAAACTTGCTTTTTTTCTAATAGTGATGCAAACTTTGACTAAAAAAAATATATTTTACAATGTCTATTTCTCATTAATTTCCTTCATTTAAATAATACAATATTCCAGTATTCGTTTTTTATGAGCTTAAATATTCGAATTATTGATGAAAGCCCATCCCTAGTACTGATAACATTTTACAATCTCCTCAGGAAGCATCACCAAGCACAAAGGTAGTATCACTTAAGCGTCACCCCTTTAACGTTATAAAGGGAACATATTTATTATGGGGGGAAACACATTTCTGGACTGTTGATGCTTACATTGGTTGCAGTCTAGTTACTTTTGGAAAAGCGATCCTAATTGGATTGACACAAGTGGCCAGTGTTTTCTCACACACTGTACAATTGGAGAGCAACGTGAGTTATAGAACTTGTAGCCGAGTGTCTAAAACATGTGGATTCTTTCCCAGTTTTCGCCGAGATTTATTAGTGCCCCCCAGAGTACGCAACATTTTTAGGTGAACATTTAGCAAAAAGAATCCAAATGGGAGTAAAGGAATTTGTTTTTATTATCATTTATAGTGTGTTATTTTTTTCTACTTGTGAGAGAAACATGTGTTGGTTGCTGCTACTGTATAAAACAGTATGGTTCTGATAGGGAAACCGTCGCATTATAATTAGGGCTGGGAAATCTAACGCATTAATATCTATGAAAAATAGTTCACAGTTGAAACTGCGATTAATAAAAAAATAAATAAATGTAATCGACTCAAAGCCCTAATTATAATAAAACTGACACATCGAGCACTGGCCATTTTGCTAAATATTCATGCAAGTTTCACTGTGTAACTAAATGAAAAGCCATGTTGATCAAACGTCTACACGTTTATGGCAGCGCCATACAGGGCAAAGAAAAAAGGGCAGTAAAAATGTAGCTGGGGTTTTTCCTTAGACGATGGAAAATTGCTGTGGGCAATAATAATTAATGCACACAATGGTAGCAAACCTAGGCTGTAAAAAGTGCTTAAAAGTGTTCTGACCCTAAGCATTCTTCTCTAGGTGAAGAGACGGGTGTGCCTTTGAGCCCTGATCTCCCAACATGAAGCAGCGACTCAATAGAAACAATGTGTGTGTTGTCTAGAACAGTGGCAATGTGTTCCTGCGCTGGAGGTCTTCAGGGTTGTGCTGGATGGGTGGGGGCTCGGTGATGAAAAACTAGATCAGATCACACCATGCACAGTGAGAGAACAGGACTGTTTTCCTATATGCATACTTTTCTTTCCCTGTTGAAAAGACCATCATTGCTGGTCATCAGCCATGTGTTTTGGATGCTGGTTCCCGGCATGAAACCAGCATAAACCAGTCTGACAACCTGTTGTCATTAACAATTTGTTTTGATTCCATACACAAATTGAAACAAACAGCACATGAATACACAGAATCAATCAACTTTTATCAATTACATTCACTTCAAAGTGAATGAGCGAGAGCTGAATGGCTGAGCCACTCATAAGAATCACACGCACTGTGCATTTCACCTATGACAGAGAGAAGAGTGCTCATTCACTTTTAAGATACTGCAAATGCAGAATAAACTATTTTAATTTCAACACAATTTTAATTTGAATTCATACATTTATTTTATCCCAAATATGTCAAATTCTGTGAAATTCTGTGTTTTAAAGTGATTTCCATTTTCATGACTTGATTCCGTCATTCTGTCCACGTTTTACGCATCATGAAAATCAAAGGGCCCTACTCAAAATGCAAATAAGAAGGTCCCACTGTCCCAATGCTTTTGCCTTCCTAAGCAGCGCTAAATAATTGTCCGGTCACTTCCCACTTACGACACCCTTGAGCTATTGATCAGCATTGCAAATAAACGGAAAATGCCATACTGGACAATGGAATGACAAGGTGGCAGGTTTGGCTGTTAGGAGAGTCCAAATTCCCCTACCAATAAGTCAAGTAGACAGTCACATAGAACAGAGGAAGTGGCAGAAAACAAAACAACAGGAGAAGAAAAAATGCCGGACGGGAAATTCCTGAGCTGGCTCTTGGAAAAGCTGACTGTTGGGACTGTGAGCTCTGTCCGCCTCTTTATTCTTATGAAGGAGAGGCTACATCGGTCGGACAAAAGAGCTTTTATGAGATTAACATGTGAACTTCGCTTTTGAGGTCAAGCGAACAAAAACCGTGAACTAACATCTCAGGCCTCCCAACACTGCCTTTCGTGCCCTCCCACCTTTCTCTTAAACCTTTCCCAGCAAACTGTCCCACTCTGTCCCTTCGAGCATGTTTGCTGCAAGGTTTGTTAAGAAATGCCACCTTTGTAGGTGCAGGCGAATTAATAGCCCTGCTCTGAATTAGGCTGCCTGACAGCTGGGCATTGTTCTTCGTATCATTTTAGTGCTTTGGCAACTTGCCCCAAAAATCTAAACCACACACAAAGACATTTTGCATTCCAACCCCTAAAGCGAAGGAGGTTGGCCGTTGCCACACTGCGCAGGAATGCCTGCTGTAACTCTTATTCTAGGCAACGTGTGATTATAAAAAAAGTGTGACACTGTTTGCACTTCTTGAAGGTCTTGCAACTTCTTCAGAAGCTTCACTTTATACTTATATTGTATGTTTGCTTAGAAGAGAAAACATGATTTGCAACAATTTTGTGGTGTCATGGAAAATAAATAGACTGCATAATATTTATGCATTTCAATGCATTCTTTTTTTATGCATTGCACTGAAACAATTGTGATCTCTCAAATTGGATCAAATTACCTATGTAACATTCTTCCAATGACACATAAGGGATAGCGGCAGTTCACCAGAAGTAGGTGGAAGTCATTTACTTAGGAGGGATTCACATGTTACAGAAGGATGAAGACAAAGCTGTTTGCATAATACTGTAGGTTTGTTATTAGAAGCATTCCAGCACACCAGTCCTTAATGCCATGCTTTGTGTAAAATTGTTTATGGTTTTAGAACATCAAAATCTGAAATTAATTTAGTTGTTCCACCTCTCAACACTGCCCATATAAATTCGGCACCGGAGCCAAACCACATGTTACTGTCAAAGCCCAAGGCCACCCCAGAAAGCCAAAAAAGCACATGGAAGATTTGCCTGCCTGAGTGTCTGCCAGGGATGAGGGATCCTGCCATGCGGATTATGAGATTGCGTCGCTTCATTCTGGAGGGCTAGCCTGGGGTTCTTTGAGGCTGTTGTTGCGGCAAAGTACTCACTCAAGACCAGTCGATTGGCCGATCACCTGCTTGCTGACCTTGCGGCTGTCGTTTGTGCTCTCCAGAGTGAAGAGAGAGCCTCCTTTTATTGTCCTGGTATTAATCATCAACCACTGGCTTTTTGACACTCTTCACAGGAAAGACTTTGTCTGGGGAACACCATCCTGCTTCTTATAGCTGTTCCACACACATGCTGTTTCCGGAATAATTGGATTAATTGGAAACATTGTATACTTTAGTGATCGTTAAGCAATTTTAATATTAATGTGTCTGATGTCTCAAGTATTAAAAGATGCTTAATGACAAATCTATCCTAGAAAATCTATGCCAAACTGCAGTTTCCTTCAGAATCAAAGCACATGCTTATCATGTTCAACTAAAAAGAGAGAAGCCTCATTTTTTCATACATTAAGAAGAGGTGTATTTCTGAAATTTTACTTTGATAAACGTTTTGGTCTATAGTTCAATTAAGAAATTATCGGAACAAAATAATAGCATTATTAACTGGCTACCAGCATTTAAAAATAAAGTTTTCATTCATTAACAACTGAAAGGGACTTTCCTGTTTTTGTTTTTCATTCCTTGACCTGTTTTAAGTCCCTACCTGGTAGTGGTACAGCAGCTTTGGGCAGAATCACTCATGGCTAAAGTCTAACCTCAGTAACCCTGTTGGCTTCTTATGCTTACGTAGCTTAGCTTGGAAATAAGCTAAGCAAGGTAAAGACTTAAAGAAAATTAGTGTGCCTTAGGTCAACAGTGTCTCGAGAGGCTTGATTCTGGTCTTTGTGATGTTTAGACATGTTTACATTAGAAAGTGTACAAGTTGGTATCTTGATGCTCCAGTCATAGAGAGTTCTGATACATGTCAACTTTTAATGATGCAGAGGTAAGCACAGTTGACATATATTTGATAGAGGGCCGGAGGGTGTATATGATGAAGGTGGTCCAGGGGAAGGACTGTCAGGCTACTTACATTTCAGGCTTCAAACATAAAGATATAAAACTGTAATTTTTTGTGAAGAATCAACAACAAGTGGGACACAATCTTGAAGTGGAACGAAATTTATTGGATATTTCAAACTTTTTTAACAAATAAAAAACTGAAAAATTGGGCGTGCAAAATTATTCAGCCCCGTTAAGTTAATACTTTGTAGCGCCACCTTTTGCTGCGATTACAGCTGTAAGTCGCTTGGGGTATGTCTCTATCAGTTTTGCACATCGAGAGACTGAAATTTTTTCCCATTCCTCCTTGCAAAACAGCTCGAGCTCAGTGAGGTTGGATGGAGAGCGTTTGTGAACAGCAGTTTTCAGTTCTTTCCACAGATTCTCGATTGGATTCAGGTCTGGACTTTGACTTGGCCATTCTAACACCTGGATATGTTTATTTGTGAACATTCCATTGTAGATTTTGCTTTATGTTTTGGATCATTGTCTTGTTGGAAGACAAATCTCCGTTCCAGTCTCAGGTCTTTTGCAGACTCCATCAGGTTTTCTTCCAGAATGGTCCTGTATTTGGCTCCATCCATCTTCCCATCAATTTTAACCATTTTCCCTGTCCCTTCTGAAGAAAAGCAGGCCCAAACCATGATGCTGCCACCACCATGTTTGACAGTGGGGATGGTGTGTTCAGGGTGATGAGCTGTGTTGCTTTTACGCCAAACATAACGTTTTGCATTGTTGCCAAAAAGTTCGATTTTGGTTTCATCTGACCAGAGCACCTTCTTCCACATGTTTGGTGTGTCTCCCAGGTGGCTTGTGGCAAACTTTAAACAACACTTTGTATGGATATCTTTAAGAAATGGCTTTCTTCTTGCCAGTCTTCCATAAAGGCCAGATTTGTGCAGGATACGACTGATTGTTGTCCTATGGACAGAGTCTCCCACCTCAGCTGTAGATCTCTGCAGTTCATCCAGAGTGATCATGGGCCTCTTGGCTGCATCTCTGATCAGTCTTCTCCTTGTATGAGCTGAAAGTTTAGAGGGACTTGGTAGATTTGCAGTGGTCTGATACTCCTTCCATTTCAATATTATCGCTTGCACAGTGCTCCTTGGGATGTTTAAAGCTTGGGAAATCTTTCTGTATCCAAATCCGGCTTTAAACTTCTCCACAACAGTATCTCGGACCTGCGTGGTGTGTTCCTTGTTCTTCATGATGCTCTCTGTGCTTTAAACGGACCTCTGAGACTATCACAGAGCAGGTGCATTTATACGGAGACTTGATTACACACAGGTGGATTCTATTTATCATCATTAGTCATTTAGGTCAACATCGGATCATTCAGAGATCCTCACTGAACTTCTGGAGAAAGTTTGCTGCACTGAAAGTAAAGGGGCTGAATAATTTTGCACGCCCAATTTTTCAGTTTTTTATTTGTTAAAAAAGTTTGAAATATCCAATAAATTTCGTTCCACTTCATGATTGTGTCCCACTTGTTGTTGATTCTTCACAAAAAATTACAGTTTTATATCTTTATGTTTGAAGCCTGAAATGTGGCAAAAGGTCGAAAAGTTCAAGGGGGCCGAATAATTTTGCAAGGCACTGTAGATGTAAGTGCAAATCAATATCTGCTGCAAGGTGCTCCACTCTCTGTGATCTACTTCTGATGGATTCAGGCATCACTCTCTATTCCATTATACCAAAATGAGGCATACAAGGCCAAATTACATAATGGCATTCCTTAATTTCAAGGACCACCTTTAATGGCACAGCAAGACATACGCTGGGATCACACATCCTCCATGAATGGGCCGTGAGCGGCGCGTTTTCGTTTCGCCTCCCATATGAACAGATGACTCCGTTTACGCTGCAAGTGTGAGTCATCCCAGAAGCGGCAGTGAGCAGATAGTTTTAGCGTTGAGCCTATTTTTACTGTGCAACTCAAGCTGAGCTAAGCGGATCTGGGTGCAGTACAAGACTAAAATAATCAGGAGATTATTGAAAAGACACAAAAGCAAATCAAATTTGCCTATGGTACACTACAATTTATATGTCTGCATGCAGGTAAACTCAATAAAATAATTAAATAAAGGAAAGAATTAATAAACTGCTGGAACTTTTGCCATTCTGTGTATATAGGTGAACAGTATAGACCAGTGGTTCTCAACCTTTTTTGAACAAACACCCCCTGACCTCTTCATGATCCTCTTAACGCCCCATACACACACACTGATACCTGAAGCCTGAGTTTTTGGTAAAAAAAAAAAAACTGAAACAGAAGTTTCTTATTGTATTTAAACTACATGTAAAAGCCTCAAGTTGAGTAATATTGTGTTTGGAAAAAAATGCAAAAACACATGGATTGTTTGAAAGGTATTGCAAATGTATTTAGAAATTCAAAACATTCAGGCTCACACACAGATTTTTTTAAGATGAACCAATCATGTGAACAATAACGTAACTAACCTAAATGGCCAGTGAAAAAGCAGCGGTCGTTCACGTACTCAATTAGGCAATATATACTAGGCTTCAAATTTGAATAGCCTACAAACGGTCATTTCATTTCAAATGACGAACAAAGACGACAACAGCTCGGCCACCTGAACTGAACCAAAGAAAAAACGAGGTCAAAAACAGCCACTTTTTTTTTATTAATTACGGTCATTAGTGTGAGCCCTGAGCACTAATTATGCGCCTAATTATGTATTCCGCGTTATGTACAGAAAAAGCCGGTGAAAGCGCGCCTCTATTTTGCGCTGAAAATTCTCCGCCTCTTAAAAGCATGTGTAACTTAGGAAGTGGCTCTCCTGGCATATCCTCCTGGTGAAGTGGCAGCAGTAATCCGAGCAAGACGAAGACATAGGCTAAGGAGAAGAGCTGAAAAGATTTTTGCGCAGGCCGCCTGTTGAGTACCTCTGAGTAACGCCCCCATTTGTGCCTGAGCCCCCTCTCTGCTGCCTCGTTCACACCGCCCCCCAACACTGTCCAAACGCCCCCTAGGGGGTGGTACCGCCCCCGCTGAGAAACGCTGGTATAGACAAAATTAACCAATCACAACCAAATGTGCTGATAAAGATGAAGTGCACGTGACTGCCCCCGTTGTCCACAAAGCAGCAATAACCTCTGATTATGACCTTATTATAGAAAAAAATTGGCATAGGACCCCATAGATAACTTTATTTTCTGCGCAGAGGCTCTGATGTTTCTTGCGGAAGAGATGCCGCCAATGTGAACGTCCAACGCAACTGCCCCACTCATGCCATGCTCACGGAGGATGTGTGAACCCTGCATTATTCTCGTCACATGCTTCCTGATTTGTATCCCACAGCTTATGGACATCTTTGCTTGACACCAGAAGCTTGCTGCCCATTAATCAATGGACTATCAGACTAGACTAGGGACACAGGGACTCATAATTTTGTGTTTTATGAAGGATAGACGGGGCAGAGAATGTCAAGAGCAGTTTACAGGTAATATATTGCTGTAGCACCGAGCGACACCTGCAGCATCTATTTTAGACCATGCTAAGATTTGTGCACTGAAATTAGTGGTGTCGTAGCACTATAAAAGTGCTCTAACATCTGTTGGCTATGTTGGGTGTCAGTTTTTATGTTTGTAATGAGACAAAAGTGTGTGCCAGTGGAGTTGTCTAAATGAGTGCGTGCTTTGTTCCTTTGCCTGTTTCAGGCCAAGATCTTGCCTTAGATGTGGCATTATATGATCCAATAATTCCCTCAACATCCTAATTAGGTTGTGGGTGGGTGCGAGTGTGTCTATGTGTGTATGGGTGCAAAACAGTTGCTGTCTGTCGCCTCTGGCCCAGCTGGAGTTAGTCCATATTGGGTACTACCACTCTTCTGTGCTTGCACATTGCCCCGCCTTTTCATGCTTGAGCTGACACCCCATTGGCCCTCATCACAAACAGAAGTTTGGCAAAGTGATGACTTGCAGCTG
The DNA here is from genome assembly GCF_025860055.1 of Xyrauchen texanus. Lineage (NCBI taxonomy): Eukaryota > Metazoa > Chordata > Actinopteri > Cypriniformes > Catostomidae > Xyrauchen > Xyrauchen texanus. The sequence goes on from NC_068277.1 coordinate 54,320,278, forward strand.
AAGGAAACTGTCTTGCATATGGGATGCTGGTCCGTATGCTTCTCTGCATCCCAATTCGCATACCATTCATCTTAAATAGAATGCAAGATATTAATTAGTGTGTCCCAATTCGACTTTCAACTAAATGAAGAAAAGTGGCGAGGATTGCTAGGCAGTTCAGTATGCAGTCTGTGGTATCAAGACACAGTTTTGTAATGTTGTAGTATGTCCTAATACTGGCATAATCTATTGCTGTGCACTTAAAAGTATGTACTTTCCCATCATTAGCGAAGTACATTGTTTAAATGCATAGTGTAAATATATTAATTTGGATGCAGCACCATTCTTCTCTCAGGAACTTAATAATTATTGGCTTAAGCCCAAGCCACAAATGTGTCCTCAAACTGGGTTCCCAGTTTATTATGAAAGAACCCAAACCAAACCACAGAAACACCTGAGGTGACGTGCTGGTGTAAATCCTGAATAACCTGCATTGGTTTCTGTTTGCTGCAATATGCAAATATGTCACCTTCACCTCCACTGCTAGCATAAATCGAACCTTCCATCTTGAGGCTGTAGAGTAATTGAGGACTCTTATTGCTCATATTGCTCTTCTAAAAGCTGAATTTGCATCTCTTGTCATATTTTGTTCATTTGGATATAGCTTAAAGGAGAGTAACTATACATTGTTTGCAACAAAGTTACACTTATTATGACATGCCCTGACAGTGGAAGCATAAAAAAGTGGTAAAACAGGATTTCTTCTCACAGTGCAAGTGTGTAAGTGTGCTTACAATGCTAATTTGTATTCTTCTTCTCGAGCTTGTGGGAACGTTGCTCTAGTGAGCATGTAACACATAGCTTTAAGTGGTTCATTTTTGTTCCAACAACATACACTGAGGGTTAAGATCTGTACAGTACACTAAATGATAATTCATGCCAAGGATTGCTCTGTGCAAAATGACACTCTCCCAGAAACAAAGGTATGTTCTGCACTCTTCCAACTAGGAAGAGATCACAGTCTTATGCTGCCTACAGGTTATCTTGAGAAGTTCCTTCTTACAAACTCCAGAAGTCGTAATTACGATGTGATGTTGTTCAGAGTTATTTTTAGTCTTAAAAATTGACACATTGGACACCTTATTTATTAAGTTTTTTACTTGCTGACAAAGATGGGAAGATTTCTAGTGCCAATGTAACAAAATGGAGAGCAAAGTTGTGCCGCTCAAGTCACTCAAATCATAAACCATCTAATGAAAAGTATTTTCTTGCAAAATAATCAACATTTTTCATAAATGTCAGAAATCACAGTTAAAACTTAATTTAGACTAATAACTTATTGTTTAATTGACACCGCAACCTGGAAATTTAACGCTTTAAGGAATTTTTCTAGGTTCAATACAAGTTAAGCTCAATTGACAGCATTTGTGGCATTATGTTGATTACCACAAAAAATGATTTAGACTCTTGTACATTTAAAAAAAATGCTAAATTCAAGGTTACAATGAAGCATTTACAATGGAAGTTCATAAACATCAAAAAACACACTGTTTCAAAAGCAAAGCCAAAAGATATAAACAGTATAGTTTAGTATAGTATAGACAGTATAGTGGTCTTCAGAGGTTTACCACCGTTACATCGTCATGAAAAGTTTTAATTTTGGATATGGCTTTACACAGATGAGGTTAGTATGTAGTTGTACACAATGTTTCCCCTTGTGGCTATACATTTCAAAAAGTGTGTATTTTAAAATGTATGGACTGACCAATTCACTTCCATTGGGAAACCCTTAATGTAACCACGATTGTTTAGAGTCAGGACGAGTCAAAATATTTTTTTTTGGCAATAAATCAACATTATGTCACAAATGCTGTCGATTTAGCTTAACTTGTATTGAACTCAGAACTTTCCTTTAAAGAAAATGCCATTGGTAATTCTGACATTGTGGCATTTTATGTGCATTCCTCTCGATCTGTAAATGCTGTATGATCATTCTGTTTCATCTTGATATATAGTTTAGTATGAAGCCTTCATTAGTGCCTACACACACACACACACACACACACACACACACACACACACACGTTGTGTTTCCATGTTTTATGGGGACTTTCCATAGACATAATGGTTTTTATACTGTACAAACTTTATATTCTATCCCCTAAACCTAACCCTACCCCTAAACCTAACCCTCACAGAAAACTTTCTGCATTTTTACATTTTCAAAAAACATAATTTAGTATGATTTATAAGCTGTTTTCCTCATGGGGACCGACAAAATGTCCCCACAAGGTCAAAAATTTCGGGTTTTACTATCCTTATGGGGACATTTGGTCCCCACAAAGTGATAAATACACACTCACACACACACACACACACACACACACACACACACACACACACACACACACCACTGCTACCATTCATAAACATACTCCTCATAGCCACTGGTGTCCCGTTGTGTCATTCGCAACTACAAACCCACAGTCATTCTCTCTCTCTTTCTTTCTTCTCCTTCATTTCTCAGTGCATTCCCCTCCCCATCTTTCCTCCTCTTAACTACTTGTGTAGAGTTAATGGACTGTTTTGGCTGAGCTCCAACCACTGAGTGTCACCTCATTAGTGTTTCTCCTGACAGAAGCTACGTACAGCCGAATGTCATAGGTTCCCCTTCCGCCCCCTCCTCGTCCGTGGAACCCTCCATGAATGGGGAAATGTGCATGCATAATTGAATCTATAGTTTCATTCTCGCCATCCCTCCCTTTCTCTTTCTTTTCACTCCTCCCCTTCCTCGCGTCTGACGGCTACAAAAAGGTTTGGACATTTGCCACAGCTATGGACGGATCAAGGCAACAGTGGCATCCCACGACTCCGCACACACAGCCGCACACTCATGCAAATGGATCGTTCACTCAGCCAATCAAACAACAATACAAGCAGAAGTGATACGCTGTTGGGGGGGATTTCAGAGAGGTTTGGTCGACACTTGTCAACTTATTGATGTGTGTTATGACGACTGAGATCCAAGGCCCCTTTAAAAAGAAATTGTTACAAAAGCGTTTCTATATAACCAGACTTTCTAAGGACAGACACCGACGTTTTGAGCGAGTTTGATTTGATGGGCGCTCTATAGGCATCCTTTGTTAAACACACACACAACGGTGCTGTCACAGTGCTCAAGTCACTTTTTATGTGACGGATGAGCCACCCTGGGTTCAGTGCTGTGCTGACATGGGAACATGTGTAGATCAGAGATCTCTGCATGATGCAGTGTGTGTCTCGACCATTGTGAACACTTTATGCCTGTATGTCTTTATTAACGCAGTGCATAGCTGTGTGTTATTGTGAAGACGTGTGCCTGAAGTTGCATTCACACACACATGTGTGTGTGTGTGTGTGTATGGCTTGAGTGACTTGTTTTCCCAGACACTTCTTTTCTTTCCATCTTTTTTGAATCCACAAAGGGCAGTCTGCAACTCACACACACACACACACACACACACACACACACACACACACACACACACACACACACACACACACACACACACACATGTTGTGTTTCCATGTTTTATGGGGACTTTCCATAGACATAATGGTTTTTATACTGTACAAACTTTATATTCTATCCCCTAAACCTAACCCTACCCCTAAACCTAACCCTCACAGAAAACTTTCTGCATTTTTACCTTTTCAAAAAACATAATTTAGTATGATTTATAAGCTGTTTTCCTCATGGGGACCGACAAAATGTCCCCACAAGGTCAAAAATTTTGGGTTTTACTATCCTTATGGGGACATTTGGTCCCCACAAAGTGATAAATACACGCTCACACACACACACACACACACACACACACACACACACACACACACACACACACACACACACACACACACACACACACACACACACACACACACACTTACTTTCCCTTTTGTTTCATTCTTGTTCTCTCTCTCTCTCTCTCTCGCTCTCTCCCAACCACTGCTATTTAACATCCCTTTCCTGTCTCAACCATTGTTCTCTTACTCATTTCAACCATCTCTCTCTCTTTCCCACCCACTTTCTCTGTCTTTTTGCTCATTCTTTCATTCATCCCTGGAGACTGTGACTTAAGCCGCCCCTCTTCACGTCTGCAATCAAGTGCTTGAGCTCAGGCGGGAAATGGAGGCCAGTGTTTTATGTGAATTTGTTGCTGGAGAGAAACATTTCTTTTTTGGTGGGGGGTTGGGTTGTCTATCAATGAAAGTACTCACTCAAGCTTTGGTCCCATTTTCAGAACCTGTCTGTGTAAGTGTTATGGATAGATAGATTGTGCCTCAGAGAGGGTCAGTATTGAGTGTGTGCGTAGTCTGATCTGTGACATGTAGACACTGGTTTTGAAAGGATACTTGATATGAGAAAAGTGGAGTTGTAATCTAATCAAAGCCCTTAATAAAAACAGTCTTGTCCCAATTAAAGAGCCCAGGATTCTGTAATACAGAAAATCCTCTTAAAGACACCAGATCAACCATCACGCAACCATGTTCAGGCACTCAAGCATGTGCATGTGTGTACACTTTCTTCTCACATAAGATTTACCAGTATATATGATTATACTATAATATGCTAAGGAATATTTTTTGTATCATGTTAAGCATGATGTAAGATCTTTAACATCTGTAGCATACTGTTAATTACCACAGAAATTATTTGGTTCCATCCCCTTAGTTTGTAAAAACAATTAAACATACACAAAACATTTACAGAAATGCATTTACTGTGCAATAAAAGTTGTTTAACCCGGAATATTCCTTTAACAATACCATACGGCCTACTTTTAATACAAGTACATAAAAATAAATGAATAAAATGGACATTAAATATCGATTTGGTTTGAAATTATTGTATTATGTGAAGAAATCGGCTGTGGAGTGATATGAGAGAAATGAAACTAGCACAGCTTTGTAGGACTTGCATGGGACTAGCAGTGGGCAATACAAGCAAAAATAAATATTGCAATATTCTTGATTTTTCTGGTTTATAACGATATATATCACAAACAGTGTTGAGTAAATTACTTGACGAGTAATCCACTACAAATGACTAATTACTTTTCTAAAATGTAAATAGATTACTGATTAATTCATTCTAAATAATTTTGCCGTGAAAAGTATTTGGTTTTCTGCTCAAGTTCAAAATGTCTATATTTCCTCGTCATTCATTGTCGTACACCCTTTAGCTGTATTTACAGATGCAAATATAAATTCATATTTTAAATGTATTATACATATTGCTTTAGCGCAAATAATGTACTGCAAATAATGTAATGTAATTTGTTACATTACTAAAACGTAATTAACAGGAACTAATTACTTTGTAATTGGATACACTCAACACTGATCACAACATATACATTTTTATAAAGAAGGGATAAAAAAAAAGAAAATACATTTTCACTTCAAATGATGTCCAAAGTAATGGAAGAACTTTCACACATTTGAACATTTGAACAGTCATGCACAATGCAATGAAAGAACTTTATCAGTAAAAAAGAAATTATTCAAAATATTATGTTATGTCTTTTACCTCTGCATCGTTTTTCAATCTAAGCAAAATATTTGATGACTTCATTTGAACTTTGATTCTGAAGCTCTGCATGGACTTTATGTGTGGCTGTGAACGAGGGAAGATGCTCTCAACTAAGTGAATGTGAGGAAAGGTACATTAACATGCAAAAATAGCACAAATGTAATAAATGACAGATAAAAATTGACCATGACAGATATTTTACAACTTAGATCCGTCATTATTTGTAGTGCAACGTCTGACTGAAAGTGTATTCTGTACCATGCTGTGGCGTTTTGCATGACTGGGATATAGAGGATACTCGAAAATTGGTACCTGCTAACACATTTCTACACATTCTCTCTCTCTCTCTCTCTCTCTCTGTCTCTCTCTCTCTTTCTCTCTCTCTGTCTCTAGAGCTGGCAGGCTGCTATCCTCACTATATCTGTGTTTCGGTTACAGCTAACTTTGATAAACAGCTGTGTGTTTTATCAACAATTGACATGGGGGGAAGGGAAAGAAAAGAACTTGAGAAAAGAAAAGGAAGAGACGGAGAAAGTGAAATGGGCAGAGAAAAAAGGACAGGAGATATGCATAATAAAGGTTGATGTAAAGATGTAAATACTGCGAAAGGAAGAGAAAAATCTGATAGATGAGATAATATAAATAGAGATGGAAAAGTAAAGATAGAGTGTGGACTGTGTGAAAGAGGGAAAGATAAACAAAGATTAACCTCTGTGCATTTTTGGGTATGTGTGCTGATGTCTTAATCGCACTATGAGGTCACGAGATCAGCACACACACACACACACACACACACACACACACTCAGTCACTGGGTGTCGCTCAGCCACAGACAATATGTACATGATTGTACAGTTCAAAAGATTTCGGCCATAGCAGCCCGTAATTAGGAGATATTTCTGTCTCCCTATGTCCTCTGCTCTCGCTCTCCCTCCCTCTGCTGTCTTTGGGTGCTTGGTTCAGGATAGAGTGAAAAAAGAAGAGAGAGAGAACTTGGCTCGGGCCTGGTTTATTTGGCAAGCAGAACAGTACATGTGTGCAGCTTTCTAAAATGGCTGCCAGACGCCTCCTCTTGAAATGTCGACAGTATGCATGCGGCGGGTCGTTTTTGCTTGTGCGTTTGCATGTATGGGGTGGGCTGGGGGTGTGATACTGTGAATTAAAGTTACTGAAGTATGTGATAGCTCTCAACCAAGCACATAACAAAGACAAGAGTCTGGTTGGTTTTCGTGGGGATACCTACCAAATTCAGGTTTTGGTAGGTATTCTTCCTCCAAAACATCATTGCATTACCTTGCAGGTGGAAGAAGTGCCGATGGTGTAATTGTGACAGTCGTATTGATAGGATCTAGCAGATAGGGTGGCACAAGGATACATTACCACTCAAGTGTGCTCATCCAGAAATGAGCTCATCTTACTCCCATTCATTTGGATATGATCCTAGATCAAGTGTCTTCATATTAGTCTTTTTAGTTGTTAACATAAGCAAAGATAACTCTAAGTATTAAACTTTGGTGTGTAACTTGTCCTGAACGGTTTGTACTTCAGACATAAATTATACCTAAAATTGTTCAGCCTGTTGAGAAAAGTATGCTTTTACTAATTGGTTTTACGATATTCACCCTGCAGACCATAAAACAGGCAAGAAAGTCCCACTGGCTTGAAGATTAAAAGATGGACCCAAGACATCTTTAGGGACTAGAATATCATACAGACTTGGCGGTGAGCCAGTTAGAAACCTAGCAACCACTCAGAACAATATTAGATGTTGCCGATATGATAACTAAGGTGTTGGAAGAATGCCACCCATGGGGGTAGAAAAATACTATCAGTGAACTTTCGAACATCAAACTATTTTGCAGAAAGCCAATAGTTCCAAAAGTAACTATCTGTACCGATAAATCGGCAACACCGATAAATTGGTTGACCGGTATTAGCAATGCCTGAGCTACCACCAAGAAAACCCTAGGAATCGTCGAGCGAACACAACTCAAATTCCTTTAAACAATTTAATAAAAATCTAGTTACACCTTATTCTCTTCTTTGCTCACTCTCTTTATCAGTTACTGTACATAGAAATTAGATGTTCATTTTACCCACCTCGGCCTGCCCTCTCTCTCCCGCTTTCTCTCTTTGGACAGTTTGTTTGTTTAATCAAGTGGCAGGACTGTTGGGTGCCAAGGGTTGTTGTGCTTGGACAAGTTAGTTTTTCTGGGAGCTCTCTCTCTCTCTCTCTCTCTCTCTCTCTCTCTCTCTCTCTCTCTCTCTCTCTCTCTCTTTCTCTCTGTCTCTCTCTCTCTCTCAATACAGCCCTGGCCAAACTGTTTAAATGTGTGTCTTATAAATGTTTATTTTCAAAGAGAACCATTGGTCACTTGTTCAAAACACACGCACACACACACACACACACACACACACACACACACACACACACACGCACAGTTACATGTATATTTTGTCTGTCATATTGAACTTAAGTGTTCAGTGTATGTTCGTAATAATAAAATAATTGGCACTTATAGCTATGGTTCTGCAAAACTTAAACATTTTAAGTTTTTCAATTTTGATTACACAAATATTGAATATCCTGCTGAAATACATAGCTAGTTTGTGTCCATCTATTCTGTAGTGTGTGACTGGTGATTTTGATGTTGCACATACAGTCACTTTGAGTGTTTCTTGATTAGTGGTGTTTTATGTAGTCTGTGCCAGCTGTTCCTTTGTTGTGCCCTGTGTTTAATCACTCAACATAGAGTGTACCTATTGATCCAAACTATTCCTACTATTCTAACCTTCTTTCGATGTAATTTTTTTCCTCTCCTGGGGCAGCGGGCATGGTAGGAGATGTGTTTAACCAGACTGATGGATGACTTAGAACTTGCATGTGAATTGGTGGGGGGAGGGTGGTTGGCATAGGAACGGGCACTGTCACAATGCCAATCTGCCCGCATCCAATCAAAGGCTCAGCTGTTGGCTTAGGGTCCGATAGGCTTTCCTGATTCAAACACCACTTAAGATGTTGTTTATTGCGGTGGGAAATAGTCATAGCTTAATGCAAATATAACTTTAAAATTCCTCACAAATGCACCGGACACACCACAACGGGAATTTTTCTAAGTGTAGTCTCTTTCTTCCCCTCTCACTCTCTCTAACATTTTTTCATCTTAATGTATGCCGTTACCTCCCTATATTTGTCATTGTTGAGCTGGAGCCAAGAACATTCAGTCTTTGCTCCTCTGTTTAATGGTCTTTTTTTATTTATCTATCTATTTATCTGCTCTAACTTTTACTTCTGATATGGAGCTCATGGAGGAACTAGAGTGATGTCCCAGCTCATTTTATCTCCTTCATTTTATTCTTACTATTAGTGAGAGACCGATAAATTGGACAATGATACGATATTCCACTTCACTGATTAATAGGAGTGTTAACTTTCCCTTGTTAGTTGTAAAATTTACCGATAGCCTTGCCAATGGATAATAAACTATTTTTGAGTGAACTTTGAGTAAATATTAGGAAAAATAGGTGTTCATTTCAGCAATTTTGAATTTTTTTTAATTAAAAAATCAAGTCTTATTTTGCTATGTAGCCTTCTGTACAAAACCAATGCACAGTAACTCTGCAAGCAAGGAAACTTAGAAAAATGTCTTAAAGGTTTTTTGATTGTTTAGTAAAATATGGATTATAAAATGGTCTGGTTTTTTTCAGACTCTGACCCTAGTTTAGCCAAACCAGATCATAGTCTAAGAGATGCGATTCCACTCATAACACAATTTAAACTAAATCTGTAGTTACTGCATTTTTTCTTATGTGGGACATTATATATTGGTATTACATCAACTGTCAGCCACCATGCTCTTTTTATACTGGTATCAACATTGGCCATTGAAAAATCAAACCATATTGTAGAGACCATATCCTCACCCTCCAGTGTCTTAGTTGTCTCTTTAGGCATGTGTTGCCTTTCACTCAAAAAACATTGCTTAATTCAATTGTGGACAGTGTTTGAAATGACTTTTCTTAACTTAAAATTGCTATATAATCAAAACTTTGTGTAGAAAGAACCTAGTTGAATTGGGTAAACAAAACAAATGAGATGTTTCAATGTAACTAAACTAAATCTATTTCTTTATGTACTTATTAGTGAAAGTGAATGTTAGCATGCTAAATACATGCTGGTTGTAAGAGTTACAGAGCGTAGTTTATTACTTGTGGTGCAGTATGGCTAGTACAGATATTGCTCAACGAAGTGAGCCATCAGTTTCATGTGTGACATCTACCTGTCCTCATTGTTAGCTCAAGCTCCACTCTTCACCATAATGGTATCCCTCAAAACTCCAACATAATAGAATCTCTTCTTAATCTCAACATAAAACATTAAACACTAACAAGTATCCCCCCTTTATGTACATCTTGCACAAAAACACATAAAAAATTATTCATTTTAACATTTACTCTCCCTATCCATTCCCACGTAAAACATGCCTGGAAATGGAAATCTCCTGCCCAGTTTCATTAATGTACTTTAACACCACAAAAATACATGTAGTCCCAACTCAAATGGATTAAGAAAACTTTAATTTTACAAATTTAAATGGATGGAATGCAATGAAATCAAGTTGTGACAGTATGTTCTAGAATCGTGTTGCTTTAGTTCATTTTAATTAAGTAATTGAACATGCAGCAAAAAATCATTGGTATGTTTACTTGTGAGTTGGGCAGTTGAGATAGATGAAGTGGCTCCCAAGATCGCATCACAATTTGGTGATTTTGCTTATGAACATAGCTCAGTTGTGATCTTGGAATAAGCAGAACATTAAAAAAGTTTATAAAAAAACAATGAGATGAATGAGTGAGTGACATATTATATATAGTATATATATTATATTATTAGCACTGTATAATGTCGGGATCATCCTCCCAAAGGTACTGTAATATCATTAATCAGCTTGAAAATTAAAAGCACACATCAACAACAGGCTAGATTCTTCTAATTATGTTAGCATATTTTCCTCCCCCACTTAAACTATGCTCTATGACTTCGAGGTTGGCCTAGTGTGTCTCCTTGTGGTTCGTCAAAAATCCATTTTATCCAGTCCATTTTACTTTTGTGGGGCATGTTTCAGCCTTGCCTTTGCCTGTCCTTACATCTTCCTGCTCTTCCTACCTCCTCCTACACTCGTTCCCCCTCACTGAAAGAACAAATCATGTTTCTACACACATCTGGCCTGTTCCGTCAGGACAGAGTAACTGTAGTTTCCTTTTCTGGAAAGAACGATGGGGCAACAATGACAATAACTGCTGTCTGTTTCAGGGAGGCGTACCATTTTTTTCACTCTTCGAAACACAACTTAAATTGTTTTCCTGTGCTTAATTATGTGTTTTTAGTGTTTTACATTTCTTACAATTCTGCATCAATGGAGACAGACATATTTTCATGTAGTGTCTGTGTTCCAATACTGAATTTGTCTAATTTCCTTATGTCCAAAAAAACAACAAAAAGCCTTAAGCCTTTAGAGCTAAACAAACATGGGAAAGCACTGGAAAAGGATGATAAATTACAGTGAGGTGCACTACTGTCATATGTAGAGCTGCTAATCACACTGGGGTTTTGTGTTCTAATCTGCTGCCTTTATTTATGTTTACAGACTCGCAGCAGTCAGGAAGTCCCAGCAACAATGAGCCTGGCAAGAACCCTCCAGGTATGTTAATGCGCACTTACACAAACATGCTGATGGACATCAGTGCATTTGCACATACAATCTCACTCACATCTATAATTAGAGCTTTTACATAACTAGCCATGATGCTACTATACCGAAAATAACATGACTCTACAAAACAATTAAAGCCAGATACAGATAAAACAACAATGACATCCAAGTCAAATTCCAAGTACATTTTTATTTCCAATCTATAAAAAATCTTAAAAATATCATGCAGATTTCTACAGTCAGTATGAACTGTGCTAGTTATGCTCTGCTCTAAACTATTCAATTGGCTTGAAATTGCTCTTAGTAATTGCAATCTCTGTAAGAGGGTTTTTAGAAATCCTTATCCAGTAATCACGAATCTCTGGTAATGCATGGAATTTTTATTTTTTTGCCGCTACCAATTACTAAGGTTGTGGAAAAGACAGATAAACGATTAATCGGCCAATAGTTTTTAAAATTGATTCATAGAATGTTGCAACATTTTCTTAGTCAGACAAAGAGGCCAGAGTACAAAATGAATAAAATTCCAGATGTAGTTTCTTTTCAACCAATAATATTCAGAAAAAAAGAAGATTGGGTAAATAAAATGGGACTTTAAACACTAAACAAGCCTGAAATACACACTGGGGACTCTTATTTTGAAATGACGACGACTTGGCTCTGTTACGATGCTCTATTTTTAATGTTTACCAAATTAAGCTTTTTATATTCTATATATTATTATTATTCACACTATAATATAATTACATGTTTTCTTTGCATGCCCTTGCTTAATGAAACATAATTATCAAATAAAAAAATTGGTTGGCAACTGTCAGCATAGATTTTTGCCGATGACCGATAGTTCCAAAAAACAAATATCGGCACAGATTAGTTGTTAAAACCGATATATCGGTGTACCTCTAATAATGACTACTGTTCAAATTATACCACACAAACCAGATCAGGTTGCAAGACTCAACATATTGCACACTGATAAAAAAAAATAATAATCTTGTAATGACTACAAGTGTGCTTTTTTAAAGACATATACTGAAAAAGACTTGTTTGGGCAGAATGTTGATTTTGACCATAATTATACTCCATGTTTTGCAAAAATTAGAGTCAAGTGGAAAGCAAACCATGTCATGTCTGCGATTTTACAAGAAAAACAAAATGGCCATTTATATGAAACAAGGAATATCATGACATCACCAGCCCTGTCAAATCTTAGTTTGCACTTTCACCAAGAGTGACTTTCTTATGGCTTATGTATAACAATGTCTATTAATCATGTTTGTTCCCCTGGACTCACCTGTGTTTTCTTTTCCTCTTTAAGTTATTCTCTTTTTTTATATACAATTTATACAATTGCTGCTACATAAGAATGTGTGAAGAATGAAAATAATGGAGAGTGCAATTAGTTCTTTACCTCGAGCAGGTTGTGCATTTTTTCCTGCCTAGTAAAATAAAGCTCTCAAGCCACAATTCAATCCCATCTAGCGCTGCTACCGTGGTAACCCTGGCAAATCGCTGCACTTCATGTTGGGCTTTGCAGTGCATTGTGGGACAGATTTGGATGTCCTGCCATGCTCTGTGAGGTTGAACTGGTGGGGATGGCTTTTTTTGTCTTGGGTCTTTTATGTATTAAGCATGGTTGGCTTTCATTGTCAGAAAAAAAATCTCTCTGAATCTCTGAAAATCAGTTACATCAGATACCTGAAAGTTAATATTGGATGATGAGGAAAGATGAGAAAGATAATTTTATTACTGTTTATTAATGTGAAAACTAAAAAGTTTGATTTTCATGCAGATGTCCACTCATGTATTTGCTAAGAAAGAATATGTTGCTGATGAATATGCTTTTGTCTTCCACAGTTTACTTAGAAGACAGCTTTATTAAATCAGGCGTCTTCAGTGTTTCAGAGCTGGTGAGAGTTTCCAGAAGTAAGTCTCTACACTATACACATTCACACACTTTTTTCTGTTATGGTGGGGATTTTCCAATTCCTCCAATATTGAGCTAATTATATTTTCTATCCCCTATCCATAAACCTAACCTTTCTGCAGTTTTTTTATTAAAACATTATGTAGTGTGTTTATTAAGCTGTTTTGGCTGGTCCCCACCAAATTGGAAAAATCTGACCTCTGAACTTTAACATTTAACTAAATCTAAATCTAATCTAAATGTTGACATACCTAAGACATTAGATAAAACGAATTATAATTACATTATAATAAAAAGTTCTATGATTTGTAGAAAAATATAATACATATTGTTTCTAATTTAAGTTATTCCCAGAAGTACCCAAAGGGAGATTTCATCAGATTAGCTATACTTTGGGGACAAAATTATCCCCAGAAGTGAGATAAAGTAAACACACACACACAGCAACCAGCTTTATTCCAAGGCATTCCTGATTTAGCAAGGGACTGACTTGCCCAGAACATGTGTGGAAAATCCAGTCTGGTGGGTCTTATGTGTATGTGTGCGTATGCGGTATTAATGCACAAGCATGCAGTAGTTTATGTGTAGACATGCCTGCCTTCATCAAAGACGATGACAGATGTTCCAAAATGAATCTCTTTCTGATGGCTGAGGACAAGGATGCCCTCAGGCAAGATCTGTACAAATTGCCTATGGGGTTGTCATGGCCTGACAAACACTCACACACACACACACACACACACACACACACACACACACACACACACACACACACACACACACACACACACACACACACGCTCGTATTCACCCTAAGGGTGTATGGTTCACTCAGTGACATTGTAACTGATCCATGTCACACCTACATGTAACAGAAAGCTCACGATCTGCCCCACGTACACACACACATACAGTACACACACTGCCATTATTGTGTCCTCTTTAGATCGGCTTATCTTTGGAAAGGTGTTGATCTCTAAGAGTTGTTCAACCACATAAAAAAACAGTATAGCCACACAACTTAAGTAAAGAAAACTCCATAAAGCACACAAAACAACACATTCTAAACTTTCTGAGAGTTTACTACACACTTCAGGTCTTAAATGTAAAATGGAATGGTCATTCTGTCCTGTTCTGATGTAGTTACAATGAGGTTACAAAGAGAACAGTTCATTGTTACGAGTGTACATATAAATGTACTGTAACAAACATCATACCCACAACTGTAGGTAGGTCTTGGGCTCATTGCTTTCTTCAGCTCAGACCCCTTAGGGTGTGAAACTTGAAACTTTAAAACCCCTATGAAATTGTGTTCCCTCACAATAGTTTACATTCCCTCCCATTAATGTTTGCTTTCCCTTGCAATAGTTTGTGTTCCTTTGCAATAGTTTGCGTTCCCGCGCAATAAGTTTTGCATTCCATCACAATAGTTTTCGTTCCCTCGCAATAAGTTTTGCGTTCCATCACAATAGTTTGCGTTCCCTCACAATACGATTTGCGTTCCATCACAATAGTTTGTTCCCTCTCAACAAGTTTTGCATTCCCTCACAAGAGTTTGCATTCCCTTGCAATAAGTTTTGCGTTCCATCACAATAAGTTTTGCATTCCATCACAATAGTTTGTGTTCCTTCGCAATAAGTTTTGTGTTCCATTACAATAGTTTGCGTTCCATCACAATAGTTTGCGTTCCTTCACTATAAGTTTTGTGTTCCATCACAAAAGTTTGTTCTCTCTCAATAAGTTTTGCATTCCCTTACAATAGTTTGCATTCCCTCGCAATAGTTTGTTCCCTCGCAATACGATTTGCATTCCCTCGCAATAGTTTGCGTTCCCTCGCAATAAGGTTTGCGTTCCATCACAATAGTTTGCATTCCCTCGCAATAAGTTTTGCGTTCCATCACAATAGTTTGCGTTCCCTTGCAATAGTTTGTGTTCCCTCGCAATACGATTTGCATTCCCTCGCAATAGTTTGCGTTCCCTCGCAATACTATTTGCATTCCCTCGCAATAGTTTGCGTTCCCTCGCAATAGTTTGCGTTCCTTCACTATAAGTTTTGTGTTCCATCACAAAAGTTTGTTCTATCTCAATAAGTTTTGCATTGCCTTACAATAGTTTGCGTTCCCTCGCAATAGTTTGTGTTCCCTCGCAATAAGTTTTGCATTCCATCACAATAGTTTTGTGTTCCTTCGCAATAAGTTTTGTGTTCCATTACAATAGTTTGCGTTCCATCACAATAGTTTGCGTTCCTTCACTATAAGTTTTGTGTTCCATCACAACAGTTTGTTCTCTCTCAATAAGTTTTGCATTCCCTTACAATAGTTTGCGTTCCCTCGCAATAGTTTGTGTTCCCTCGCAATACGATTTGCATTCCTTCGCAATAAGTTTTGTGTTCCATTACAATAGTTTGCGTTCCATCACAATAGTTTGCGTTCCTTCACTATAAGTTTTGTGTTCCATCACAAAAGTTTGTTCTCTCTCAATAAGTTTTGTATTCCCTTACAATAGTTTGCGTTCCCTCGCAATAGTTTGTGTTCCCTCACAATACGATTTGCATTCCCTCGCAATAGTTTGCGTTCCCTCGCAATAAGGTTTGCGTTCCATCACAATAGTTTGCATTCCCTCTCAATAAGTTTTGCGTTCCATCACAATAGTTTGCGTTCCCTTGCAATAGTTTGTGTTCCCTCGCAATACGATTTGCATTCCCTCGCAATACTATTTGCATTCCCTCGCAATAGTTTGCGTTCCCTCTCAATAGTTTGCGTTCCTTCACTATAAGTTTTGTGTTCCATCACAAAAGTTTGTTCTCTTTCAATAAGTTTTGCATTGCCTTACAATAGTTTGCGTTCCCTCGCAATAGTTAGTGTTCCCTCGCAATACGATTTGCATTCCCTCGCAATAGTTTGCGTTCCCTCGCTATAAGTTTTGGATTCCATCACAATAGATTGCGTTCCCTCGCAATACGTTTTTCATTCCATCTCAAAAGTTTGCGTTACTTCACTATAAGTTTTGTGTTCCCTCGCAATAGGTTACGTTCCCTCATAAGCTTTGCATTACCTCACAATAGTTTGTGTTCCCTCAAAATAAGTTTTGCGTGCCCTCGCAATTAATCCAGTTTTACTATATTTAGTAACAATATTTTAACCATGATATTTGTATAGAATCCATAGTGATAATACAGGAAAACAAAATTAAATGTTAATACAAATTATTATTTTGTGGTTATAATGGTTTTACCATACAAATACCATAGTTTAACTATGGTTTATGATAGAAATATTGTAGAATGTAGTAACCATAGTTTAACAAGAATCTTTCTATAGTAGCCTAATATTGTAGTAACCTAATCTAGTCTACTGTTGTAGACTAATATTTTGTGTTTGTTCTTTTGGCAGAAACCATATATATACTGTATCCATATAGTAACCACAGTTTTACTATAGATTAACTATGGTAATTCTTGTGGTTACTATGGTTTTACTACAATAAACATGGTATTTCTAGTAAAACCATAATAACCACAAAATTATGTTTTTTATTACCATAGTCTTCGTTTTCCTGTATTATCACTATGGTTTTACTACAAATATCAAGGTTAAAATATGGTAAAACTATAGTAAAACCAAAACTTATTGTGAGGGCCAGCAAAACTATTTTAGAAAAAAAAAATTCCCACCCTGTCTTCTAAGGGGCTCCGTAGTATATAACATAATCTGGGTCATATTTCCTTTTACCTTGTTTAGTTGTTTTTTTAATCATATTTGATGATGTTGGGTTCTGCCTAATTTGGCTAGTGACAGATGAATTTGAACCAAAATACAGTAGAGTAGTGTGTTTAATCAGACCCGCAGTCTTTGATGTCAATGACAAAAGATATGGGAAGTGTTTTCTCTCTTTATTTTGCCATCCTAAATATACACAGTTATGTTAAATTATATTTTATTATTTGCATTTAGCATTGTTTTTTCCTGCTGTCCACAACCCTAGAAGAATAGACCTGTAATGCATTTTTGAGTCGCGACCTTCCCGTTGAGAACCACTGATCTACTGTAAGTTACTCCACATTCCTAACTTTCACTAACTATTCTAATATACTTCTCTCTGTCTCTTCAGCTCCCATCACGCAGGGTGCAGGAGTGAACTTCACCATGGCTGACATGCCGAGTCAACCATATTATCAAGACCTGAACTCTGGAGTGAGTTTACACCGGTCACTCTCGTCCCCACCTGGCAGGTTAGTACGGATGTTCAGACAACACACATACAAGTACAGACAGACACACATTATTAATGTATGTTCATCTGTCCACTGTAGTAAGCGGCCTAAGACGATCCAAGAGGACAGTATGGAGACCAGTCCTACCGGGCCAGACTTCTACTCGTCCCCCAGTTCACCTGCCAGCAGACCCTGGCATGAGAGAGAACAAGGTGAGAGAAAGACTTGAACTTCTTATTTCAACAGGAAATTAGTTAGTGCTCCATTTGTACAATATTAGAGCTGTTTTACACAGCTTATCCTTTTTTAACCTTCCCTGGGTGTCAAGAGGTTTTCTGTTTTTTTTGTTTTGCCCCTTTCTCACTCTCTCAGTAAAGTGTGATGTTGATAAACTGGTCTTCACTGTTGAAGTACTGAGTGAACTCCAGTCTTCATGCAAATCTGATCAAAAACACATCAGTCAGCATCAGCCTGTGGCATTGTCATAACCACTGCCATCCTTCAGAATGCTTATGAAACATTTGAACAACAATAAAGTTTTAGTGTGCCGCAGTTTAATAGAACTCACACCGAGAGAAAGAGCCAGTCTCATTGTTTTGTTTTGATTGAAACCTTTGATAAGACTGCATTTATTGGAGAAAAAGTGTCACACTTTGTCAGGGTGGAACCGTCCAGTCTTGTTTTGTTTGGGCATGTGTGTGCCAGTCTTGGGTCCGGTTTCATATCTGTTTAATTGCTACTTTGCAAGACCGGTTTTTCCTTTAAAGCAACATTTGAAAATACTCCCAGTTTAAAACTTAAAGTGTGTTATTTCTGCACAACTAGTGGCACTAAGGGGAATTGCAAAAGTAATGACACTTACTTCTCTTTAAATGCTCGATTTCAGTAATTTGTCTTTTTAAAATATCTTGTAAAATTTCAGTCCGACAGAAATTGTACCAAATCTGGATTTTTGCAAAGTCAGACTCACAGAACTAGATAATGCAATTGCAGCTCTGAATGGTCCAGCATATATAAATGTTAATCAGACCACAATAGGTCTCGGCTTTGTGCACTTGCTCTGAAAGACAGAGATGATGCAACATGTATTTAACCTGACATATTTTACTTCCTTCGTTGAAATATTTGATGATGCATTGTAAAATGTACACTCAGTGACCACTTTATTAGGCATACCTGTACACCTACTTATTCATGGGATTATCTAAACAGCCAATCGTGTGGCAGCTGTGCATTGCAGAACATCATGCAGATACGTGTTTGGAGCTTAAGTAAATATTCACATCAACCATTAGAATGGGGAAAAAATGTGATCTGAGTGATTTCGACCATGGCATGATTTTTGGTGCCAGTCGGGCTGGTTTGAGTATTTCTGTAATTTCTGCAACAATCATGCCACAGTCGAAATCACTGAGATCCCATTTTATCCCCATCCTGATGGTTGATGTGAACAGTAACTGAAGCTCCTGACCCATATCTGCATGATTTGTTGCATTGTACTGCTGCCACAGGAGAAAATATTTTAATTATCTAACTTTTTTTTATTATGCTTATTGAAAGAACTAAAAGCATAGCAGCTTTAATACAGGTATAATAATCAATCCCTTGATGTGCTGTTTGCATGGGTAGGTAATTGATTAGCTGTGTTTCCCCCTCATAATGGGGGATTTGTCTGGCGTGTGGCAATCATTGAACTTGACCTGAATTCTAATGTGGGTTTGTCAAAGGTCATGACAGGGTTGTGAACTTTGTGTTTAGGCACCATAAGGAATGGGGGAGGGGTAGTGAAAGGAGAGATCTCAACAGTCGGCAGAATTAGTTACACTTGTTATTCACTAGTTCACATGTCCATCTCCCATTTCTTTAGTAGTAAGTTTCAGATCTTTATTAGATTGCATTAGATTGTCTATGTTATATAATTAAGTATGTACACAAGAGTATGTATGTATGTATATGAACGTTTGCGTGTTATAGAGAAAGAGAGGCAGGCAGGTGTGTCAGCGTCTGTTTGAACTTGTCCCTTGATAACCAACAGGTGACCAGTATAATAAAAAGAAAGAGAGAGAGAGAGAGAAAGAGAGAGAGAGAAATTAGAGCAATAAAGAACTGCCCTCAGCTATTTCAATGAAACCTCTCTATTGTATTTAATCAGGATTTTCCAAATTTCACAATATAGATTTTTTTTTTCTGAAACCAGGATGCACTTATAACATATAAATATGATTTTCTATCCTATATATAATTATTTAATTGTTATTACTTTTTTAACAATATTCACACTTCTTATAGGAAAAGTTCACACAAAAATGGAAAATTCTCTCATCATTTACTCACCCTCATGCCATCCCAGATGTGCAAGACACTTTTTTTTATCAGCAGAACACATATAAAGATTTTTAGAAGAATATTTCAGCTCTGTAGGTCCATCCAATGCAAGTGAATGGTGATCAAAACTTTGAAGCTCCAAAAATCACATAAAGGCAGCATAAAAGTAATACATAAGACTCTTTTAATCCATGTTTTCAGAAGCAATCATATTGAGTTTTGATGAGAAATTATCAAAATGTAACTCCTTTTTTACTATTAATCTTGACATCAGCAGTCTCCTTGGTGATCATAATTTCAAAGTTTGAAAAAACTATCTAGCGTTCTGCGCATGTGTCAGGCACTAGGAACTAGGAAGTGTAATCTTCTTTAAATCATGATCGTGCCTACAGACTGCAATGGCAAGATGTACAGTGAAAAAGAGTTAGTTATTTTGGTCTGTTCTCACCTAAAATTGATTAGAACACTTCAGAAGACATGGATTAAACCACTGGAGTCTTATGGATTACTTTTATACCACCTTTATGTGCTTTTTGGAGCTTCAAAGATTTGGTCACCATTCACTTGCATTGTATGGACCTACAGAGCAGAAGAAAGAAAGTGATACACATCTTGGATGGCATGACGGGACATTTCATTTTTGGAAGAACATTCCCTTTAATAAGTCATGGGTTCCTTAATATTGAGTCTGCTGAAAAATGGCAAGATCTCAAACTAATCTCTATTTGGAAAGAATCCACTTTATCATAATTGACTTCATTTGTTGACAATAATATTGTAATTATATACAGGACTGATAATTGGGTTTAACCAATTTTTTATAATTTTTTTTACAGATAGTCACAATTTTCTTCATAATCGGTCATCGGTTCCTTAACATCACGTCTACTGATAGGTCGCAAAATCTCCATCTAATCTCTATTTGGAAAGATTACACTCATAATTAACTTTGTTTGTCAACAATAATATTGTAGTTGTTATATACATTATTATTAATGATAAAACATTCATAATACATATTCTGGTTTGTGTCAAAGTAGCAATAATTAAATATTTGTTCTGCATATCGGTTATTGGACACTTTAAATGGATTAATTTGAATAAAATAATATTTTAAATAATAATCTCTCTTCCCTCACCTTTTTCTGTTTTGCTGGTGAGACACTATGAAATAGTGTGACTGAAAAATGGGATGAAGGGAGGAGTGAAGAGGGGGACAGGGTAGAAGTGAGAGGGATAGAGCTCATGAGAAACTGGTTTGTTTTGTAAAACTCATATCAGAAGGAGCGAAGCATGAATATTAAAGCCATATGAGGCCTTGACAGAAGGAAACTGCCTCCGCCAAACCAGTCCTCATGTGCACAGAGAAACACACATGAATAAACTCACTCAAACAGAAATATACCTTTCTGATATTAAAAAAAACATAAAATCTGAAAAGCCACCAGACTGAATAATTGTCTCTCTCTCACTTTTTAACTCTGGGAATTGTTTGATAGCTAACAGTTGTTGTGGCCTGAAAATGTTTTGTAATTTTTTTTATTTTTTATGATTATTTATCACATAACAGAAACATTTCACTAATGAAGGCAAAATGTGATTAAAAATGGTGACAACTTAAAGATATGGCCATTCACCCCTCCTACAAAGTATACTTTCCCTTTTCTTTCATATAGATTTTAACCTAAAGTCTTGATCTTGAAAAAAGCAAGTCAGCTACAGTTTTCTTTCTGTCTCTTTCTCTTGATATCCCTCCCTCCCACCTTCCTTTTCTTTTTCCTTCGTTCCCTCCTCTCCTCAAACAGACACACACACACACACACACACACACATGCACACATGTATAGATACTCCTGAGTGAGCCCAATCTGGCCTCCTTCCTAATGGCTTATTTTTTTTTGGAAAAATGTTCCATGTTCTGTTGCAACAGGTGTGGTGACAAAATATTATTCAAAAGCCATAAGCTAAATTCTGACATGTTTGGAGAAAAAAAGTGCAGTCAAAATTTGGTTGAGGAAAACAAAATTTCATGTTATATAATCATAAGTACAAAGCCTGCATTGTGTCGACAGAGGTCGCTCTGTTAAACCCCTTGTTCTGCATTCATAAGGTTTATCTGTCGAATATGTACATGAAAAGATTACATGACCTATATACAGTTATGTAATACTAGTTATTTTCCTTGAAAACTTAGTTAGTTTTTGACATTTATGCTTGTAGACATAAAAATTAGACAAGGTGTGTTTAGTTTCATTGGTCATCATTTGCTGTGTAAAGGGAACATTTAGGTATTATTTACTTTCTTTTAATGAATCGTTTTTTTCCAAATGAAGACATGCTTGAATGTCCCCAAAGGTAGAAAAAAAAGTATTCAGGTTTAATCACTTTTAGGAACAATTTTGTCACCAAAGTGTAGTTAAGTACGTCCAAACACACATACACGCACAAACACTCACACACGCACACACACACACACACCTACATTCCAAAACCTTTGTACTCTAAGTCATGATCACTTACCTTTTCCTGCAATCACAACACAAAGAACGAGAGGAAGAAAGAAAGATGCAGCATTTATGAAGTTAAATATACATAGATGTATGTACACCAAACACACAATAATCACAATACAGGCTATACTTATTGAGAAGTGCTTGCTGATATGTCATTGGCTTACAGTTCTATATTTTCCCCTCCCCGACTTTTCCTCATTTCACTGTTCCAATTTCATTGCATCTGCCTCCCTTTTCAGTTTTCTCATCTCATCTACGATTGTCAGGGAGGAGCGCCAGAGACACACAGGCCAAGTGCCGTGTCTCCTCCATGTCTGCTGGTGAAACAGATGAACATGTGCTTTTTTTTTTCTCTTGTTGGAAGTTGATGTGAAGTTAATGTTTTCCTTACACAATCAAACTACTGTAGATAGATGATACACTGCATTTTAGACAGCGAGCGAGAAGGAGCGAAAGCAAAACAAGACATGTAAAAATGCTTGTCCGTATGTTGTTGGCTCTACTTTCTTTGACATTACAGGGCTCAATGATAAGGATGGGCATTGTGAAAGAGTTTCTGTTCAGTGATGTTGTCACTATGTCTTATGCTCTTTGACAATGTTCATGTGCATTGCCTACTTACACTGGTGGCAAAAAGTTTGGAATAATGTACAATTTAGCTGTTTTGGAAGGAAATTGGTACTTTAATTCACCAAAGTGGCATTCAACTGATCACAAATATAGTCAAGAAATTATTTTCAGTGTGATATTTCAGCTTCATTGAATTCTACCCACTCAACATCAGTTTCATGTACAACAGTAAAGAGAAGAGTCAGGGGTGCAGGCCTTATGGGAAGAATTGCAAAGAAAAAAACATTATGATCCAACGTGAATTTTCTTGATAATAAATATGTTCGTGTCTGGTAACATGTGCATGTAAAATGGCTAGAATTTACAATTTAAACAAGGTTTATTTCTATTTCTTCTGCTCCAAACTTACTTCAAATGTACTTCTCTGTCTGCTTGAATGTAACACATCATAAGAAAGTGTTTCACTGCTGTTCAAATGCACTTTGGATCACATAATTTACATGTAGAAATGTTTTCCATCTGACAGGATTAAATATTAAATTAAACAAATGACAATAAAATTCAAAGTAATCTCTTGAGTAATCAAGATGATTTTTTGAATGTAACTTTATTCTAAATACCAATGATTTAAACCAATGATTCTCATTTTTCATTATTGTTGTGTGGTGGAACCAGTAAAAATATTGATAGAGCAAGTACAAATCTGAACTACTGGCCCAAATATACTAATTTACCGCTATGTTAATGACCTATACTGTAAATTTGTATACAAGAACTTAGTCCTAAATCTGTTTTCTGACCTCCCCTGTCTATTTCTCTTCTTGTTTTTTCAGCAGACATGTCCTCTCCCACCATGAAGAAGCCAGAGAAGCCATTATTCAGCCCCACATCTCCACAGGACTCTTCACCTCGGCTCAGCACCTTCTCCCAGCACCACCACCCAGGACTGACTACTGTTGGCCATAGCGGTATGACTTGAAAACACTATTCAGTCTCTTCCAGTTCTAAGCAACCATTCAACATTCTGAATGCTTATAAATGGAAGGTTTTGTGGAAAATTTGTGACATATTCAGGGTTTCCACGGTCATGGAAAATGTAGAAATGTCAGGGAAAATTAATAATGTGATTTCCAGGCCTGGAAAAGTCATGGGAATTAATATAATCTTAAAAAGTCATGGAAATTCTTTGGTCTAAAGGTGCGAAAAAGGTTTTGCATATTTCAAAACAAACACCTAAAAAGTGATAACAACCCATGAGAACCATTTGATCGAATTGCATTGGGTTTAGAATATTTTCAAATTAAAATCTATTAGTAATGTGCTCTCTGTTTTTGTGCAGTAATCTCCACCAGGAGTCCACCTCCACACTCTCCACTGCAGTTCTCGGCCCCTGCCATCCTTCCCCCGGCACCCTCGCCCTACATCTCTCATGGCGCCATCCGTTACCCTCCGCACCTGAACCCACCCGAGACCCTCAAGAACTACATGCAGTCTTACGACCCGTCCAGCCCACAGAGCGGCCAGGTGAGTGTGGCTTAATAACCCTAACCCTAACCAACCCTAAACCCAACACAATCATACAGAATTACTACAGTTTTTATCTCTACTGGAACAAAGCCTTTAATTCGAGCAACTGCGCATGCATTGTCCATAATATTTCATTGATTCTA
Organism: Xyrauchen texanus; assembly: GCF_025860055.1. Taxonomy (NCBI): domain Eukaryota; kingdom Metazoa; phylum Chordata; class Actinopteri; order Cypriniformes; family Catostomidae; genus Xyrauchen; species Xyrauchen texanus. The sequence goes on from NC_068277.1 coordinate 54,344,764, forward strand.
GTTGTTGAAACAGGCTGTTAGTTTAACGTCTCAAAAGTAATTAAAATAGTCCCTTTCCTGAGACACGCACATTCGGTGTGGTTCAAAAGAGTCCACTTGTGAAAATGCTTCTATTTTGCATTTTTCTCTTTTGATACAGTTTTTTTTTTTATTAATAGAAATGTTATTGTCAGCATAACAATAACATGTTGGCTTTAATGACAGTATGCACTCAAGTAGGAACTCCACAATTTTGTGCAAAGCATAATATTCTGAAATATTAGAATATTACTGGCCATTTAAAAAACTAACCAAAATTGAGTTAACATGGTCTGTATCACAAAGTGTTTCTTTGTTTTGCATTTTTCTAAATCTTAAAACTTTTAAGTTTATTTCCAAATTTTAATTAGATTTTGATTCCCAGATTTTCAGACATTTTATTCCCAATGTACATGCACACACAAATGTGGCACAAGCTGTTACTCTTATATAACATACTTGAAATAACATGCATAGTGTGTGTAGTGCGTAGCAGCTGCAAATTGTCCAAGCAAAATCACCATGTTGTCACATATGTTAACCATACAATGAGCTAAAGCTGCTCTACCCCGTAAAACTAATGAGAGTCTCATTGTAACAACACATTCTATAAACACAAATGTGCTTTAGCGCAACTTTGTGTGTATCCTATTCCTTTGCTTTCTATCTCTACCTCTCACTCTCTGTCTATCTTCATGTCTTTGGTTGTTCCCACTGCATCAAGCTCAAGTTTGATTAACAGGCCACATTGTTTCGGCATGGTAATTGACCCAGTTTAGCTAACGAACACAAAATCATTAGTGGTTTGCACTGTCGGCACCTTGTTTAAATCAGCTCAGAGCAGAGCACAGGGCAAAACAACGGCCTCTCCATCGCTGCGCCAGCTCTGTTTACTGGCAGCGGCGTAAATGAAGCGAAGGGGAACGAAAATAGAGAGGAGGAAAATGCAACAACAAAAGGGAGTCAATAAACACTTCAACCAGGCCAGCCACTACGCATAAACACAAACACATATGTGCTCAATGTTGATCCAACTCTATGAAAACCTCTGTTTCTGCATACATTTTACTAGAGTAAGAGAAATTTTGGGGAATTTGTATTTATTGTGCCATTATATTATTTAATACTATTATATAGGCAATCATGTCTTTATTTAAGAATAAATTAAGCTTATAAAACATGATTTAATGTTAATTTAAGAAAGTAAAACATGGTCAGTAGTTTGACTATGCTGTGGTCATGGAAGCTGACTCCTTCTCCTCAGCATGTGATGGATGGGGCTTTCGGTGAGGCTGTGTTTAAGAGAACTCTAGAACACTGCCAAGCAACCCAGACTGTCCCACTCATCTTAATTAGTACAACAAAATCACTTAAATAGGGCAAGACTCTCCAAACATTTTGTAAGGGGAAATTTCCACTTTCATTTTGGGTGATCTTGTGGGAATATTCCAGGTTGAATACAAGATTAGCTCAAACAACAGCATTTGTGGCATAATGTTGATTACCACAAAAATTATTTCAACTTGTCCCTCCTTTTCTTTAAAAAAGCAAAAATCATGGTTACAATGGAAGTGAATGGGGGCTAATTTTTGGATGGTTGAAATGCAGAAATGTGAAGATTATAAAATTAAAAAAGCACTTACGATAATTCTTCTGTTAAAACAAATCTATTATTTGAGCTATAAAGTGGTTTAAATATTTTTTTTTAGGGTTTGTTGACATTAATGCCTCATGGCAACAAAGTTGTAAAATTGGCTATAACTTTAAACAGAAAAGGTTAGTTGGTGATTGTATAACACTGAAATCTTGTTAACACACATATTGTTTGTCTTGTGGCTATAGGTTTGAAACAGTGAGTATTTTAATGTTTATGGATTGGCCCCATTCACTTCCATTATAAGTGCCTCAATATAACAGTTTTTTATTTATTGGTGATTGATTATGTTATGAGTTATGAGATTCGATTTGGTTATGATATAAGCACAACAAACCAATCCCATTTCTTTTATCTTGACTAACTCCAGGAAGTAGCCTAAATTATAGATGACCTTCATTTGTATTACTAAGGGAACCAAATTTTCTCTTAAGAGCAAAATCCAGTAACTCGATTCAAAATTCAATCTTGAGAGGGCAAAAATAATTCTGTTGTAGGCAAATGCATTGTGCAGCTAAGAACTAGTACAGACGAAGAATGCAGCAACATGAATTGTCAATGTGATTTGACACATTGGGAAACATGGTGTTAATTGTCTGAGGGATTTCTTGCCTCTCAGTGTTATGGAAGCAAGGGTCGCGATACAACCCTTACAGTGAGATTTATTCCCCTGCCGCTCACACGGTAAACAATGGGCTTATAGACTGGAAGAGGCATGGTGTGCTGGAACTGTTACTCGGGAGAAACCACAGGGAACGATAATGGCCATAAATATTTGCCGTTGCTGGGGTCCCGAGCTTGGTGGGGGAAGATCACTCTGCAAATAACACGGGGCCTATAATCGGGTGGATGAGAGCCAGGATGTTTTTATGCTTGCTTTAACGAAGATTATATTACACCCTAATTAAAAATTCTATTCACATTGGGGAACCCCATGGACACCATTCTCTTTCATAAAGGCCTGTTTGAGTTTTGAACTTAGGGCCCGCTATGTGAATTCTGTAGAGTCTGTCTCCTGCAGTCAGGAGTGGAAGGAGGTAGATGCTGGCTCTTGCTCTTTCTCTCTCTCTCTCTGTCTGTCAACCCCCTCGTTTTCTGGTTTTTGAAGCTGTCAGCTGTCTAGCTTTAATGCTAAAAGAAGATGGGTGAACATCAAAAGAGTGTGTAAATCTACCTACATTTGAGAGTACCCCCCATATGTTTATTCATAGCCCAAAAGACCCCATGAATTGAGATCTTGACCAATGCAATTTTCTTTCCTGTGTAATGTATTTCCTCTTGAAACATGAAGTTGTACATGAACAAGTGCTTGTATTATTTTATAGCCAATAACCCTATGTTTACATCACAGCCTTGCATCTTGATGTTGTTAATTAGCAGCAGGTGGTAATTGTAATGTGGTAGGGGGAGACATTGTAATTCTAGAGAGCATTTGATTGGGCAAACAATTGTAGACACCACTACAAACAAAATTCACAATAGTTTAACCCCTCAAGTTTTTTTAAGTACATTTTTTTAAAAGTAATATTTTGAACTTAAATTTCGACTTCATGGAACAGTTTAATACAGTTAGTCTTTCAACCATGAGGCCTGGTATGAAATCATCTTTTTGTATGATTTTTATCCATGCCACAGCCAAACAGCAGTGGTCAGGTACTGGGGAAAGTTCCTGGTCACTTCACACCAGTGCTGGCCCCCTCGCCCCACCATGGCACGGTCAGACCAGTGTCTCTCTCCATGGCTGACACCAAGCCAATCACCACATCCTCAGAAGGTGAGTTACACTCACCGGTGTTACCTACATAAACACCTGCTGTATTCATATATTTTAATACATTGCATACACAATACTCTGTAAAATATACTGATTGAATGTGTGCGGTATTGTAGGTTATTCAGCTCCAGGCACCCCTACTGCCAACCGTTTTGTGGGACTGAGCCCCAGAGACCCAGCCTTCCTTCACCAGCAACAGGTGAGACATGCCCTTTACCTGTCTCTTTCTTCCTCTCTTCCCCTTTTCCCTTCCCCTGTTCTTTCTTATATCCCCATCCAGCTGTTCTGTATTCCCAACAGGTGTAAGAGCTGTCAGACAGGTACATCAAATAATATGGTCATGAATTCTAGATACTTTTGAGGCTCCATTGATGAGCATCAAAGCTAATTTTGAATTGCAAAACCAGGAGCAAACTCCTGCTGTCTGAAAGTTGTTTTTGTTTTCTGTCGTCATTTGTTAATCAAATGCACTTACAGAGCACAAACAACATATAGGCTCGGACGCTGCGTAGAAGATTGGATTCATTACTAAGCATTTAATGGCACAGGCATTCCTAGCAAAATAGCTCACTTTATTGAAAACCTCTTTCAACTTGCTCTGTAACCAAGGACAGGTTTTTTTAGATGTTCATGGTTTTTGCAAGTGTGGGTTTGTCACCATTATGAAGAAGCCATTGGTTTCCATAAATACACAAACACAGAATTCAAATTCTCAGAAATGATCTTAGACTAACCTAGACTAATCTAATCTTAGATCTTAAATTTTTATTTAAGTACCCCCAATAAATACAGTGACTCCAAGATATATTTGGATACTTAAGACAGATTTTAAGTCATATTCTGAGTTCAATACAAGTTAAGCTCAATCAACAGCATTTATGTATAATATTGATTACCACAAACATTTATTTTGACTTGCCTCTCCTTTTCTTTAAAAAAAAAAAGCGAAAATGTGGGTTCTAGTGAGGCACTTACAATGGAAGAGTATGGAGCCAATTTGTAAATGTTAAAATATGCACGGTTTCAAAAGTATAGCCACAAGTCATAAAAATATTTGTGTTAACATGATTTTAGTGCGATAACATGACTGTAAAAGCGACGATTTAAAATGTACTGTTCTAATAATAAATGAGTTTTAACAGAAGAATAAATGGAAGTGCTTTTATAAAATTATAAGCTTCATCTTTCTGCATTTAACCCCTCCAAAATTTGGCCCCATTCACTTCTATTGTAAGTGCCTCACTGTAACTTCAATTTGAGCCTTTTTTAAATTAAAGTACAGAAGAGTCCAAATATTTTTTGTGGTAATCAACATTATGCCACAAATACTGTCGAATGAGCTTAACTTGTATTGAACCTGGAATATTCCTTTAATGTTCGAATTATATTGCTTTAGTTAAGAGAATATTCAACCAAAAAGCATCTGCAAGCATATGATGCTAGTGTTTCTCAATTATAACTTCTATTTTTTGAGTCATGTTTGCACTTTTAACCAAGTGATCTCAAGGTGACATTTTTATGGATGTATGAAGTCAGTTCCCCTCACATTAACTATTGCCATGTGCCACTAATGTTTACAACCAAAAAGTCCATGTATTTGTCCAAATACATATAGTTTTATTTTTTTTTAAATAAATGCCACCTGGAATTTAATGCAATGACATTCTAACATTTTTAAGTGTTAAAATACTTTTTGGGGACACTTTAGAAATGACAGACTTAACTAGACATACTGAAGACACACTTAGTACATAATGCTTAATCAGTGTAAAGTAGTTTTAAATAGTCTAATTTAATTCAGTTTTATGACAGACTGACTTTTTCTAGGAGTATTTTCCTCTTAGAATGGAATTGATGGATTCATTTAGAGCAGGGGATGTTTCTTGGACTTGAATTTTTATTGCAGTCGCCTCCCTTGAGACCCATTCCAGCTTAAAATATATCTTGTCTTACAGTGTTAAATAGCTAGCATTGCCTTCAAATGGACAAAATGATGTAGAGCAAAATGCAGTTGTTAACGTGAGTGATGTGGTTTATGTAGAGGCAGGCTTATAAGTTATTTAGCTAAATGTTCTCATTTTGGCAAAAAATCTCAGTATTGTAAAAAGAGAAATAGTCATGTGTGTGTGAGTGTGTGAGGTGACGGGCCTCTGCAGCATGAAAGGACTGGTCTGAGGCCAGTATTTTCCACCCTCCTCTAATTGAATTCATCTGCACGTGGCAACATCATAATTAGTGTTTTTTTCATGCCCTGCTCCTGAGTTAGAGTTATGGCAAGCTTTGCTTTTATTGCTCTCTGGTTTGGCATAGTTAGATGGGGCCAAAATAAATTTATAGCTCACCATCAGGGACAGTGCTTCAGTCCGCCTTATTTAAAAAACTACATTCTTCATTAAGAATTATTTTATGAAGGTACCTAAGGGGATGATAGATGAATGAATTGATGATCAGATTTAATGAAGGAATTGATATATTGATAAAAGCGAGAGATCAATGGATGCATAGAGTGATTCAGTGCGTGAGCTTGATGAATGAGTCCACGGATAGACGGGTGGATGTTCATTATAAGTAGGTATCACATGCAGGCACCGCAGCTGCTGTAGTCTCTTATATCAACCCGTTTGCTTAATGCCTTTTGTCTTAGCTGTAGTTGGGAGAAGGATCAGATGAAGACAGGATGATATATCAACCATCCATCATGTTTATATGAGCCAGAGCTTTTGTTTGTCCTCTAAAGTAAGATTTGTAAAGCAATGCCTGACCCACGTTAACCTGTGGCTATTGAGCCAGCGCTTTCGTTGAGTAAATGACGTCTCTCATACATTCTAGCCTTTATTCTTGGTGATTTATCATAGGATATTATGAGATGTATTGACACCCATGTTCCCCTTCTGGGCTTTTGTCAATGCGTGCGGTGTGACACGTGGGGTGTATGGATTACAGCCGTCTTCGTGGCATCACCTTACAGACCCGTAGCACTTCTTTCCCAGCATGCCGTGGGACAGGGATCTTCCTCCAGCTCAGCCGAGCCATCAGGAAACTGAGAACGCTCCAGACACTCGGTGGGGCTCTTTCTTACTCTTAATGCCTCCGTTCATTCTCTTTCTCCACTCAAATCCATGCTGCTTTCATCTTTCTGTACCTCTCATAGCTCATTTTCTGTTTACTTCTTTATTTTTTCACTTACTCTCTATTAGAAGTTGGGGGAAGTTTTTTATAATTTGTATATTTTGTAAAAGAAATTTACCTCAAAAAATATGGAGGACTAAACATGCATAAATAATAAATGAATAAATGTAATAATACAAAAATAAATAAAGGAATAAATGTCTTGATAAAACTAATATAATTAGTTTTTAATTAAATGTATTCCTGAATTTATTATTGTATGACTTTATTCCTTTATTATTTTCTATATTTATTTTTAACTTTATTTTTATTCTTTTTAGCTTTTAATTATTTATTCATTTATTTTGCATATTTTTTTATTTATGTGTTAATTTATTTTTTATATTTATTCCCACATATATTTATTTCCATATTTATATATTCCCATATATATTTATTTATTTATACATGTATTTATTTGTACTTTTCTGTGTGCAACATGTAAATGAGGGAGGCGGTCCTTGCGGAGCTCCAGTGCATCATTGGTCGAGAGCTCAATAGTACTTATCGGAAGCAGATGGACATCCCACCCCAGCACGCCCTGACCCTAGAATATGCAGGGAAACGTTTTGCAGAGAGTTTAACAACCCAGGATGTGCTTCTACATTCATACCGGCATACAGCTCTCCTAAAACATCAATAAGCACCTCCAATCTAAATGAAACAGTTATTTGATGCGTGATTATCCACTTCATTAGCATGTCGCGCAACTCTCTAGATATATGTGAAGCGTCAGCTATAGATTTATATACATGCATAAACGATCAGGGAAATGAAGCATAGTCGTATCTTTTACAATGAACAATCATAACAACAGAAAACAATATTATGGATCTGCAGACATCAAAATATGAAGTTATATACACAGAAAAAAGAGAAAAGGACAAGGTTAAATCATATCATTTATGAAACTTGCTCATTTTGTGTTTTTGTTGAAGAAACAGCTCCCCAATTATTTTGTGATTGTAGTATAACCAATAAATCTTGGCTTGACTGAAGCTCTTATGTTTATAGCCCCACAAATAGCTATAGTTTACACGCGATATGGCGATGACCTAACGTCACATCAAAACAAGTCAAGAGTAATCGAGCATACGCTTCAATCTATAATAAGCCAATGGTAAGCAGGACCCGCACACATCAATATCATACAAGAGACAGAAATGTAAGAATAAATACAAAATTAAATACATGTGGGAATATTTAAATATAGAAATAAATACATGTGGAAATAAATACATTTAAAAATAAATGAATGCATAAATAAATAATAAAATAACAAAAACAAATGAAAGAATAAATTTTTTTTAAAGAATTAAAAATAAAAAGATAAAATAATAAATACAAAGAGAAAATAATAAATAAAGGAAAAAAATGTCATACAAAAATAAATTCAGGAATAACTTTCATTAAAAACTAATTATATTTGTTTTATCAAGACATTTATCCTTTATTTATTTTCTTATTATTACATTTATTTATTTATTATTTTTGGATGTTTAGTCCTCCATAAAAAAACTGTATTGATATTCTGATGCCAAGAATCAGCATTTTGGTCAAATGTCTTACATTAATATGATCAGTGAAAAAGAGATTCACTGTAAGACAAATCATACAGTGGTATTAGTTCAACGGACAATGTTATTTTTATTCAACCAAAATGCTAACTCAGAACGAGCTACTGTAAGAGGACACTGTAAACCCTAATAACTCACACAACTCACACAGACAATAAGTTACATACATTTTCAAGCTAATAAACTCACAAGTTTAAGTTAATAGGACTTTCAGATTTTAGTTTTGTACTACAAATGCATATTAATACTTGTAGAGAAAACCTAGCTAGTACTAGCTAGAATATGCTTTGATTAGCATAGCCATTGCTCAATGAGTAAAGCAAAATAGATAATTTTTTAACTTGTACCTGTCCTCAACTTAAGCTCAAGCTCCACTATTCACCAAAATGGTAACCCTCAAATCTCCAAAATATCAGAAACTCTTCTTAATAACACAAAAAACATTAAACACTAACAAGTCCCCCCTTACATTCATTTTGCACAGAGACACATTATATAGCACTTTATTATAACATTTACTCTCCCTGTTAAGGGCCATGCAAAGCATGCTTGGAATTAGAAATACACTGCCCAATTTCAGTTAAATTTAAGTTCCTGGAAATTTACAACATTAAACTCAAAACAATAAAACATTTAATGTTAGTTAAAAGGTGTCAGTTTCGTGAACTAAAAAGAAACACAGTTTTAAATACTAAATAAATATTAATAAATCATTTGTTTGATTCCATTTTTCCCTTCTCAAAACAGTTAATTATTTTGAGCATTAGGCTTTACAGTGTACAAATCTATTACTTCCATTTGTCTGTACAGATCGTCTGCACAGCTTGACTTCAAGGATTTTCATGTAATGATAAAAACACTGGAGGAATGCTATTTCTTTGTATTATGCTCTACGATGCACTAAAGCAGGAATTTCAGCACGTGTTTTACAAAGCACCAAAAGAGAAACAAGGGAGTAAAAGTTCACAATATAATTTCTCAATTGCTGGTTTTCTATCCACAGATTTTTATACAAATTATTTGTCAATTTTTTACTTTTATTTGCTTGTTTGAGGTTGAGGCACTTATTCGAAAAGAAGACGTACATAATCTACGATCGAAACAGATTTACTGTTACTTTGCCTCAAGTTATGTGACTGAATTATTCACTAAATACTCATCTAACCAGTGGACCAGTATTATTACATAGTATCTCAAATGTTGCTCTGGTCATTCTGAAATGCCAGAGCCAAAGCCTGTCATCAAAACGGTTGGCTACAATAACCTTCCAGAACTGCCTGACAACTTTTCCAGATATTAGGCCTCTGCCGCCGATTGTGATTAAACATAAGGTTCATGAGAGCATTTTGTCTGCCTGCACTTCACTGCAAATAATTTATTACATTGATCAAAAGAGCCACAGTGGCTTTCCAAGTGTCATAGTAAACAAAAAGAATTGCAATATTATCGTTGTGAGGGTGGTCGATAAGGAGGACACGGGAGGCAGGTTGCTCCACTCACAGGTAAGGATTCTAATGACCACACTTCAGTGCTCATAGCATCACACAATAATCTCTTCGGCTTCACAATAATAAACTCTTCGGCTTCACAATAATAATCTCTTCAGCTTCACAATAATAATAACTTTCTGGACCCTCTCACTCTCACTCCCATCTGCTGGTTATGTGGCTGCTTTTATGCCGCTCTCTCCATGCTCACTGAAATTAGAAACAGGTGTTAGGCATACTTTACCTCAGGTGTAAGCGCCCTTACAGTTTTCTCTCTCTCCGGATGGGCGCTTGGCCATGCCCCTGCTGCCACATACCCCCACCGCTCGACTAAGGCCGGGGCCCATCCGGCCTGCCTACCCCCCCCCCATTTCTGGAAAGGAAGTCAGCGACAGCCATCTGGGCCCTGGTCTGTGAATCACCATGAATTTAAAAGACTGGAGAGCCAGTTACACAGGGTGATCCGCGCGTTGGTATCCTTCATTCGGTGGAACCATTGGAGTGTGGCGTGATCCAAGTGCAGGGTGAAGGCCCGTCCCAGCAGATAGTACCAGAGAGTGAGGGCTGCCCACTTGACGGCCAGACACTCCTTCTCCATGGTGCTGTACTTTGTCTCCCTTAAGGAGACCTTACGGCTGATGTACAGCACCAGGCACTCCTTCCCCCCACCACCTGCGAGAGTACAGCCCCCGGACCACTGTCTGAAGCATCCGTATGCAATACAAAAGGGAGAGAGAATTCAGGTGCATGCAAAAGCAGCCCCCCACAAATGTGTGGCTTTAACCTGCGTGAACGCCTGTTGGCACTTCTTGGGGTTTGCTGTAAGCCCGCCCGTCGCAGCGATCTCAGAACTGCCCTCAGATCTAGCATATGTCGCTGCCAATCATTGCTATAAATGATGATGTCATCTAGATAGGCAGCAGCAAAAGCCGAATGCGGCCAGAGGATACGGTCCATGAGACGCTGAAACGTAGACCAAAGAAACCGAATGGAAGTGTCACAAATTGGTGTAATCCAAACGGCATGGAGAAGGGGATTGGTATCAAGGGGATCTGCCAATAAACCTTTGTCAAATCCAATGTAGAATCGGGCATGCATTAAATTTAGAAACCATGTTAATTTTTGTATAATCCACACAGAACCGTACAGACCCGTCACTCTTGGGAACTAGCACAACCCATATCGAGCATTGCATCCAATTCCTCCCAAACTATTTTCTTTTGTGTTTGGGTAAGCGATAGGGACGGCTACATACCACCACTCCCGGTTTTGTCTCGATATGGTGCTGGATGAGGTTCATATGACACGGTAGAGGGAAGAACAGGTCTGCAAATTATTTTTGCAACTTGGCAACCCCTGCGAGCTGGTATGGTGAGAGGTGGTCTCCGTACATGACTGGAGTGTTATGATTAGGTTTTTTATTCACCTCCGGCCTGAGCTCCACCCTCTCCGGAACTACCATAGCCAACATCACAAGGACCGCCTCCCTCCACAATTTCAGAAGGTTGAGGTGATATAATTGACGTGCACCCCCTCTATCAGTTCGCTTTACCTCATAATCGAGATCCCCCACTCATGGTGTGACCTCAAAGTGTCCTTGCTACTTGGTGAGAAATTTGGAACTCGATGTGGGGAGTAATATGAGTACCTTATCTCCCGGTGCAAATTCACGCAGCCTAGTTCGCCTGTTATACAGTCAGCTCTGTCGTTCTCGAGCTTGGAGCAAATTCTCCTGTGTTAATTGCTCCAAGGTGTGGAGTTTTGCTCTAAGATCAAGAACGTACTGGATAAAATGTTTGCTATCTGAAGGTCCCTCCTCCCAAGCTTCGTGGATGACGTCAAGCACCCTGTGAGTGCGCCGCCCATACAGCAGCTCGAATAGGGAAAATGCTGTGGAGGCTTGCGGGACCTCTCGTACTGCAAATAACAGGGGGTCGAGCCATTTATCCCAATTTCTGGCATCCCTGTGCACGAATTTATGAATCATGTTCTTAAATGTTTTATTAAATCGCTCGACCAGGCCCTCTGTTTGTGGATGGTAAATGCTGGTGCGGATTGACTTAATGCCCAATCATTTGTACAGCATTTGGTGACATAAAAGTTGTGCCCTGACCGGTAAGTATTTCTTTCGGAATCCCCACCCTAGAGATTATTTTTAAGAGTGCCTCTGCAACATTGCGTGCTAAGATGTTGCGCAAATGTACTGCTTCCGGATATCGCATTGCATAATCCACTAGGACTAATACAAAGCGATGTCCGCATGATGTCTACTCTAATGGCCCGACGAGGTCTATGCCAATTCTCTCCAAGGGGACCTCGATCAGTAGAAGGGGGCGCAACAGCATTTCTCGGGTGGCCGGTGGATTCACCAGCTGACATTCACGGCATGCCGCACACCACCTGCGGACATCGCCGCCAATGCCTGGCCAATAAAATGGGTTATTAAGCGGTTCAGTGTCTTTCTTTCCCCTAGGTGACCTGCCATCGGATTATAGTGAGCTTCCTGGAATACCATTTCATGGCGGCTCCGCAGTATTAAGAGCTTGGTTGTATCTTATTTTGTTTTAGCATCCTGCATCACTCTATATAACCGCTCGTTTATAATCTAAAAATAGGGACATGAAAGTGCGACGGTCAGTGGGAGTTGTTGACCATCAATCACTCTCACTTGGTCGAAGGCATGCTTGAGGGTTTCGTCTTGCGACTACTCCAAAGGGAAATCCCCAGAGGATGGGAGGGGCTGCAGCCTCTCCCCCCCATGTCATCTTGAAGTGGAGCTGACGAAGACAGCCCCGGCTCCGCCTCCCCCGACAAACCATCGCACACTTCACATCTCACTGCTTTTATGCAGGACCCATTCGCACATATTCCCTTTAATTATTTCCAAATTCAGGACAATTCGTCCCCAGAACTTAGTCCCGTGGGCCATCGGCGGACACTTCCACCTGAGGGGTAGAGTGGCGGGGCACTGTAGAGGCAAGGGTGTGTGCCCACCACAGAGCTCCTCTCCTACGCAGGGCAGGAACTGGCTCTGGGGAGAGAGCAGGGTGAGAGGGAGGGGGAGCACATAGGGGGAGGGGGGAGAGAGTGGGGCTCTTCCGCCCTTGAGTACGCGTCCATATGGTCCTCCGGCAGTTAGACTGCTTCCTCCAGTGGGTCCAGGTCAACCACTCCCTCGATGTCGCGAGTCACTGCACACTACCATGTACACAAATGCAACAGTACGTGAAAGTCTTGTGTGCAGTTCCGAGCAACATAGCAATCACGACAGTGACGAGACATATACCAATTACAATAAACAACATATATACACAACACAATTTACATATCAAATGTACACATACTTACACATCACAATAATAATATACAAGGTACAGTAAACAATACACACATTATATAATACACATACAATAAATAAAAAAAAGACTATATCAAAAATATATATACAGTAGTTGTATTGTGGAGAATATAATTATGACAGTCCAGTGTGAGATATAAGATTAATAAAGTGCAGTGCTAATTATTGATCGTGAGAGTTCAAGTGTTCAAAAGTCTGATTGCTTGTGGGAAGAAGCTGTCATCTAGTCGGCTGGTGCGGGTCCTAATGCTGTGAGGCGGGCCTGATGGTAGCAGTGAGAGCAGCCCATGACACGGGTGGCTGGAGTCTCTGATGATCCTCACACACCGCCTGTTATATATGCCCTGGAGGGAGGGAAGCTCACCTCTGATGATGTGTCTGGCAGTTCGCACCACCCTTTGCAGGGCTTTGCGGTTGTGGGCGGTGCTAATGCTGTACCAGGCGGTGATGCAGCCAGTCAGGATGCTCTCTACAGTACTGGTGTAGAACCGTGTGAGGATGTGGTGGTTCATTCCAAACTTCCTCAGCCGTTTTAGGAAGAAGAGGCGCTGGTGAGCCTTCTTCACAATGGCCTCAGTGTGGACGGACCATGCGAGTTCCTCAGTAATGTGGACACCGAGGAACTTGAAACTGCTGACTCTCTCTACCGGTGCTCCATTGATGGTGATGGGGCTGTGTTCTCTGTCTTTCTTCCTGAAGTCCACTACAAGCTTCTTGGTTTTACTGATGTTGAGGGAGAGGTTGTGCTCCTGACACCAGCGTGTCGTTCTTCACGTGTCTCGGAGCCGTTGGGAGAACGCAAACAGGTGGCTGGTCCTCTTCAGCTTTAGGGTTCTTAAGAGCTGGTGGTACTGCTCTGGACTGTGGCCAACCCGTTGCAGAATGGTCTTCTTTAGATCCTCATAAGCCAGGAGGTTAGCTGCGCTTCCCCGGACAGCAACGGAATGAGTCTGGCCACCCACTGGTCACGCAGCCAGCCCCAGATCTCCGCAGTTCAGACAAAAAGATCGAGAAAGGCCTCTGGGTCGTCTTCCACCCCCATCTTTCAGATTGTGAGTGGGGGCAGAGAGCTGTGGCTGTCCGGGTCACGGCCAGGGCTCTCTCCTGTCTGAGGAGTCTCCGGATCGCGTGCCGGTCCTCTGCTTGTGCTCACAGAATCTCAAAGAACCGGCGGTCTTGTTCTTGGCGCAGCTCAAGCAGGGTTTGTTAGTGAGTTTGATGTAGGCTGGCAAGGGACTGGAGGACTACGGCCAACTGGTTGGAGGGCTCCATGGGGCGTACTTCCAACTTTGGTTTCCTAGGTTTCGGCACCAGTGTGAGGGTGGTCGAGAAGGAGGACAAGGGAGGCAGTTGCTCCACTCACAGGTAAGGATTTTAATGACCACACTTCATCTCTTCGGCTTCACAATAATAATCTCCTCAGATTCACAATAATAACTTTCTGGACCCAGGCTCTCTCACTCCCGACTGCTAGCTATGAGGCTGCTTTTAATCTGCACTCCCAATGCTCACTGGAATTAGAAAAAGGTGTTCGGCATAATTTAGCTCAGGTGTAAGCGCCCTTACCCCTAATTTTCTCTCTATCTGGACGGATACTTGACCACACCCCCACTGCCACTATCATATCAAGACACAGATAGCAATATAATATTGTATTGCCAGGTACCTGCTGATTCTTACCTCTACTCTCTTAACCCTTTATTCTCCTTCTAAAAACTAACATCTTCTAAAATGCCTTGTAAAGGGTCTGCGTATATGCTGAAACACACCCTTACTATAATGACTCCATTACCTAAACATTTATGCCGTCTCATTAGCCTCTGCATACTGGAGTCAGTAAATCAAACGGGTGTGTCCATACATAAATAATCACTTCGCCTGTTTGTCCCATAGCAATTGTTTTAATCGTACTTAATTTACAAGAACCACCTATAGACTTGTGATGTTGAAATGTAACTGTTTGTGATTTGTGACGTGAGTCCTTCATATAATATGCTTGTTGTCTGTTGTTGCTGTATCTTAAAGCGCTGTATGATATGGTGCTCAGACTCTGAAGTGGCAGCTTCGGGATGGCGGCCATTAGAGTAATGGACAGTTTCCTGTGTGATAAGCCATAAAGACAGTTCATCCAGAGTGCAGACACTGTGGAATACAGCTGAGGCCATGGCCTTTACAGTATGTTTATTTTTAAACAGAAAAAGATTTCCCAGTATGCATCAGTGGTCAACTGATGTAGTTTTTTTTTTTGTGCTAAGGGTGCATGGTGGCCAATGGTAAATATAAAGCCCATATATAGAAACGTAGTTAATGATGACAAACAAAGATTCCTTATATTAAATTAATACTTATTTTAGACAATATTTACTCAAAATTAAGTAAACAAAATTTTAACTTTATTCAGTGATACATAGTAGTTGATGATATGGGTTTTTAAATGGCTAATGCCAACACTGATATCCAGAAAGCAGAGTGGCCAATGTAATAGTGATACATAGAGTGTTGAGAAATTAATGGACTACATGTAATGTGGATTGCATTATCTATCAATATTTCCTAATCAAAGTGTTTAAGGATTGACAAATAGCATATTGCTGTTTGATTTCATATTTATAATGTTAAATGAAAGGAGTGAAAATTGGCACTCAATACACATAATTTAATTATGTACAATACACAGATTTTCATTAAAACATGCAACAAGTAATCCAAAAGCAACCCAATAGTAATCAGAAAAGACTACCTGAAAAGTGTAATTAAGAGATTACTGATTACATTTTTAGCTGTGTAATTTGTAATCAGTACCAGTTTACATATCAGAAGTAAAGAAGTAATCCACCCAACAGTGTGTGTGTGTGTGTGTATATATATATAGATATATATATATATATATCTATATATATGAAATTGATGCAAGAGAGGGATAATACTTCTGTTAATCTGTTAAAAGGGTTATTGGGCAATGACAATAATCTTAAAATAACCAGATATCTGCAGATTAATTTAGATTAAGTCTATTTGTTTAGGCTATTGAAATAAATTAATGCATGAAAGTAGCAGATACATTTTATGATTTTATGCAATATCTTGTATCTTGTAAAGAATGCCCAAAGATGAATTGAAAATCTTAATGAGTGCAGTCACTGAAATATCACATGGTTAATCTAATTTTATGGTATAATATTTATAGTGCTAGATAAACATCAGCTAGACAGAAAACCAGTCAGACCAATGATAGACAGATGTCCTCATAGTATACAATTCAAAATGGCTCTGTTGTTAAATCAAGCTCATTCACAACTTACTCCTAACCAAAACACACAGGGGAGAATGACAGATGAGCATTCATGCACACCACCTGGTCTAGCCTGATACCCCAGTGTAATGTGTTTGTGAAAACACCAGTGAGAGGAACATTTCATTAGCTGCTTTCCCCAAGAACTCTTCTCTTTCTCTTTCAGTTTCTATTCTCTCTCCCCTCTCTTTCCTTGAACCATGATCTGCGTTCACAATCTTATTTGGTTTTATCTAATTCTAACATGCTAAAACAGCCCCCTCCCTCTCCCACAGCTGTGAAGGTGCTAGAGTTGCTGTAGTATACCTCTATGAGCTGGTTGTGCTAGTGACAGATGGCACGCATGTGCAGCCTGGGCCTGTAATTAGCAGCTAACCATTGACCTCAAGTTTGCGGCTGGGGTCATGCTGTTATTTATTTGATACAGACATACCATGTGGTATTAAGCTCTTCTAAATATGACACTTTAAATAAATTTATAAATAAATTTATTTATTTATAAATTAAATAAATCTTTATCACCACTCTTACCCTTCTGAAAACTGGTAACCTTATCAATGTAGGAGAAATGCAGCACACACATTGAGGACCTTTTCAGCAAATATTGTATGAGTGTGTGTTTTTTCAATATGTGGGGTCGACCAAAACAGGATGAAGGAATGTGGACTACCAAAACAGTGTGATAGCTGACCTCCACTTTGCCCCATTGCCATTGTTTTCTGGCTTCAGGTCACTCGAGAACACACACACACACACACACACACACACACACACACACACACACACACACACACACACACACACACACACACAGGGTGTGCAGGGTTGGTAATTCTGATGGAGGTGGATATCCGCACACAGCAGTGTGAACATATCTCACATTCTTCTCTATTACTCACTCTTTAGAGCACGTTCATCTCTTAACATAGTTTATTTTTAACTGGAAATATTCTTCTAATAGTCAAAGTAATCTCTTGAGACCTGATTTAAGAATATAACATGCAGTACTGTTTAAAGTAGTTAAAGTAGTTTAAATACAGCGAAGCTTGCCTTTTAAAAAGTATTTAGCTACACTTAAAAATATTATCAAAAAGTAGTTCACTACATTCAAGCTATTTAAGGGTGCAATTTCTTTATAAATACACAGATGAGCCAAAACATAATGACCAACTGTCTAATGTGCTGATGGTCCTCCATGTGCCACCAAAAGTACCAACCCCCTGAGGCATAGACTCTACAAGACCCCTGAAGGTGTCCTGTGGTGTCTGGGGTCAAGACATTAGCAGCAGATCCTTCAAGTCCTGTAAATTGCGAGGCGGAGCCGCCATGGTCGGACTTGTTGGTCCGACCACACATCTCACAGATACTCAATCAGATTGAGATCTGGGGAATTTGAAGGCCAGGGCAACACCTTGAACTCTTCATCATGTTCCTCAAACCATTCCACAACATTGTGTGCTGTGTGGCAGGATGCATTATCCTTCTTAAAGAGGCCACTGCAGTCAGGGAATACCATTGCTATGAAGGGGTGTATATGGTCTACAACAATGTTTAGGTAGGTGGCATGTGTCAAATTGACATCCACACGAATGGTTGGACCCAGGTTTTCCCAGCAGAACATTGCCAGAGCATCACACTCCCTCCACCGTCTTGTAGTCTTCCCATAATGCATCGTGGTGCTATCAATTCCCAGGTAAATGGTGCACGCAATGTAAAAGAAAACGGGACTCATCGGATCAAGCGAACTTCTTCCACTGCTATATGGTCCAGTTCCAACACCCACTTGCCCATTGTAGACACTTTTGACAGTGGAAAGGGGTCATTATGGGCACTCTGACCGGTCTGTGGCTACACAGCCCCATACGCAGCAGGGTGTGATGCACTGTGTGTTGTGACACATTCCTCCTGTATCATCAAAATATTCACAGTAGACCTTCTGTTGTTTCGGACCAGACGGGATAGCCTCCGTTGCCCTTACACATCGATGAGCCTTGGGCACCCAACACCCTGTTGCCGGTTTGTGGTTTGTCCCTCCTCAGACCCCTGTCAGTATGTACTCACCACTGCTGACTTGGAGCACCCCACAAGCCTTGCCGTTTCAGAGATTATCTGACCCAGTTGTCTGGCCATAACAATATGGCCCTTGTCAGAAATGCTCAGGTCTTTACTTCTGCCCATTTCTCCTGCATTTAACACGTTGATCAAAATAACTGATTGTTCGCTTACATCTAATCTACCCAGACCTTAACATGTGGCCTTGTTAGGAGATGATCAACATTATTCTCTTCACCTGTGAGTGGTCATAATATTTTGCCTCATCAGTGTGTATAACTATCTGATGATTAAACTACAATTTAATTACAGCTGCTTTGTTCTAGCACCAAAACAATAAGGGGTTCTAAATGAATGTATCTCTATTATGGTGAATACCATATGACATTATACAGCATTTTGTAATGCTACACTGATACTTGTTGGAAAAAGCAATTTTACTGGAAAAACTAAAATTATTATAAAGACTGTTAGACTGCAACTGAAAGACTAGTTAAGATTTCATTTGGCTGCTTTTTGTTAGTTACATCCTAACACTTCATTATTTCTTTATATATCCAGCCAAAATTGAATGTTTTCAACATTACATAGTCTTTAATGAACCTGTCTTGGAAAAATTTCTGATTGACAAGCTAAGAGAGTTTTCCTTTTAAGATTATTTTCTTCAGTTATACATGTAACATGTATGTAAAACGTTTTCCCTGCTTTTTCTACTGGATCAATAGTATATACTGTATAATCTGATATACAGTCACAGCACCCATGTCAGGGCCAACAAGTTTGTCATAAAATTCCTGTAAGTTCCCGTTCAATGTTAGCGCTTGTGTTTGTTCGCTTAATTTATGTGGCTTTCACTCTGGGAAATTGGTATTTCAGCCACCCGAATCCCACCCGAGTACTAAAGCATCTTTGAAGTAAATATAGAAAATCAATTATTCACCTTGCTAGATTTATTG
The DNA here is from genome assembly GCF_025860055.1 of Xyrauchen texanus. Classification (NCBI taxonomy): domain Eukaryota; kingdom Metazoa; phylum Chordata; class Actinopteri; order Cypriniformes; family Catostomidae; genus Xyrauchen; species Xyrauchen texanus. The sequence continues at coordinate 54,364,100 of NC_068277.1, forward strand.
CGATGGAAATGGATTTGATTTGGCAGAGTACAGGTGCTTTCCAGAAATGGCTGAAACTATTGACAGAGAATAAGTGGCATTGAATATTCAGAGAGTGACTGTACCTGGTGAAAGCTTGTAAACAACTTGTGAGTCTGACCACATTTTTTCCACCATGCATTAGCAAAATGGAAAGTTCGACTAAGCGTCAGGATTTGATTGCTTGTGGTACTGTAAACACATTTTGTGTGTGTAGGGATATTATATTTGTTTGTGGATTACAGTACACATTTGTGCTTCTCACACTTTCATGCAGACAATTTGTTGCATGCATGTGTGACTGGAAATGTGACCATTTTAAAAAAAAAATCCCACATTCACATTTATATTTCCAAAAGCAGTGACCATGGACCAAATAATAGCAATTCGGCTCCATTGGCAATAATTAGTCTCACATAGAATGCTTAATGTTCAGCTTCAATGAGAACTGGCTGCTTTGAGAGAATATCTAACAGCATTGAAGTGACCATACAAGACTGCATGCACCATTTGGAATGCATGCGCTTCCTCCTAGATGAATGACCTCCATGTAACCCAAACCCCATTTTTGTATACTAACCACTTTTTTGCTTTCAGGACAGTTAATAATTCGACCACTAATGGTATTGCATGCCACTTATGACAATTGCCTTTTTTTGTTTACATTTTTATGGCAACTTGCTTCAATTTAAATGGAATTTAATTGTAATTGAAATTATGCCTTTTTCTAGGCCCAGAAACTGAACGTAAAATGTAATCTGTAATCCTGAATTATTAATCCTTATCGTTAGTGGTGAGTTTATTTTATCCTGTATTTATGTAGTAATGAGTAATGATTAAATTGAGATAAATGTAAGAATATGTGTGTTGAGTTGAGCTTAGGCTGCTTCAGGTCTTGTTGTATGCTAAATGTGTGTTAGTGCCATTGTGCTAGCCCAGTTGTCTGACTGAGAGGTGTTTGATTGACAGCTGAGGATTTGTGACTGGCCCGCGAATCAAAACATCAGGTCATATGGCTCAGAGGAGACTTTGGGGATTTCTTGGCCAAGGTAAACGTTTCCTTTATTTTTAACCCACCTCTCCATCAAGTATTACTGTGTACAACCTGTATCTGCAATAGTTCAACACCCCCTCAAACCCAGTCCACGTAATGGCTATATTTTTCATAAAAGTTAAAGATGTGCACACAACATGATAGAAGATTTGTGCTTCTTTTTATTATGAATTCAAACTGTATTTCCAAATCTTGGTCCATCTCCGTTTCCCTTCATTAAACTTTTGTTTCCCAAAATGTAGTTAGTGTAATATCACAAACCTTTTCAGGCTGTTGAATGACTGTTACCGTGCACATCTGGACAAGCAATCAAAGTCAGGACCTTCGCAGTGCCCATTATAATGACAGAATTCAGTAAAAGCGTTCAGTAAAAATGTTAGTATTATGCTTAGTACAGCACACTTCCATATGAATGAAATGAACTTGTTCCAAGGTTTTGTCTGTAAGTATATATTGACAAGTAATGCCTTGGTCTGCCTCCCTTGACATTCTTGATCAGTTTGACCTCTGTAATGACTCAAAATAGCCCTATTTGATGATATATTTATAAAGAAAATCAGACCATTTAATGGTTAACATCTTTATCTCCCTGAAAGAATGGCAGTTAGGAAGATGATTACTATTGGGGGAAAAGCAGAACTCTTGCATTAGTGCAGCAGCATCTGTCTGAGGCTCACTGACGTTAGAGAGCTGCATATTTGCAAAGGTCACCACTAAGCTTGGGTTTTCATAGCTGAGGCAGTCAAGACTGTTTATTCTATTTAAATCACTCTCATCCTCCCCTCTGCATTAAAGCATTGCACTGTTTTATCAAAATATTCTCATAAATATTAGACAGACTGGAATTAAAATAGAAAGTAAGGTATGCATTTACAGGAATGTTCTTGTCAGGTACTTTTTGCTGTGTGTTATGCATCCAATGAGCAAAGCTAACATTTTTACTTTTCATTATTCTGAAGGGTTGAATTTCTTTGCACTACAGTGCCTTCCTCAGCCACCAATACAATATGAAACAATGTGGTGCAACATTAAATTAATAGTTTAACCAAAAAAATACAAATACAATTCTGTCATAATTTACTGATCCTCATGTCATTCTCAATTTTTTTTTTCTGTGGGACACAAAAGAAAAATGTTGAAGAACGAACTAGTTGATCTTTCCCTTCAATAACAATGAATGGGGACTGGAGCATTCAATTCAAAAGGATGCATAAACACATTACTTTAAAAACTGTCAACAATATGACTGGGGTGCTTTATTCTTTTGAAGCCATATAATAGCTTTGGGTGAGAAGAAGAGAGAAATTTAGTTGAGAACAGCTGTGACTGGATCATTAAAGGGATATTTCACACAAAAATGAAAATTCTTTCATCATTTACTCACCCTCATGCCATCTCAGATGTGTTTGACTTTCTTTCTTTTGCTGAACACAAACAAATTTTTTTTGAAAGATTTTTCAGCTCTGTAGGTCCTCACAATGCAAGGGAATGGTGACCAAAATTTGGATGCAGCATTATTATAAAAGTAATCCAGAAGATTGCAGTAGCTAAATCCATATATTCAGAAGCGATATGGTAGGTTTGGGTGAGAAACAGATAAATATGTAAGTACTTCTTTTTACTCCCTGCACAGTGGGTGGCAATATGCATGAAGAATGCAAATCGGCAAAACCAAAAGTAGAAGATTGTGAAAGTGAAAGTGGAGATTGATAGTGAAAAAGGACTAAAATATTGAGCTCACTACACATTGCTTCTGAAGATTACTATTATGCTGCCTTAATGTGCAACATTTTTGTACCCATTCACTCACCTGCAGAGCTGAAATATTCTTGTTTGTTTTCTGCTTCAGAAAGTTATACCCATCTTGGATGTTATGAGTAAATTATGAGAAAAATGTTTTTGGGTGAACTATCCCTTTAAGTCAGTGAGTTGAACTTGATCAGACTCTAAATAATGATTTGTCCACAATTTGGACATCGCTACTTTTCTCATGAACTTTCAAGAACAGAGTATATCAAGGAGAGCTAGAGAGCTATTTCGGTCTGTTCCTCACACAAAGCTATTGTATGGCTTCAGAAGACCTGAAATATAGTGCACAAGTCATATGGACTAAAGTAATAAAGTTGAAAATCTCCAGTCGCCATTCATTGTACTTGCATGCAAAAGAGCGACCAGTACAGTCTTGAAAATCTCTCCTTTTGTGTTCCATGGGAAAATGAAAGCCATATGAGTTTGGAATTACATAAGGGTAAGTAAATGATAGAAGTTTTAGATGAGCTATTCCTTTAAGTGTGTTTGAACAAATCTCAGCATGTGAAACATGCTTAGTGTGAGCTTTGTCCTTGAGCCATCTCTTCTCTCCTACACACTAAAAGTCTCTTGCTACTCTCCACCTCTCTGCAGCGGGAGTGAGAAATGCCTTGCTCAGCACTCCACCTCACTGCAGTAACTCTTTGGAGAGGCAGAGTAGCACTGAACACTCTTACTTCCTTCTGCAAGCATCATGGTTACAGGCCCCTGCTTTCATTTCATCCCCTTCTCTGGCCTCCTAATAGACCACACGGAGTACAGGGAAAAATTGTACCCCAGCAAGGAGCCAGACTTGCTTGTTGCCATTCTGCAGGAAATGGGTCAGCAATACACTAAAATGGCATTAGATAATCTAATTTAGCATCTGATCCTAAAACGAAGCAATCCCACGCTTGCTCCTGCAGCAGGGTTACCTTTTAAGGGGATAGACCCTTAAGTAGCTAGTGGGGAGAGATCTGCAACAGTAATCTGATAAGGGAAGAAAAGCTAGAGTGAGAAAAGTTGTTTGTTCCTCTTTCTTTTATCTGACAAAACACCCATCATCAATGTGAAGGGGGATTGTTACATCTCTAGTTGTCTGGTAACTAGGGGAAACCAGACACCAGACTGAACCTTGAATTTGGGAAAGAGGGGTACCACCCCTCCCCATGACAATCAATCAAACACTGTTATATTGGTGCTTTGCAAAGGCACAGTTTAGAGCAACAGTACATGGGAACGTTAAAGGGCTAGACTAGTACTAGACTGTCTTTGTTAGCCCATTAATTATCCTTTAGCGGCACAGTATGAAGAGTTCAGAGGAAGAGGCAGAGGCAGATAAATAGAAAGACATGAGAAACTAACATTGAAAGCATTCCTTGCTTTGTGAATGATACTTCAAATTGTGCGGCTTGTTGAGAACAGGTGTGCTATTCCTTTTCATGGGTATCAGACTTATGATTTTTGGGTTCTTTTGAATTGCAGCAGTAAGAAACCGCCTAGCAAAACCATAAAAACCACTTACCATGCATTTCCACTGGCACGTTTTGAGTGAAGGTAAGCGAGCATTTTCAATTAATTCCTATGGAAGTCAAGCACCACACTCTTGAGGTGGATTTTGGGATTGACAGCGGTGTGGAGAAAGCATTGAGGGCTGTCAAAAGCGTTAATTTTTTTAAAATTCTTCTTCTTTATGCAAATGAGGAATGAAAAACGCAGAGCGGCAGCCAATCATTGTGACAGTGACATCTCTCATAAGCACTTTTACATATGAAGGATAGTGCTGCAGTTTTTGCTAATTTACTTGTTTAATCACAAGCAGACTTCAAATGATGATTGCATGTAGTGTTGTCAAAAGTACCAGTACTTCAGCACCAAGTCGGTACTAAAATCAAAAAGATGTAACGATACCAGTATTTCTCCAGTACTGTAGTACCAAGCACCGACTCTATCCGGTACCAGCACGCAGTATGACTGACACAACACAATATACAAATAATAATATATAATGTACAGTATACAATACACACAATATAGAATACACATATATAAATAATAGTATATATAAAATATATAGTAGGTTGTATTGTGCTGTATTGACATTCAGACTTTCGGTTGATAGTCAGCTGCCAGTGTGTTGTTAAGAGAGAATATAACTTTATGACTGTCCAGTGTGAGATAATAAGATTAATAAAGTGCAGTGCTGATGTATATTGATCGTGAATGATCAAGAGTTCAAATGTCTGATTGCTTGGAGGAAGAAGCTGTCATGAATTCGGCTGGTGCGGGTCCTGATGCTGCGATACCGCCTGCCTGATGGTAGCAGTGAGGGCAGCCCATGGCTCGGGTGGCTGGAGTCTCTGAATCCTCTGATCTTTTTTCACACACTGCCTGGTATATATGTCCTGGAGGGAGGGAAGCTCACATCCAATGATGTGTCTGACAGTTCGCACCACCCTTTGCAGGTCTTTGCCGTTGAGGGCAGTGCTGTTGCTGTACCAGGCAGTGATGCAGCCAGTCAGGATGCTCTCTACAGTGCTGGTTTAGAACCATGTGAGGGTGTGGTGGTTCATTCCAAACTTCCTCAGCTGTCTCAGGAAGACAGCTGTGGACGGACCATGTGAGTTCCTCTGTGATGTGGACACAGAGGAACATGAAGCTGCTGACTCTCTCCACCGATGCTCCATTGATAGTGATGGGGCTATGTTCTCTGTCTTTTCTACTGAAGTCCACCACAAGCTCCTTGTTCTTACTGACACTGAGGGAGAGGTTGTACTTCTGACACCAGCGTGTCAGAGTGTGCACCTCCTTAGGTCAGAGTGTGTTTCAACATTGTCAGGCATCAGACCAACCACCTTCGTATCACCAGCAAATTTAATGATGGCATTGGAGCTGTGTGTTGCCACACAGCCATGCGTGTACAGGGAATACAGAAATGGGCTGAGAACACAGCCCTGCGGGGCTCGAGTGTTGAGGGTCAGTGATAAGGAGATGTTGCTGCCCATTCTAACCACCTGGCGTCTGCTTGACAGGAAGTCCTGGATCCAGCTGCACAACGAGCTATTTAAGCCCAAAGTTTCACATCAAGCTTGGAGGGCACTATGGTGTTGAATGCTGAGCTGTAGTCTACAAAGAGCATGCTCACCTATGCATTCCTTTTTTACAGGTGGGAGAGAGAAGTGTGTAGTGTAGATGCAATGGCATCATCAGTGGAGCAGTTGTTGCGGTATGCAAATTGCATTGGGTCCAGTGAGGCAGGCAGCACAGAGCATATGTAATCTCTGATTAGTCTCTCAAAGCATTTACTGATGATGGGGCTCAGATCAACAGGATGCCATTCATTTAAGCAAGTGATGGTTTTGGATTGCTTTGGTACATGAACAATGGTGGATGTGTTAAAGCTTGTGGGGACCACAGACAAGGAGAGGGAAAGGTTGAAAATGTCCATAAAACACCAGCAAGTTGATTCGCGAACGCTCTGATGACACCGGACTCTGGACCTGCGGCTTTACGGATATTCACCCATCGTAAGGATCAGGTTACATCCACTACAGAGACGGAGAGTGAACTAAGCTCTGTAGCTTCAGCCACGAGAGCTCTCTCCGTAAAGGCGGTGTTATTTCCCTCAAAACAAGCATAAAAAGCATTAAGCTCATCCGGGAGCGAGGCAGCAGTGTTTTTATTCCCTTTGAACTCTGTGATGATATTAATTCCCTGCCACATCCTTCTAGAGTCTGTGGTGTTGAACTGTCCTTCAATCTTGTTCCTAAAGGCTTATTTTGAGCGAGTGCTCTGCTACTCCTTACACTGAAATGGACAATGAATCAAATTCAAATCGTGACATGTCCTAGTATAATTTATTAAACCAATAAAGGCTGCAATCTTAGTAAGGAAGAGCTGCGTACTTCGAATTAATGTATAAATCTGACTGCTCAAACATATAGAGATTCAATCATGACATGTTGTATCAGATGACAGAGCAGAGCACTAATATACTGTGAACCAAACAGCACATTTAAACTATATATTTATATAATTAAATCACCACATTTGCACTTTAATCTCATCTCAACTTTATTTATATAGCATTTCAAACGACCGAGATAACCAAAGTGATTCACAGTGATACAATTTAAACCTGAGCACATACACAAATACCAGTAATCTAAAACACAAAATACAAGCACTCCAAAACTGTGTCCTACATTTCATTTGTCAGACTCAAACGCCAGTGTAAAGAGATGAGATTCCAGAAGTGACTTAAAAGTGTTGCAGGCTGTTTATTCGGAAAGTGATGCTTCAGCAAAAAATGCACATCATTATAATATAAGCTAGAGACCTGAATATGAAGAAATTGTGACAGAAATATATTACAAATATATAGTCAAATGTAACATTCACTGTAATGATGATGATAATAATAATAATAAAGCAATATATCACAAGCAAGACTGCTGTTGAATACAATTTTGGCAAAAACATTCAATGATGACATGTGGAAAAGTTATATTTTCAATTGTTAAAATATTTAAGAATGAATTGATTATACACCATTTTGATGAAGTTAAATTAAACTAAAATATGGAGTTCTGGAAAGTAATTATAATAATAACAAAAAGGAAAACATGATTTGGTAAAGAATACAATAATCTTCAAAGTAGTAAAGCTTAAAATATAACATTTCAAAATCACCACATACACAAGCACCAGTAATCTAAAATACAAACACTTCAAAACTGTCTCTCTCCATTTCGTTTGTCAGACTCAAAAGGAGAGTGTAAAGAGATGAGATTTCAGATGTGAATTAAGTCTTCAATGATCACACTGGGCTGTTGCAAACTGTTTATCCAGTGAAGTATAAGTGAAGCTTCTGGCAAAAAACTCATCATAATAAAAGCACAATTCAAAATAAAAGCTAGATAATTGAAATTTAAGAAATAAAATATATATAACTTAATAATAAATAACAATAATATATTACAACTGTATAGTAAAATAAAATATGTTCTGTAATAGTAATAATAACAATAATTAATCAATTTATCACAAGCAAGACTGCTGTTTAATAAAAGTTTGGCATACAAAAAGTAAGACATGTTAAAAATGTTCACGTATTAATAATTTTAAGAATGAATTGAATGGACATTTTGACGATTAAATTAAATTAAATTAAATTAAATTAAACTTTAAAACATGTTCTGGAATATAATAATAATTCTTAAACTATAATGAATAAAATAAGTATTCAAAAAAAAAATACATTTATGTGTTCAATAGCACATGATCATATTAGCATATTTTTGCTGTGTTATCGAAATTGGTATCGAGAACCGTGAAATTTCACTGGTATCGGTACCAACCACTGAAATGTTGAAATGTCCGTGACAACACTAATTGCATGCATTCATTGTGAAAATACTGTGGCTGGATAAAAAAAAAAGACTGAACTAAAAAAATTATTGAATAACACAGTCTTTATACTTTGCAGTTTAACTGCAATCACACATATGTGTGATAATTATATTGACCGCAAACTGAAAACAATCATGGCAGAGTTCAATATGGCACACTACATACTACTCTTAACATTTCTGACATAAATGGATATGGCTGAAGCAGTTAAAGTAGTGTGGTAAGTGTGCCATTGTAAACACGTCTCAAAGCGGAAGCTCTCTGGTATGGTGAAAAGTGTTGAGCAGATTTTTTTCTGCGTCAGTGGAAACATACGGTTAGAATATCTTAGCAACTACCTAGCAACCACCCAGAACATCTTGCTGCACCATAGAAACCACTTAGTACACCTTATCAATGGTTTAGCAAATCTTAACCTGTTTATTTATTAGTTATTTCTGTAAGATTGCCGTGGAAAACTGCTTTCCTTTTTTGCTTTTTTAAATAGCAAAGTTACTAATCATGACAATCGTGAACAGTTGGAAAGTCTGTTTTTCCATGTTGCTGTTAGCTGTTTAGCTTTAAGCAAAGGCCTTACTTGTTAGTAGATTTTGCTAGATGACATAATGTATACATAGCAGAATAAAATATATTTTCTCAGAGAAACAGACAAAATATTTCACTCCATATTTATTATGCTGCTAGATTGTTCATAGGAGGTCACTGTTTTAACTGTTTTCAATGGCGTTGTAGACTTATTTCATCTTTTAATGGTTTCCTATAAATGGCTTTATAATGTGCATCTAAAAATAGAAACAAGGTTGCAGCTTATACTACAAAGACATGACTGGTCTCAAGTCATCAGTTCAAGTAATTGCAACAATGTTAAAGCTGAGTTTGAATCTACTTTAATATTTATCAAGCCATAAATCCTCAAAATAGTGACTTGAGTCTGATTTGAGTCCAAGTCTCCTGTCCACATCTCTGAAACACTTAATCTCTCATTTCCTGTTGGATGACTTCTAGCAGGCTAGAAAGGGAGAAAGGGAGAGGAAAGGGGCGGAAGGAGGAGCGGTATTAAAGGAAAGTGTAAGTGAGGACTGAGAAGGGAGGAGAGACCCAGCCCAGTTTGTTCTTCATGTGAGACATTTAACCCTTTATGGTGAGTTCAGTGCAGTGATTTGGGTTCTTCATAACGTTCTCTCTCTCTTAGATTTAGCGTCACAAAAATGTATTGGCATGATTGTCAGCATTTACAATATTGCCAATGTGTATACAGTACTTATAGTACCTAAATTGACAAAACAGAACATAAATCAAGTAAATAAAAAATATGAGAAATAATGGGTAAAATTAAAGGGGGGAAATAAAATAAAAAAATATCTCTCTCACTTCCTTTGTTTTTCTGTTTTCTTTTCATACCTTAACCTTGTTTTGATCTCATTCTTGGCAAGGTCTGACTCAACGTACAACACTAGAATCATAATCTGCTGCTCTGTTGTTTTAACCAAGTTTCATCTGTTAGTTGGGAGTTATTTGTATAAAACACAGGCTTAATCATTAGCTGCATTCAGGGCACCAGGCAGCAGTGTCACCCCAGGCTGCCTCATGAAGAATAAAGTCACTGTTCCACATCCGCTGGGTCCCTGTCCTTCACCAGCCTTCGGCTTTAGCCCTCATCTCCCCCTTGTAAAAACAAACAAACTCCAATTGAAAACCCTGCTAAAGACTTGCACCTGCATCCCAAGCAGTGATCCCAGGGAAAAGTCTTTCCACACAACAGTCTTCTTTCCTTCAATCAGCCCACCATCCTCCACCCCTTTCCCAAGCCCTGTACCCTTTCTTTTTTGGAGGGTGAAAAAAGAAACGAGAAGGGGGGGACAAAGAGGTGGTTGTGTGCTCTGGGTACTGTTGACAGAGTAGGAGTACGGTCTGTAATCTGCAAGCAGAAAGATTGTGTTCGGCGATTGGGTGAGACAGGTATTTCAGACTAAGACTGGAGAGGGGGGCATACCAGGGCTTTGGTTTCTGGCCTGCCTAATTATTCGACACATGTACGTACCATTCAGCCCCCCTATTGTTCCCCCAGGGAACAACATGCTGTTTGTGCACCCTGGCTCTGTTGCATCTGAGATTCACACCACAGCTCGCAATGAACAGTCTTGTGTTGTTGTGCTGTTCACATGTGCTGAATGCAGATAGCAAAGTTGTGTAGATGGTTCTTCTGACTTCACACTATTGATCAGAGTGGGTGTCATCTGCAGGGTGCTGAGATGGGTGCACACTCTTGGGGCAACTTCACCCATGCATTTGTACTAAGGGTGCTTTGTTTCTCTGGGATATCCTGTTCCCTGCATGATGCCGAAATCATTATTGTGTGTGTGTGTGTATGTGTGTGTGTGTGTGTGTGTGTGTGTGTGTGTGTGTAAATCAAAGGAATAGCTATTCAAAAGAGGGTGGGAAAAAGTCTAGACCTGATATGCCACTTTTATTTACTGATTTAAAGAATTTGGAAAACGCTCCTACGTTTACAAACTTCAAAAGCTTACAAGCAGCCAACAATATTAGCAGTCCCAAATTTCAAGAGTAAACCAGAGTTGTAGTAAAAATATACTATAGTACATGTTGACTATATGTATATATGTATGTATATATATATTGTGTGTGTGTGTGTGTGTGTGTGTGCATATATAAATATATAGTAATGCATATTACATGTAATGCAATATTTTAAACTGTCTAAATGTAAAGAATTCACAACAGAGTTACTTCTAAAATCTAGCTTCAAGATATTCATTATATGTCATTTTTTTTCAGGAGCTCAGGTTTTTAGGAGTTTTCTCATGTTGTTTAATCATACATTTAAAACATATTAACCTTTAATATGTTTGATATATTTTAAAATAATTGTAAAGAGTTCATACATTTTTCAAAATGTTGAAATTTTTTATTAAAGTTTGGTCTGTTACAGTTTGATACATGTTTTTGTCATTTTGCATATTATTGTTATGGCAGGGCGGGACCGGTACCGGGTGCGTAGGATCACGACCCGGCCCCGCCCTCCGCCCTACCACAATCGTCAAGTTTGTTATTTTTGTAGACTAAAATGATATGCAATGTTAGTCAGTAAAATTTACTAATATTATGAAATACTGACAAAATTGAAAGGACATTTTCATAAAATTACGAAAATCAATGCAAAGAAAATGTTTGAAAATGAACACTAGAACATATATAGTAAATGTATGTAATCAGAATTGTATTTATAATAGACACTTGCTATTTTGTAAAAAATACTTTTTGATGTGACCATTTGTATCTATATATAGTTTATTTTATATATAGCCAGAGTACTATGTATATTAAACTCTGAAAATTCGGCAAAAATACTTATTTGATGTAAATACTTACTTTGAATGTAAAATGAACTGTATGTAATTGTTTTTCACAATGTCACTATGTTCATCAGAATAACTCAAACAATCCTTCTTTCCTCTGTGTGTCTGTAGTCCTGGTACTTGGGCGAGCTTAATTCCATTCCAAGTGTCGAACGGGACTCCGATTCTGCCAACAAATGTCCAGAATTACAGCATAAACATCATTGGTGAGCCCCTCCTCCAGGCAGAATCAAGTAATTAAAGGGGGCCTAAAACTTGGAGCCAGGAGCAGCAGGTCCTCAGACAAACCAGCAAGCAGCACTTATACAATCGACCTGGACCTTTATCCCACCCTCTAATGGACATTGGCTTAGAGCAGTAGAGTGAGTCGGGTCAAAGCGTTCAGTCAGTCAGTCAGTCATTGTGTACGGAGGCCCCTAAACTGAGATACTGTGATATTTACCATACAAAACTTTAGATGCCTTACTGTATATGCATGACATGCTAGTCTCTCGTAGTGTTTCTCTTGTTCTTATGTCACGATTACTAGTCTTGGTTTACGAAATGATGTAGAGAGGGGCGGCCACACAAGGGCTGGCTGGCTGGGTGATTTGAAAAGCGGGCTGCAATTCTAATGAACTTTCATCAAACAGAGGCTCATCCTATTCATTACATAACCATAGGAACAAATTTTCAATTAACTTAATGTTTCTATTGTCATATTTCACGCTAAATTTAATTTGCCCATAGTGCAAAATCTTTTGGAATCTGCAGTCTTGTCAATCCTGTACTTATTTCCTTTTAAGGTAAAGGTTGGAAAGAGTAAAGAACTCTGAAAAAACTAACGGTATTACTAGATAAGAAATACAACCCCTTTTGAATTTTTTTTATATTTCCTTTAAAAAAAGGATTTTGAGAAGAAAAAAAAAAAAAGACAATATCTCATAAGAGGCAAGTGCAATTTAAATGATTTTACTGAAGGGAAGCTATCATAGTCTGTCTGCCCTAAGACTCTAAAGGAAGGGGGAGTAAATGTTTCCTAAGTGAACTTAAATGTAAAACTTAAAAAAAAAAGAAAAGAAAAAACTATAAAAAATTGCATCCTCGATTCGGCATACTAGGGAAAGCTGAGGGTGGAAAAGTGGGATTGACAGTGAACGTTTACGTGAGCAGAACTTAACATGAACAAGACAGCACTTATATTGAGCCGTACCCAACATGCGGGTCGTTTTTTTTAAAATTATTTATTAAGATGAAAACTTAAAATAGGTGAAAAGACTCAAATACACAACGTGTATAAAATGGCAAATTTTTACATATTATTCACCAATCTAGTATGCATGTTTAGTTGGCTGTTAGCTTCTGAAGCTACTGTTTACACTTTGATATAATGAGAAATGAGATGAACGCAGGCTGGTGAAGTCATTTAAGACAAAACGTGTATGTGTGTTGTGTGAAAAATCTGTACTTATTTCAACACTAATCTGCAGGTTGAGATCTCAAGGTGCTTATTTCACGCCCACTTTGGTAGTTCCCAAAAGCCGCAGTCCCAGAAATCTACTATTGCTCCCGGCATTCTCAATGCCATTGCCTCTCCAATCAGACATATTTATAGAATTAATCTTTCCAATAACCTTAATTTGCACGAAATTATATAGTCCACGTTACGTGCCTTGCCTTAGACTATAGAAAACATCACTACACTTGTTTTTGCTGCATTTATTACCGTTGTAGGAAAGAAAGTAAAATTTTTATGATAAGAACTATTTTGTACTCTGGATGAAATTGTGACATTGTTGATTTTGAGCTTCATTTACTATTTTATCTCACATTTACAGTGCATATCAAGGCTGTGTATAGTTGCCGTTCTAAAGTTTATAATCAACCAGCATTATTTTTTCAGTATTTCGGTGGTTTTCATTTTTGATTCTGTTTTAATCATGTGTTTTTTTTTTTTTTTTCATCTTCCAGTCATTATTGGGGAGGGAGGGGTCCAGATTTATAAGAATTATGCAATACCAAGTTTTGCCTATGTAGGTAGTGCTTTTAGCTATGTGGATTATTAGAAGCTAGTACAAAAATACAGATAGTGTAAACATTTATTTTGTTGATGTTGTTGATGATATTGTTCTTATTTTTCCTTTTAATTTCTCGTAATTGACCAAAGTGGGAACTGCTTTCTATGCAGTGTGTGACAAGGTCTTTTTTTTCCCCCTTGAGGCTACCGAAAGGTGGAGAGTTGCATGTAAGAGTTGTTTTGTTTCGTATTCTCTATAAGGGGAGGACTTTTTTCTACACTTTGACACATGTCAGCAAAGAATGCACCATTTGGTCTAATATGGCTGCAAAGTCACTGATTTGTCTACTGTGACAAACAAACTCCTCCAAATTTCCCACCTGGGGTGCTAGTGTGACTCTCGGAAGAAGACAACTTTCATAGGAGAGACAGCTTGACTTTAGAGTGACAATCACCTGTGAAGTAATTGAAAATTATCATTAGCATCGTCATTTCAGATATATTCTCATCCCGTGAGTAACTACCCCATTCTTGCTGCAGAGTAAACAATGCAGCTATATGCAATTCCCAAGTAGATGCCTTAAACGAACAAGTGACTTGTTATAAAATGCGCTACAATCACCATCACGCAAGTTCATGCGTGTTAAATATGTCACAATCAAAAAAAAACTATCAGTATTTGTTAATCTTCCCTTTGAAGTGCTTAAATTTACCGCTTTATTGAGATCATAGTTCACAGATGAATAAAACTCCCCTTGGGGTGAATTAAAGCATTGATGCAAGTTACACACTTTGGTAAAAGGGAATAATTTAATGCCCTTGAGTCTCGAGGATCAAGGAATTCTTTGTTGGAAAATAATAGTTTTGCACCTACAGCTTATAGGCAATCATCCACCCATAGTGTCCTTCCAATTGAACACAGTACAACAAAAACTCAGGTGTTTTGCCTCACAGGGCATTACCAGAAATTAATAATCACCTTTTTATAAAAGCACTTCAAAACACTTAATCTTCCCCTATAGTTTCATATTGTAGTTCTTAAATCACTAGTCAGTCTGTTTTCTGAGACCTCAAGTCAAGCTGAATCTCTCCTCCCTCATTCAAGATGATTTAAAATAATTAAACTAGACAAAAAAAAAAAGCCACCCTGTTCAATGTGCACTGTTTTGCCTTTTAGTTATTTTTGATTTGTGTAAAAATAAGTGCTTTGCAGCCTTCTGGCCATTGGCAATGCCACTGAAGTGCATTTCCTCCTGGTGTGAAGGGAGTGTCAGGGTAATAGAGTCGTTCTCGTATTCTTAAAGGAATATTCTGGGTTCAATGCAAGTATTTGTGGCATAATGTTGATTACCACAAAAATGTATTTTGACTTGTCCCTACTTTTCTTAAAAAATAAAATAAAAAAAATAAAAAGCATTGTCGATTGAGCTTAACTTGTATCGAACCCGGAATATTCCTTTAAGGTGTGTTGGAAACCGTGAAGAAGACCGTAGGTAGGGGCCATATCCATGGCCGTTGTAATAGCAATAGTTATTGGTAGTCATCGTTATGGGTTAAAATCTGCTCTGGCAGCATCGTGAAATGTGTGTGTAGATGACTATGTCAGAGTGTATGTTAAAGGATGACTCGGACACTACAAGAGAAGAGTAGATGAGGGTCTTTCTATTGAAAAGCCTGCCTTGTTAACAAAAGTGTGTACACTGTAAATTTCTTTCTTTCCCCATTTGTAAAAAGAAAAAACTTTTGACATGTAATCATGAATTTAAATGATCCATATTTTTTAGCGAAACAAAAAACAAACAAAAAATTTGCCGAGTTTAGATTTGTGTTACAACTCTCCAACTGTCCATTAAATGAGAAAGAGGTTGAATATGTACTTCTGTATTTTTGTTTTCCTGTACTTATAAAGTGGAGTGAATTCCTATTAGAGACTGTAAATGTTTAAAACAAAATGATGAAGGTCTTTTGTTGTATTCTTCGTGTTGATTAACTTGGAGCCTTGAGACATTTCATAAATGTTTGAAGTGTTGTTTTGTTAGTGTGGCCATAGAGTGTGTGTGATGTGACTGTGATTTTGAAAATGGGAAAAGAAATAATGTTGAAATGTGTTAATTAGGGTCATTTTTTTTTATTCATTTTTAAAGTTGTGGAACTTCTAGTCACTTTAGATTAAAGGCACCTGATTTGAGTCTCCCAACAACAAGTACCAGGGTAATGTCGCTAAAGACATCACAGATTGTTCTACTGTCTTGTGCAGAATTAAGCATGCATTATTTTCCCCATCAATAGAGGCTGACCCACCATACAATATACAGAACTCACCTGCTGAAAGGGGGATCTTTTTCAGCAAGATACTACGCCAATACTGGCACGTTGGCACCTCCATTCTACAGTTTACATATGTACCCTCTGGGCAGGGATTGCCATGTTTGGATGAATGCTGGTCGCATTTGATGTGTAGTTTTTTCAGGGCAGGCTCGGTACGAGAGAACTGCAACTCCTAAAAGACTTTGTGTGGACACGCAGATGTCTTTTTTTATGTTGCCATCGCAGAGGAAAACAGCTGAGCATTTGCACTTTCGGCAGTTCCCACTAGCCCTTTCATTGACACTTTCATTTCATTGATGTTTGGATAATGTTAAGCTAGTTATGATGCTCCAGTGTTTATAGACATGGCTAGGACACGGCACAGGTATCAAACACGTGGCACATCGATGCAGTTAAAGTTGCAGACAGTACACACAAAAGTTACCAATGTTTTTCCCCTTGTTCAAGAATGAAGAAATCTAAAGTAAATAATCGATGTCTTGATAACGATTTGGGTTGAACTTAAGTGTAAAATATGTGAGTTGCGCTCCGGCAGAAATTGGAACAGCCTCCAGAGGAGTAGTAGCTGGCATTGAAAATACCTTCATTGAAAATAGTTGTTTCTAATTTTAGAATGCGCCATGTCGTCTGCAGATGTGTCTGGTGTGTGACCCCCTTAAGTGTCGTCATGGTAGCTCAGAGCACTTCCCCTCGCCACAGCATGCAATGTTATGAGGCTAATACGATTTCTACCTTATTTTGGGGGTACAAGTAGCAATGTTTTTTGTTTTTGTTCAAAGGGCTGATCTCATTGGTAGTTTCCAAAATTAGATATTTAAGAAATTACATATTAAAAGCAGTAAGATGGCCTGGTAATGGTGTGAAAGCCATGGTAATGGCCCTTAAAAAGCCTACATGTACTGTATATAATTTATGCAAAGAGCACCAGTGAAACTCATGCAATGTCTATTTTCAGTTCTTCTGTTTGTTAGTGCAGGGAAAGGCAGGAGGACATTTTGGTCCACATCCACTCTCATATTTCCATTTCTAGGGCATTTACAGCAGCATGAGTAATCATTGACAGGAACATTTTAAAAACCAGCATATTATGTGACGTTAACCAAAAAAAAAAAAAAAAAAGAAAAAAAGGAAAGAAAGAAAGAAAGAAAAAGAAGAAAAATTTCATGCAGTGCCTGTTTCAGCTCAAAGTCTCAGTGGACTTTCCCCACAATAAAGATTTGATCAAAACAGAATCTATGGGGTGCCTCACCCTGTGTCGTTGTCCCCCCACCCCCTGTCCTGGTTCTATGTTTGTTTTGTGTTTTGTTCAATTTTGGATATTTTAGTCAAATGGGATACCCCCAGTCTCTATTTTAAGGAGACAAAGTAATAGTTGGGCAGTGCGTTTTTCTAGACTACACTTAGTACTACAGTAGATGACAAAAAAATATCAAATAAAACAAACAAAAAAATTATTGCCAGCTCCACAGCAGAGTTGATTTTTAATTTCTTTTGGAAGGGGGGCGGGTGCGGGGGTCTTGTGGCACTTTTATGCCCAATGTAAACTCAGTGGTATTGTGGTAGGTTGGTTTATAACATGACAACAACAACACTTACACCAACAAATGTTATACAGTTGTAACAATTTTTAGTAGTGATTGTTGAAACATGTCAGTCGTATGCAAATATTAATGTATGTTTTGAATGTACATTATAGAAACACTTTATCAATTTTTTTTTAAAGAAACACAGGTGTCCTTCAAGAAGCTGTATAGTGAAGGTCTTGTTGTTTAATTTTCTTCTATTGATTTCAAGCTTTTTGGTTTTCACAGCTATAAACAGTAGGCACTGCCTTAAATCTGGTTGCATTTGGTGCAGGGGCTAAAATTGCCACAAGATTAAAAATGAGTGTAAATAACGCTTGACTTTTTTTGTGATTGTTACTGTTATATCCAGCCTATACTGCAAACAGCTGTTTTTACTGCAGTCAATTACTGGAAGTAGATATATTTCCTATGCAAAACTGTTTAAACAATAAAATGAGCTATGCTACAAAGCAACCATTGCCTGTACTCATTGCTTTTTCATTGCCAATCTTTGGTGTATTTTTCTTACTAAAGTAATCTATCAAAGACCCTGCTATGAAACTTGAGTATTGTTTGAATGAAGGTGAATAAAGTATCCCATATTGCTTCAAGAGCGAAACATAATCATGCTGAAAATTGAATATGACAATCATTCATTGTGTGATTTTTTTTTTTTTATACAATCCACCCCTAGCAAAAACCAAATTTACGTATCTGAAACATCAGTTATGACTGGACCAGGCCTCAGGCAAATCTTGATATGTTGAGGTAAGACTATATATGCAAAACAATTTTCTAGGTATTCATATGGTACGTGTTAGATATCTTATAGCACTGTGATTTAATCTGCCCCAATTTTAACTACAGTTGCCTGAATATAAACAAACTATATGTCTAGAGAAGTTCTACTGATGTCACTTCCTGAGGAAACAGCTAACGTATTCAACATACACCCACACAACCCTATTACAATAACAGCATATACCCAATACTGTGTCCACAAGATAAGCTGTAAACACTGTTGAATGCACTTATTGTCATAGCACAGAATCTCTTTAATCCTGTACTTTGCTTAGGGCTGAGAATAGGAGTTAATTTGGGGCCTTTGAGGATGGCACATTGGACGAACATGAAAACCACAGTCCTGCTGTCTGTTTATCAATTGGGTCAAAACCAGCACCTGGCCGTGGGCACAACCTGAGTTTGTTTGGCTGTGAAACAAAACAATGTGGTGCTGTGCTGATATAAAATTACCCCAATGCATAATGGTTATCATTACACCATTTATCAAAATTGGCCAGTTAAGTAAACATCTGGCTTCAATAGTGCGGCTTAAGTCTGAAGGGCTTGGCTCTTGGAGTGTCCCAAATATTTTCCAAGGCTTTCTTTTTTTCTGACAAGACCTGCTGTTGGTGATTTGATGATGCTGAAATGACTCAAATCAGGCTGATAATGTCTGGTGGGGCAGAAGTACAGCGGGATTCTGAGTGATTGCCTTTGTTTTAAGGAAAAGGGGGCAATCTAGGCTGGGCGAAGTGAGCCACAGCATGAAATACAATTGGCACTGCACAGGACTGCTGGGCCTGGTTAAGATCAGATGAGAGGGTTAACATAACAAAGTTTGAAGTATTCAGTGATCTTACACAAACTTGTAATGATATCATTGCAGGTGTGCCTTATATTCCATTGTGCAAAACTTTGGGTTGCAAGCTTGAGATTTTGGGCCTGTTCCAAATATTTGTGAGCTGCCTGCAGAGACAGCAATTTAAGGCATCATAAGGTAGGTAGCTTAATCTTGTAACCCCTTGTCCACATGCGTGGACATTGTATTTTGGATTCCCTCTATGCAACATATAATTTAAATTAATTTAAACCGAATGAATACTGTTCAAAACACTCTAGACTGTCATTTAAGGCTTAAACTTCTGCCATTCTGAGTAACGTGACACAACAACATTACGTCAATTTCCTTGAAGCACTTCTACTGGCGCAGCGCCAACAAAAGTGCCTCTGGTAAGAAACCTGTAAGTTTTTTTTAAACCTCTTTGGGTGAAAAGAGTAGCATCTCTAATTTCATTTGATATGCTGCTTTACAAATGCGTTGATTTTATGTGTGTCAGCATGTTGATAAACATGATGTCCACATATGTGGATTTTGGGACATTATTCTGTCAAAAGTTGAACAAAAATTTAATTTTGAATAAATTGCAACATTAACACACCTGTGGGCCATTTCGCTTCATTTTAAATGTACATTTTGTTATATTTAATTTTGTTATTGTACAATAAGGTTTTATTCCTTAACATTATTCAATGTAAACTACTATATTTACTATGCTTATATTTACGTATATACTATATTTAATGGGTTCATCCATAAGCTGAAATTGTTGCTTTCAGAGGCTTTAAATGGAGCTAGGATGAAAATAACATATTTCGAACAGTTCTGAAACCACTGCAGACAGACAGCACACTGGAGTTTAAGTCATTAACTAAATAGGGAGCAAGGGCCATCCTATAACTCTATTTGCAGCCAAGAGCATTCAATCCAAACTTCCAATCAAAAGTTCAGTTTCAGGCTACAGATGATGTACCACTCAACATGTTTGGCAGGCATGGTGCAATGGTAATCAGAACATACATTCAGAATTTATAATGTATGATTATATTTTAACATGGTTGGCAGTGATTGGATGATGCTGGCCATTACTTTGAATCACAATGATTTATGCAAATTTTTTATGTAATGTCAGTAACGTCTCAAAAACATGAACAACACTCCTGGAAACATAATAAACAATTTGATGAAAAGAAAAGAAATCTGACTGTCTATCGCTTGGAATTATTTCAAATTTCAAACTTAGTCCTTCTGTCCACATATGTAGACATACATTTTTAAGAAAACGATTTTCTCTAGAATTAGAATTTTAAATTAACTTATAATTTGTTAGATACCAAATAGTAATGTACATGATTTTTAATTTTTTGGTGAACTATTATTTTAATATACTCGGTTGATTTACCCACAAAGAGGGTTTTGTGTGACCCGGATAGATGGGAGCGTGGGATTTTATCATGTCTGTGCATCAGCGGGATGTGTGTGTACAGAAACAGGTGTTCAGCATTACAGTGTTTGTGTGTGTATGGGGGGGTGTTAGTAAGAGGGAACTTTGATACACAAAGAGAAAACACAACGTCCTTGTCTTGAGAAGTGGCATGCAGTGAGTTGTAGTGGTGGGGTGGGTTTGCGGGAGGGGCGGGCGAGTGAATGGTCCTCTCCTCCCCTGTGAAACACTCAGGATTAACTCCCTCACTTTCCCACAGTCACACACACCCACCCCTCCCGCTCTGCCATTTGCATATGCCACAGACAAGGGAGGCAACAAACAAACTTCATATTGAGCCGTGGCTGGCTATTCAATAGATCTCACCCACAGACACTTGCACACTCCCACAGCATCATTCACACATAACCTTGGGTTTCGCTTTGTTGAGAAGGGGATTTCTATATGGTGTATGCCTGCTAGAGGTGTAGTGCAGCAAGCGAGCAGTGATGTGGAGATGAAAGACAGCAGATGCTGACATGGAAAGATCTATGCATCCCCATGATGATCACAGTCATTATGTGTTGATGGAATGTGGACTGGCTCTCTGGATCATGAGGATTTTGCAGTGGCTGCCAAGAAAGGGGAACATTCACAATTATAATAAAATCAAATTATCTCTCACCACTTTTAAACATGCCTTACAAGTCCAAACTGTTTAGTAACCTCTAAACAGTTAGGCTTATCTCAAGTTAGCTTTATTGTAACATTACATTGTAGCATAACTGCAGCAGTAACAGCCAAGTTTCTATCAAGGCCTTGATTTATGATTCCAAAGACATCCCACAGACTCAATTGAGAACATTTAGCTGTAACTGGAGCTAGGAGATGGTGTGGGTATTTCTCTCAATCCCAACAGCTAGGTTCTCTTACACAGATGTCATGAACTGCTGTACATATACAACGGACCATAAATTATCAAGAGCTCTGTGAGGTTTGAACACTGGGTGAGGGAATAATTCCCTCTCAACAATATATAACCAACCAGAGATCAGATGGAGAAAAGCATCTGGAAAGCAAGTAAATTGAGGTAAATTAAAATTTATATTCAGGATTTTACAATTAAGATAAACTTACCCTCTCTGAAATTCGAGGCACTACCCCCAGTGGCTGTAGCTGGACGTGTATTTTAACATACTCTATGGACATGGGTGAGATCCAGTGAAATGTCCAAACAGCGATGCCACAAATATGTTGTAAAGCAAGTTGTTTTTAGTTGTAAATTATGTAATACAGTCAACAGGAATGCTAATTTTATTAACTCTAAACCCAAACCCTAAACCTTACTGTCATGGAGTAAAAATTTTACATCTGAATCATGCTTGTTATTGATTATATGAAGCGATTGCAGTACTTCCTGCACTATTACAAAAAAAGGTTCCACATAGAAACCAAAAGTGTTCTATCATTCGCTTCATATTTGGAACTCCTCAAAAGGTTCTAATCAAAAGAATCCTTCATTTTTTGAGCCAACTTAAAAGGTTCTATAACATGAAATTGTAGCATTTGGTTGTTTAGTTTTTAAACTAGTTTGTTTTATTACCAGAATCAAATTTTATAGATTTGTGAATAAAAAAATTAAATTAAATTTTGAACCTTTTTCGGATAAAGGATTCTTTGGAGTGGCGTAATGAACCCTAGGGTTCTATATAGAACCCAGAATAACTTTTTTTTTCTTTTTTTCGAAGAACCCATGTCTCTGAGACTGCTGACGTAACATGCTGCCGGTCTCGCCACAGGAAAGAATAAACATGTTTGAATTGATACAAAGATGTCAGATGGGAGATGTCATTTGTCAATAATTCAGCAGAATGGGGTTGATGTCAAGGCATTGGATCATACGATGTCAGGGCATTGGATCATGTTGTCAGGGCATTGGATCAAAAGCATGTCAAGAAGCTACAATGAAAAGAATGGTACCAAATTGTTGTTACTGACATATTTTGTTCCCATCTAAATATAACAGTAAACACAAATTACATTGAATTAGTTAACAAGCTCTCTCTCCTCCTCTCTAAAATGCAGTGACATTTCTTTTGGGTGGAACAGATGGATTGCAGAAAAGTCACTCATGCGCTGACTCTTGGATAGCTCAATGCTAAAAAATATGGAACCATTGTGTATGCATATATTGTGACTTTTTGTGTGAGTATTTCAGTATATGTGAAACCCCAATAATATACCTACTGTTTTAAAAGTGAGCATAATATAAAAATTTAAGGGATCATGTACAGCCTCTACTGGATGTGTATCAACCTGAAGGGATTTATTTAGTGATTATGATCAACTGACTGTACATTATTCCACTTATTACATGGCTTATCAAATCACCATCAGCATAGTGATAATGTATTTTCTTTGTGTTTTAAGGAAGCCACTGATTGTAAAACAATCTTAAGTTTTAAGCATATTTTGATCTGGGTGATTTTTCTGTGACTTCAGAAAACAATGACAATTTATGGGAATTTTTTTAAGCACATTTTACTTTGAGGTGACTATTGTGTGGTTTTAGTAAGCTGTAAAATTCAATATGCAAATTTTCCTTCTAAAACTGTTGATGTGATGAATACAGATATAATTGTCAGCTACTGTTCTGTAGTTTATTTATTTATTTTTAAAATTGTATTTAAAAATAGGTATTGCTTAAAAAGTGTATTCAGTAATTTTCATTAAAAAAGTTTTAAGTCCTAAAGACATGAATTGTAATTTTGCAATGTATGTAGGAAATCACGACCACTCACATTAAAATGGAGACTCCAGTCATAAACCTTATAAAAGCTGTTTGATTCTACATGGACAGGGTCTGCACATAGGGGCTACAATATTAGAATCACATGACCAGCCGAATACTACTCGCTTAATCTCTGTAACAGTCCTGTTATTTGACACTTTTAACACTGAGCAATCAAACACTTAACGTAATCATGGCTGACTGTGAATACTACATTTCTACAATGGCATCTGAAACTGAAAAACTGTTGATTTTAAATGATGCTTGCAACCAAGCCGCTAGATGTCAGTGTAAGAGTTCCCTGTCTATTGTGTCGAAAAATTGACACTAGGGGTCTCTCTTCTCTGAACTTGAGAAAAGGCCAATGAGAAATTGGCATACAGAATTTGCATGACCCTCCCCCAGACATATGGGTATAAAGGGAGGAAATCATGCATCTGTCCATTAAAAAAAATGTCTTTGGAGCTGAGCGGTTGTGTGATCAGCAAGCTGCATTCACTTACTGTTCCACTCATCTCTACAGAGCATATGCTGTTGGATCTACAGCGCATATCAGCATCTTTCTCCTTCTCTGCACGGCAGTTGTCGTTCCTCAACGACAGCACTTCTAAAAGAGAAATATTTTCTAAAAGAGTTGAATTTCTCTAAAAGAGCCTTTCGTCGGGGTCGTGTTGCAGGAACTATGCTCAGCAACCGACCTCACCCTCAGGCCACAAAGATCATAGCGCAGACACTCGAGCAGGTGATGGCCACCCTTGTGGTCCAGGAACGTCATCTTTGGGTGAACCTGGTCAAGATGCGAGACGTGGACAAAGCACGCTTCCTCAAGGCCCCAGTCTCCTAGTTCAGTCTATTCGGCAACACCGTGGATGACTTCACCCAGCAGTTCTCAGCAGTGAAGAAACAGAAGGAGGCCATTTCCCACATCACATCATACCCCGCCGCTGCACCAGCGCGGGCCGTGCTCCGTCTGCTCACAGAGGGCATCATCCTGTGGCTTCCAGATGACAGTCAGCTCCGCCCCAACTTGGGCCCAGCTCTCAGCCCCAGCGTTGAGCGCTCTGCAGGAAGCACACACCCCCATCTCCCTAACGTCCTCGAGGACCCGGAAGGCTCTCAAGTGTTCCTGAGATGGACAACCCAGGGAACGAGACATTTGCTCTGGAGCTGTTAGACAGACAACTCCGTCCCCCGGTGGAGGCCCGGGAGGAGAATCTTCAGTTCAAGGTATTTCCTTTGCCACAACCCTTCGGGCTGCGGTAAACACATTTTCAATAATAGAGCAATTTCCGCTTTACCTAGGTCACCTGGCCCGCAAATGCCATTCTCACGGCAACCCGGTGCCACACTTCAGCAGTCCCGGCAACCCGGATTCCTTGCCTCTGGACCCATGACTGCTGCCCCCCGGCCGGCCGGTTTTGACAAGTTTAGAGGATGCCTACACGGGATGCCTACACGGGACCTCCTCCTCAGTCACTAACCCACCTCCTGCCGGGTGTTCGGAGCAAGAGTGGTGGTGGTGTAGTGGTCTAAGCACATAACTGGTAATCTGGTAATCAGAAGGACATTGGTTCTAGCCCCACAGCCACCACAATTGTGTCCTTGAGCAAGGCACTTAACTCCAGATTTCTCTGGGGGGATTGTCCCTGTAATAATTGCACTGTAAGTCGCTTTGGATAAAAGCGTCTGCCAAATGCATAAATGTAAATGTAAGGCAAGTGCTTCGAGTCTTCTCTCAGCACCAGAGCCTTGGGACACACTTTTGCCTCCCAACGCCACACTACCTGCCCGACCCACTGCGAAGCTTCGCCAGGTACATCGAAAAACGATTGTCCCCTTAGTGCCCCTCGCACGGAGCTTGGACGCGTGGCTCTCACTTCCCAACCCGTCGTGCTGATTGGCCAGGACCATCCTACTCGGCAACGCGCTTCAGTTCGCCAAGCCCCTGCCCCCTTTAAGCAGAGTCCACTTTACTTCGGTGCACGGCGAAGATGCCAACACACTGCATGCGGAGATCATGACCCTTTTACTCAAAGACGTGATAGAGCCTGTCCTTCCAGCCGAGATGAAGAAGGGTTTCTACAGCCCTTGCTTAATCGTACCCAAGAAAGGCGGCAGATTACGACTGATCTTGGCCTTGCACAAACTCCCGTTCAAAATGTTCACGCAAAGACACATTCTAACTTGCGTCCGGCATCTAGATTGGTTTGCAGCGGTGGACCTGAAGGACGCGTACTTACATGTCTCTATCTTGCCTAGTCCCGAGATGGGCATAGCGCCGCGGCACGCACCGTGTGTTCATCACCCCCGACTGCATCCAGACTTTCAACCCCTGGAAAGACCTTTTTTTTCTGCAGACAAGAGTCCCCCTACAGCAGGTGTCCCGACGCATTCTGGTCACCACAGATGCATCCAAACAGGGTTGGGGTGCCATATGCATCGGGCATGCAGCCGCTGGCTCCTGGAGAGGGCCCCCGCTGCATTGGCACATCAACTGCCTAGAGTTGCTGGCTGTGTTACTTGCCCTGCGGAGGTTTCTCCTGCTGATTGAGGGCATGCATGTCTTGATTCGTTCAGACAGCACCGCAATGGTAGCATACATAAATCGGCAAGGCGGTGTGCGCTCTCGTCATATGTCACAACTCGCCCGCCATCTCCTCCTTTGGCGCCTGCAGTGACTCAGGTTGCACATTCCTGGGAACCTCAACAAGGCCGACAAGGTACGCCCAGCGGAGAGTGGAGGCTCCACCCCAGGTGGTCTAGCTGATTTTAGATCGGTTCAGCAAAGCACAGATAGACCTTTTCTCTTCCAAAGAGACCTCCCATTGCCTGCTCTGGTACTCCCCTCGGGGCAGACGCACTGGCACACAGCTGACCCCGGGGGCTGCGCATTTGGTTCTCGGATCTCATGCTCCTCGCGACAGTCCCTCCCTGGCGAATTCCCCTGAGGAAGGACCTTCTTTCTCAGGGACGGGGCACCCTCTGGCATCCACGCCCAGACCTCTGGAACCTTCACGTCTGGCCCCTGGATGGGATGCGGAAGATACAAATGGCCTACCACCTGCTGTCGCAGACACGATCAACCAAGCCAGAGGTCCCTCTACCAGGAAACTTTACGCCCTAGAATGGCGTTTGTTCACGAATTGGTGTTCTTCCCGTTACCCGTGGTGGCACCCGGAGGTTGAGCCCTCCCCGGCCAAGCCTGTTCCCCTCCTGGGATATCTCAGTGGTCTTCTCGGGCCTTCAGAGACCCCCCTTTAAGCTGCTAGAATCAGTCGAGCTCATAGCCCTCCTGATTGCGCTCACTTCCATCAAGAGTGTTGGGGACCAGCAAGCATTCTCTGTCAGTGACACCTGCCTGGATTTTGGTCCTGCAGACACTCATGTCCTCCTAAGACCGCAACCGGGCTACATGCCCAAGGTTCCTACGACCCCCTTCAGGGACCAAGTAGTGAAGCTGCGAGCACATCCCTGGGAGGAGGTAGACCCAGCCTTTTCGTTGCTGTGTCCGGTACATGCTTTGTGTACCTATGTGGACCGCATGCAGAGCTTTAGATGTTCTGAGCAGCTCTTTGTCTGCTTTGATGGACAGTGGAAAGGGAACGCTGTCTCCAAACAGAGGCTTTCCCACTGGGTCGTTGATGCCATCGCATTGGCCTATCACACCCAGGCCATTCCCGCCCCCTTGCAGGTTCGAGCACACTTGACAAGAAGTGTGGCATCCTCGTGGGCACTGGCCAACGGCACCTCCCTAGCAGACATATGCAGAGCAGCGGGCTGCACAACACCCAATACCTTCACGAGATTTTACAATCTCAAAGTTGAGTCTCGTCCTATGTTTTCTCAGTTCTGAGCCAGTAGAACTCGGTACAACTGAGCAGGTGTACTGCTTGCACTGAGTGCATTTCCCCTCCACTGAGGTGATCACATGCGCTCTTATCCCAGGAGATCCCACTAACTCGGCTCCTTTGATGACTCCTCCCTAGCCCTCTGTTCTGCGAATTCAGCTGAGGAATTCCCTGATAAGATCCACTATGGGTACCAAAACTACTCTGTACTGGAATAGCTGCTCCACAGGACAGGCCCTTGTGTGGATTAATACCCCTTTGTGTATTTTCCACAGTACGGTCCCCCTACGGGCAACCCATGTCTCCCTTGGGCAATCCCTGCTGCCCCCCGGTCGCTGTATTTGTAGCAACTCCCCCCTCTCAGCAACTCCTACCACTGCGCCATTCCCACATGTGGCCTGAACACCCAGGTGATGTATAAACCACTCTTTACCTCCCCCCCAGCCTGGGCAGGTAGTGGTCTCTGCAGGGTATTTTTCCCCTGAAAGAATAGGAGTTGGAAAAGAACGCCTTCCCTAATGCGTGTGATAGCGTTAAGGTGCCCCCAACCGCTTTGACTCTATGCGAGAAACATAGAGAGAGAAAAGGTGCGGCTGGCGTGGCCTGATCCCATGCTTGGCATGTCGCTTTGTTCCACCCTTCGGGGTGCCGGGAACCTAAAAAGTTTACGACAATTTTATGGGGCATTGGGGAAGGATACGTGCAGTCTGACACAGTCTGTCACTATGGCACGCAACTGCCTGCCCGCACCTGCATCAGCAGCGCACGTACACGGTTCAGCGCATGGCGTGATTGAATAGGGACCACAAGTCTCGCTTCTTCGACACAACGTCGAAGTGAGAACTTCAGACGGGGAACGTCTAGGTTACTGTTGTAACCTCCGTTCTCTGATGGAGGGAACAAGACGTTGTGTCCTCCCGGCCATGACGCTGAACCGGGCCACTGTTACAGCCAAACCTCATTCTCAGCTCCTCAGTGCAATACCCGAATGGACAGATGCATGATTTCCTCCCTTTACACCCGTATGTCCGGGGGGAGGTACATGCAAATTCTTTCTGCCAATTTCACATTGGCCTTTTCTCAAATTCAGAGATGCACACGGTCCTCAAGAGAGACACCTAATGTTGCTTCTTCGACACAACATCTCGTTCCCTACATCAGGGAACGGAGGTTACAACAGTAACCTAGACGTTACTGAGTGCACCTTTAATTGCTGTAAACAAACGATAAAATTCTTCTATGCTGGGTCTCTGAGGAAAGTATGGATTTAATTTTATGTATAAAGAAAGAGGCTGCGGATTGTTTCAGGAAATTGGAATAAATTGGTTGCCTGGGACAATGTTCAATTATACAGTTTAGCTGTCATTATTCTATATATTTGACTGCAAAATGACCAACACTATCAATCACTATTCCATATGCATAATTAGTACTTGTTCTATTTACATTTTGTATGGAATACTTTCACTGTCCCATCTACTTCTTATTTTTGTGAATGCCTAATTGGCCACAAAGAGACATGCCAGATTTAGGGTAAATATGGCAAATCAAAGAGTGGCCATAATTTACATTCCAAGTGGACCTTGACTGTGCTCATTGTGATGACAGGAAATGTGAAGGAAGGCAGGATGTGCAGGGGAATGGCTGTGGATTAGGTTACCTGCGTGTATTCAAGGTGATGACTTAAAAAAGTAGCTGACAGAGACTTATGTTTTTTATTTCTCAGCGCAGAGGTATTAGGACTACTTGTAGGAAAAGGAATATTGAATTGCAATGCAAATCAAGGATCAATAGTAAATACATCAGAGACAGAAGCAAACATATTAGGCTGCATTCTTCCGCTTTACATCCAGCAAATTCACCCTTATTTTGACAGACCTTTTTGCCAACAGAGACTACACAAAACTGAAACATGTGCAAATTGTCTATTTTACAGGGATAGTACATCCAAAAATGTAAACTCTGTCATCCTTTATGCATCATCTTGTTGCTCCAAACACAGATTACTTTCTTTTTCCCATGGAACACAAGAGGCAGACTGTTAGCTAGCAGATTTTTATTTTTAATTTTTTTTGGTGAACTGTCCCTTTAAGTACAAACTTTAAGTATCCATGGCATATAACTAAAAGTAATAGACAAGTATATGAAGAAGCACCGGTAGTACCTGTTTGTCACAAAGCTCTTTTCACTGAATCTCACAGATTTATGGTCAAAGCCCAGTCAAACACCCCCTTTTCCTCACACAATATCTTTATCTTCCTCAGACAGAACTAATCCAGCTCAAAGACAGGGCATTGGGTCTGAAATGAATTGATTGAGTCATTATAATGGAATTACATCACAATGGCCATATAGAACAAACTAAGCCTTGTTATTGCTACAGTACATCTTAAGCCACTCAATGGGCTAAATAAGACTAATTCAACATTGTCAATACTGCCTTTAGACCTCCAAGACAAAATGTATGTGAGAGCCAAAACCAGACAAGCGACTGCTTGTGTCTGCAACACCAGACGTACATGGCTGATCTTTCAATGTTGTTTGTGTATGGGATGAGTAGGAAAAGCGGTTTTTGACTAGGGGTTTTGGCTGTTAGGTTTGTTGTAGATTCTCATCCACTAAGAAATGTAAAACAGGCAGCATTGTGACTCACACTCTTTTTTTCCCAACATCTGAGAGATCTTCTTGAAGGCAGTTCACATGCTGAAGAGAGAAAGAAATTCCTCCCCCACTCCTTCCAACAGACAATCATTTTATCATTCACAATACAACATTCTGATGCTGCTTTATTAAATGTCGGAATATTCGGGGCTAAGTTAAAGCAGATGTCACCACAAAGTCTGTTATTACAATGCTGAAGAGCTGCGTTCCTATGGAAGCTTTTTATCTTGGCTTTGTGTGGCTCAATGCATCTTTAGTGAAAAAATATGGAGCAAACACAAGACATGCAGTGGATGATTACATTTTATGGTTACGCTGACTTGACAACTACTTCGGCAGAGCCATTAACTTAGCCATGGTGGATGCCATATTTTCAGCCCACAGTGTGGCTTTCACAAGTATGCTGTACTGTAATTTATTTAGCTGCTGATACATAAGCTATTCTACCAGGGGAAGGGTTGTTCTTGGGCACAATACATAGTAATAAATGGTAACATTACTGTAACACACGGCCTCAAGACTTCTTACTTTATTAATAACATAATTGCATAACATAATTGACACTAGGGGTCCCTATCTAAAAACGCCACAACACTGAACCATGTTACGTGGACTGCTGATGCAGGTACAAGAAAGCAGCTGCATGCAAAAATAGCAGGTGCATCAGACTGCACATAACCTTCCCCAACAAAAAAGACTTCATGTAGTTCTCCACATTCCTGAGAGGGGGAAGAGATGTAACTAGCATGGGAGCCAGCCGCGGCCCTTTCTCTCTCTAGATTTTCTCTCCATAGTGTGTTAGATGCAGCTGGGGCCATCTAACGCAATAACACGCATCGGGGAAGGTGTTCTTTTCCTACCCTATTCTTTCAGGGGGAAAAGACCCCACGGAGACCACATCCTGCCAGGCAGGGGAGGTTAACATGTGGCAACATACATCACATGGGCTTACCAGCCACATATGGATGTGGCGCGGTGGTAGGTTCTGCCTCGACAGGGAGGAGCTCTACAAACACAGTGACCTCTACATATTAGGACCTGTCAAAACATGGGATGAGACCGGATCAACTCAAAGATTGTAAAATCTCAAAAGGTATTGGGTGTTGCCCTGCCCACTGCTCTGCAGATGTCTGCTAGAGAGGTGCCATTGGCCAGTGCCCACGAGGATGCCACACTCCTCGTAAAGTGTGCTCGAACCAGCAAGGAGGCACGGCCTGGGTCTGGTAGGCCAACACAATGGTGTCCACGATCCAATGGGAAAGCCTCTGTTTGGAGACAACATTCTCTTTACGCTGTCCACCAAAGTAGACAAAGAGCTGCTCAGAGTGTCTAAGGCTCTGCGTGTGATCCAAATATGTGTGCAAAGCACCCGCCGAACACAGCAACACTACGGTTGGGTCTGCCTCCTCCCTGAAAGGGGTCGTAGGAACCTTGGGCACATAGCCCTGTCAGGGTCTCAGGATGACGTGAGAATCTGCCAGACTGAACTCCAGGCAAGTGTCACTGACAGAGAACGCTTGCAGGTCCCCAACCCTCTTGATGGAAGTGAGCGCGATCAGGAGGGCCGTCTTCAAGGAGAGGGCCTTTAGTTCAACTGACTCTAGCGAAGGTCCGAGAGGACCACAGAGAGATCCCATGAGAGGAACAGGCATGGCCTAGGAGGGTTCAGCCTCCAGGCACCTCTAAGGAACCTGATGATCAGGTCGTGCTTCCCTAATGACTTACCATCCACTGCGTTGTGGTGAGCCGCTATGGCGGCTACATAAACATTCAAGGTGGAGGGGGAGAGCCGCCACTGCAGCAGGAATGACAGCACTGACCTGACTGTGCACCTCTGTGGGTCTTCAGATTGGGAAGAACACCAATTTGCGAATAAGTGCCACTTTAGGGCATAAAGCGGCCTGGTAGAGGGAGCTCTGGCTTGAGTGATCGTGTCTATGATGGCTGGTGTTAGACCGCTTAGATCTACTGCATCCCACCCAAGGGCCAGACGTGGAGGTTCCAGAGGTCTGGGCGTGGATGCCAGAGGGTGCCCTGTCCCTGAGAAAGAAGGTCCTTCCTCAGAGGAATCCGCCAGGGAGGTGCTGTCGTGAGGAGCATGAGATCCGAGAACCAAGACCGAGTGGGCCAGTAAGGGGCCATGAGAGTGACTTGTTCCCCATCCTCCATGAGCTCGCACAGGACTTGTGGAAGTAGGCTCACTGGTGGAAATGCAAACTTGCGCAGCCCCGGGCCAGCTCTGTGCCAGCGCGTCTGTGCCAAGGGGGGCTTCCGTCAGAGAGTACCAGAGGCCGACGTGTCCTAAACGTGTCCTAAGTTTTTACAACTTTGACCTTAATTGCTTACTGTTTAACGAACATTCCACAGGTGCATGCTCATTAATTGTTTAGGATTCATTGGACAAGCATGGAAAACATCATTTAAACCCTTTACAATAAAGATCTGTAAAGTGATTTGGACAAAATTATCTTTAAAATACAATGTCCTGAACACACGCACACACACACACGCAGTTTGTAGATTTAAAAAGTTCCGGGTCAAAAGGATCCTCGTTGTTCTGGCAGCCATATGTATCATCACTTCAGGTGGGCATACGCAAAATACAAAGACAGATATGTGGGCATACTCTGTATGCCTGCATATGCCCTAGAATACACAACTTTAATTTAATTATGTTCCTGTAAAACTTAAACAAGGAAATTATTGAATAAATAACTGAATCGCACCAATCTACACCTCTTTCAGGATACATCAAAGAAAAAGTATAGAAACAATACAAAAACGAATTGTTTTCTATGTCGATATTGTTAAATGTGACTAGGTGCTCCAGCAGAGATTGCTGGCTGCATAAGTGCTAAATGCACTTGCAGTTGCCTAGTTGAACTTTGCTCAGGTTCACAAGCCTGAATGGGCTGCGCTGAATGAGTAGCCCATGTGTGAGGCGGCTGACAGAGCAATTCATTAGAATGAGGAGCACATCTTTGGTTCACCTCCATTTGTTAATTTGGCCACTTTGGATGTGTGTGAATTGAAGCCACCACTCATTTAAGTGAAAGATGAAGTGTGTGTAATGTATGTGTTGATGGCCGTGTATTTGTGTTTCCGCATATGATCTTTGGCATGTAAACTAATGTAAGAGCCTGTGTTTTTGTATGAGTGTGCTGTGGAGTATTTAAATTACTCTATATGTACGTGTTTGACAGGTGTGTGTGTTTGTATTTGTTATGTGAATTCGTGTTTTCTCCTAGGCTGCTGCCTACAGCTGTTTCGCACCTGCGCTGCATTAAGCACCTCAGGCATCATAATGAGCTGCAGGTGCGCGCGCTGGTCAGAGCTGAGTGCCACGAGGGTCACCTGCTGTTTGACGGTTGCCGTCAGCAAGAGCGGCCAGCGCGTGCACTAACAGCGCCTGGCAACAGCTCAGCTCTTGGCTCGCGTTAACTCCCATTCTCTCACACAGGAAACATCCAAAATTGCCACAGCAAAAAATACTTGAGTTCTCTCTCAGGCAACGCCTGCTTTCCACGTTATTTTTGCTCTGTTTTTATTTTATCCATTGTGGCGCCCCCTCGTTATTTTTCATTATTGTTGTGCTTTAATTGGCGTTTTGCTACAAGGAAGTAAATAAAGAGATGCAATGGAAATGGAGCGTGCTTTTAGACAATGCAGGAGTAGTAAATGTGACACTTGGCAAAGAGGAAATTGGCTTTTACATCCACCTAAATTGCTTGATGAATAACTTGAGTTATAGGTACTGTCACCCACATACTGCGTTTACCTCTGTTTGCCTCGATGATGAGGAATTTGCTCCGTAATTATGGCTTATGTTGGGCAGCCAACTTCTGCTCGACTACAAGTAATTCTCATACGGCAGTGGGGGTGTAACATATGGAACATTATCATTGCTTAGTGTGGATATGAATCATATCCAAGTCTAATATGTTTAAATCTTGAACTTATAGAATGACGTTCCCTTATTTTATGTCACTGGATTCAAAACTATAAATTCCTTCATACAATCAACACAAACCTGTACTGTACTGTATGGTTGAACTACTAATAATTGTTTATAAAAAATATATATATATACGGGCACCAGAAGTTTGGGCCTGTCAAAATACATTTTGAACCAAGAAGCCACCAGTCACAGAAATAATAGACCTTTTGGGTTTTTTTGGTATAGGAAAAATAATATGAATTATATTGTCCATAAACCAGAAAACACAAGTGTCTGTGAATCAAACTCTTTAACATTTCAATAAAAATAAAACAAACAGTACTCTATATTAAACTGTTACCACATCAGACATCAAACAAAGTTAACAAGAACAGGGCGGTGTGCGTGTGTGTGTGTGTGTGTGTGTGTGTGTGGGTAAAGGAGAGTTTAGACACCCTGGGGTCTCTAAATTAATGTTTGCTGGGTCTGCAGTATGTTGCATGTACCTTGATGAGAGGCAGTAGCGCAAAGGGAGAGTCGAAGGGAAGATAAGGGAATCCGGGCAGGGCAGAAGATCAATGATCACTGACTCTTGGCTCCATTTAAACTCAGTTGAAGATAGGGGTGTAAATTGGACATTCCATCACGATACAATCTTGAATCGATTCTCTTGGCCTGCGCTGCGATCCAATACGTGCAGATACTTCAAAGTCTGCCGGCTGCCGCGATACGATGTTAATACGTATGGATGTGGCTGACAGGAGTGTTAAATAAAGGTACATCTTAAAAAATGTCTATCGATATTTATGCATTGTATTGATAGCATTGGATTGTTGGGCATTGGATCGATGCATCAATCCAGATCAATGGATCATTACACCCCTAGTTGTAGAGCATTTTGGTGGGTTGGCAGGCTCCGTACTCATGCCCCTCCACATTAAAACTTGAGTTGTCTGTATGGTATCTGCCCGTAATCCTGGCTACACTTTGAAGTGGGAAGCACTGATTATAAGTCCCTTCTTTGTTTTGTTCTCTCTTTGCTTTGATGGCATCCCAAGTACTCACAGTACACGTTGGCAAATTTCTCCTCTTTGCACCACTCTGTTTTTACATCTCACGTGTAACACCTTGTACACTTTAATGGGCGGCCATTTTATACTCTAACTCACACTCATTATTGCTTAGGGGGCGGATCCTTAAAGTGGCAGGGCACATTTTCACTCTGCCACAGTTTTGTGATGTCTTGTTAATTTCCAAGAAAATAAAAAGAAAATCATTATTTAAAGGATTCATTCACCCAAAAAAAAAAAACTATTTGCCCATTGTTTACTCTGATGTAATAACCCTATATGACTTTCTTTTTCTTAACACAAAGGGAAAAATTTAGAAAACATTTTTGTTCTCAATGAGGTCATAAAATGGCAGTTTATGGTGACAGAATAAAAGAACCATGATAAGGCCTATGGGTAGTCTGTTGTTTAGTGAGCATTTATCAGAAGAAGAAGAACAAATCCCTGCATCAAAATTTGCAGTCTGTCAGAGTGTGTACTACATTTGATAAAGAACTTCTCTGCCGTAATTAAAGTACAGTATGTGCTAAATAGTATGAATAGCTTTCATTCCTAGACATACTTCGTCCTGGAATATGGACATTGTCCCATTCTACTGAGCTCAATACTACATATTAATTACTTATATACTGTAAGCAGAGGGAGGACAAGAGAATCAATACTTTGAGCCTTTTTCCCTTGAAATGCAATATTGAACACTTTGGAATGTAAAAACACATAACCCATGTAATTTTCAGGTTGTGGACCAGTGTGGAGAATGAAAGTCCAGGCAGAGTATTTGAATCAGCTCACTCACAATGGAAGCCCACTTGTAAAAGCACTTGACAGTTTTCCAGTTATGTGACTTCCACCAAAAGCTCAGACATCTCTCTCTCTGAAGATAACTTTTCAAATGATTGCTGCTCTGGTGTCCCTGATCATAGGCGCCTCTGGCTCTAATAGTACCACCCGGTGCCAGATGTCAGGCCCATTCATTTATGGGCAAATCTGTGATCAGTCTCTATCTGTCGACTGACACTCTCACGGTACAATGTGAAATAGAGAAATAAATGCTGGTCTTGCAACATATTTACCAAATTAAGACATTCCTAATACTCAGATGTGAGCAAAGTAGTACAAGTTACTTTAAGACAATAATTACTCAAGTAGAAGTAAGAGTACTAATATATATACTTACTTGAGTAAGAAAGTATCCAATTAAAAGAGTAGTCAAGTAGTGAGTAACTAGTTACTGTCACAGATGACATAATAGATGTTAACGCCCCTACATTCCATTACATAATATACATTTAATATGTATCAGAATTATTATTATTATTATTATTATTAATAATGGAAATTCTGTCATCATTCACCATCTTGTAGTCCATATGACTTTCTTTCTTCCATGCAACACAATAAGGAGATATTAGATAGAATGTTTACCTTAGTCACTATTTACTTTCAGTGAATGTTTTTTTCTTTGCATTCCATATTTTTAAAATGAATGGTGCAGTGTCAGTCCCCAACATTCTGTCTAACATATTTTGTGTTCCACATAATAGAAAGGGTCACACTGGTTTGGAACAACATGAAGGTAGGGAAATTATGTTAAGAAATTATATAAATTATGGCTGAGATATCAATTTAAAGGGATAGTTCACCCAAAAATGAATAATTTACTCACCCTCATGCCATCCCAGATGTGTATGACTTCCTTTCTTTTTCAGAACACTAATTAAGATTTTTAGAAGAATATTTTAGCTCTGTAGGCCAAAATTGTGATGCTCCAAAAAGCACATAAGGGCAGTATAAACGTAATCCATAACACTCCAGCAGTTAAATCCATATCTTCAGAAGTGATATGATAGGTGTGGGTGAGAAACAGATCAATATTTGTCATTTTTTTGTTAGAAATGCTTCTCCCTGCCCATCAGGGGGAAATATGCAGTGAAGAATGTGAAACATCAAAAACAATGATGTTTTTTGTATGGTCCATTGTGACCTACAGAGCATATTTGAGTTCAGCAGATGAAAGAATGGCATACACATCTGGGGTGGCATGAGGGTGAATAAATATTGAAACATTTGGAAACATTTCTAGTAATATCCTCCAAAGGACATTATATATAATACTGAAATATAAACCATGATCATGCTTTATTAATGCATATTGTTGCTATTTCACAGCTTTTAAAGAAATGCATGGATTCTTATTTCAGTGTAGTTACAGTTTTCAGTGTCAAAAGACTTTAGTTCTGTACAGCAGTACCACCGCTCTCTAAACGCTGAATATGCAGCCTGTGCAAGGCACCAATCCCGGTCGTGGAACACTACACTGCCCCGTATCCACTATATAGTGCACTATTTCGAGTGTCTCCAAATTTTGTAGGAGTGTCTGAATTCTGAGTGAGCCACTGAAAAGCCTACTTTTGTTTACTCATTCTTACCCACAATATTCTAATTTCGAGTGTACATTTGATGTGCACTCGACAATGGTTAATTGCCCACAATCCACCACAGGGAAGACAGACGAGCTGGGAGTTTACTGCTTCCATCACTCTTGCAATGTTTTATTTCATGCTGAATTTATTAAATTACTTTTTGACAAATCATTACTTGATTAAAATAACATATAGAGAGGTAAAACATACAGATACATTTTAAAACATACCACCACGTCGTTCTGCGCCTCAAACCGAGCGTAGAAGTCATTCAGTGCATCTGGAAGGGAGGCATCTTTGTCACAGGCAACTGATGTTGTCCTGTAGTTGGTGATGGCCTGGATGCCTTGCCACGTGTTGCTGCTGTCCTGGAAGTGACGTGTGCATGCTTTGCCTCTCTGATGACCTGGGACAGTTTGGCCCTCTCTGTTCTTAGGACCGCCTTGTTGTCTGCTCTGAAGGTGGAGTCTCGGGTCGTCAGTAGCGCACGCACCTTCGCAGTCATCTACGGCTTCTGTTTGGAGCGTGTGGTGACGGCCTTGGAGAAAGTGACATCATCAATGCACTTGCTGATGTAGCTGATCACTGATGTTGTGTATTCCTCCAAGATCGTAAAGTCACCATATGTTGCAGCCTCCCTGAACATGTGCCAGTCAGTACACTCAAAACAGTCCTGAAGCGCAGAGATGGCTCCTGCTGGCCAGGTTTTCACCTGCTTCTGAAGTGGTTTTGTGCGTCTGATGAGCGGTCTATATGCTGGGATTAACATAACAGAGATGTGGTCTGAGTAGACGAGGTGGTGATGGGGCTCCGCCTGGTACGCGCCTGGGATGTTTGTGTGAACAAGATCTAGCGTGTTCGCCCCTCTCGTTGCAAAGTCCACATACTGATGGAATTTAGGGAGCACTGTCCGGAAACAATAAACAATCCGTCAGGGTGAGCATTCAGCAGTTTGTCACTCTGGTTATAATGACAGTGGTGAAATCCAGAGGTAAATAAAAAAGGTCTCCATCTAACAGCCACAAGCTCCACCAGCGATGAGCAGTAGCTAGAGACTCCATTGAGTTCTTGCACCATTCCGTGTTGATGTAAACACACAAGCCACCACCACGAGTCTTATAGCACAGAGATGCATTTCTGTCGGCACGAAACTAGGCGAGCCCATCTAGCTGACTGCCGGCGTCTGGAACTCTGTCGCTGATCCAGGTCTCCGTGTAAACAAAAAACAAAGCAGTCTCTAAACTCACGCTGCGTAGTCTGAGAGCTGGATAGATGGGAGAGCCAGCCAGCTAGGGTTTGTTTTTAGCCTTGCCACGCTTCCTCTTGCGCGCCGTCCAGCAAGCCGAGGTCACGTAGCTTCTCCTGCAGATCATCATGCAGCTTGGTTGTTGCATGGATCTTATATTTGAGTAGTGTATGGCGAAG
This sequence comes from Xyrauchen texanus, assembly GCF_025860055.1. Taxonomy (NCBI): domain Eukaryota; kingdom Metazoa; phylum Chordata; class Actinopteri; order Cypriniformes; family Catostomidae; genus Xyrauchen; species Xyrauchen texanus. Next base: position 54,402,837 of record NC_068277.1, read on the forward strand.
GTAAACATAAACACCGGTTGCTCTGATGTCCATGTGCAGTAAAAGTTAGGCCAAGTAACAAAAATAGCACCATTTTGGATCTGGAGTGGCCACTGCGAGCTACCGCGCCACCATCTTGGATCATTCCAAGTCTGGGAGAATTTGAGTGCCTAGTACCTCACCAACAAAATGTTGGACTCTCAACCAAAACTTCTGAATCCTAGGACAAGACCAGAAAGCATGGATATATCTCCATCCTCCAACTGGCATCGCCAGCAGGTTGGAGTATCTTTTTGACCCAACCTATACAATCTAGTGGGTGTCCAGTAGAACCGATGCAAAATCTTAAATTGCATCAGATGGACCCTTGCATCCTTAGATGCAGACTTGATGCTTATTAGGAACTTAGCCAACACTCTCACCTCCAATACCAGGTTTAAATTCTTCTCCCATAATCTCTTGATAGAAGACAAGGCTCCTTCTCCTAGACTCTGAGTTAGCATGGAGTAATACACAGATGCTTCATGACCTTTTCCAAAAGCAGAAATCACAATTTCCAGAGCATCTGCTGCTTTAGGGGGGCATATGCTACTCCAAAAATAGTTCAGAGTAGGTGTCGCAGCTATAAATACCTAAAGAACTGGGATCTAGGAATCTTAAAATGTTGAACCAAATTATCAAAAGATCTCAGTACTCCACCCTCATATATTTCACAGAGTGTAGCAACACCCCTCCCAATCCACTCTGACCAACAGAAAGGGGACTTATAAGTAATTTAGGGTTCAGCCATATGCTTGAGGCAGCATTTAAATAAATGCCAGAAATATGCACACTGGACACTTTTGAACAAATCAAGTGAAAATGTGAGATGACAGGACGTAGCTTAACTTCTCCGGTTAGTTGGATCGAAAGGCTTTGCAATGGAGAAATAGGGGCAAGGACTTCTTGTTCAGTATGAAACCAGGAAGGGGCTCTTTCAGGTGTGAGCGACCAATGGGCCAGATGTCGAAGACTGAATGCATAATAATAAATAAAAATGTTGGGTAGGCCTAGCCCACCTTTGTCAATCTGCCTATGTAACTTATTGAAATGTAACCTGAGGCACTTACCATTCCAAATGAAGGACTTTACTATGCTATCAAATTGTTTGAAATAAGAGAGGGGGACATCTACAGGGAGAGACTGTAGCATGTAGTAGAATTTTGCAATATAATTTATTTTAATAACATTAACCTTCCCAATCATAGATAAATGGAATGAAGCCCACATGCCCACATTATTTGAAAACCTTGCTAAAATTACATATATTTGCTGGGAATAAAATACCCAAATATTTAATTAACTGTTTGGGCCAATGAATGGCACCCATCTGAAAAGCTGTTACTAGGCAGTACGCTGTCAGAGCCAAAGAATTGAAATTTAGACCAATTAACTCTGTATCCTGAAAATTCTGAAATTATTGATAATTCTGTTGAGACAAGGCATAGATCTAGTAGGGTCAGAGATGAATAATAAAATATCATCTGCGTAAATCAGAAGCTTATGCCCCACACCTCCCGCAACCACCCCTGAAAATAATCCTTTCTTATCGCAGCTGCTAATGGTTCCAGGGCAAGACAGAACAATAATGGGGAAAGAAGGCAACCCTGCCGAGTGCTCTTATTCAGAGTAAAATAATCTCAAATCCATTTGTTTGTACAGACGCTACAGGGTGTCTATAAAGTAAAGTAATACATCCAATAAAAGTATCTCCGAACCCAAATATTTCCAAAATATTAAAAAGATAATCCCATTCTAATATATCAAACACCTTTTCGGCATCAAGTGAGACGGCAGTGACCGGAGTCTGATCATTCGCTACTGACCACATGATATTAATGAAACGCCTAATGTTATCAGAAGAGCTGCGACCCCGAATAAACCCCACCTGATATAAATGTATTATAGATTTTTTTATACTTAAATCGGTTAGCAAGAATTTGACAACATTTTTACATCTAGCTGGATCAGGGAAATTGGACTGTAACTTTTACACTCGCTTGGATCTTTGTTCTTTTTAAGAATCAGACTGATCCAGGCTTGCGTCATGGTTAGCGGAAGCTTTCCATTCTTTAATGATTCCGTATAAACTTCTAACAAAAGTGGAGTCAGGTCTGTTGCATGCGATCTAAAAAATTCAGCAGCAAAACCATCTGGCCCCGGAGCCTTGCCTGTTGGCAGGGACTTAATTAACTCGTCAAGCTCCTCCAACTTTATCTCAGAATCAAGAGAATTTGTTTGCTCAGCCATAAGATTAGGGAGTTCTAATGGTTCCACAAACTTTCTAATATCTTCATCTTTAGGTGAAGATGTGGAACTATAGAGAGCAAGGTAGAATTCCTTAAAAGCATTATTAATATCAGTGGCAGAGGTAAATATTTCACCACCAGAAGATTTCAGTAAGTGAGAGAATGGTGGAAAAAGACTCTTTCTGCTTTATATATCTAGTCAAAAGCTTTGTGTGGCCATTTTGCCATCATCCATAGTGTCTATTCTCAATCTGGCTGGGAACTTCAGTGCAGAAGTGATCTTCCGTCAATACTAAAGTTTCTTTAAGGAAAAGTTTTATTCCACAAATCAAACTCCAGATCCAACGCAAAAGGAAAAAAATGGCGCCCATCTTCCTCCAACAGTAGAGACAATAAACAGCGAGTCGATCCACTAACATGAGAAAAACCCAATGGTTTCCTCACCCATGTATTGTATAAAAGACAGAGCTTGTTTCCGACACATGAATAATTTGCGACCATCCTTTGGAGTCTGGCCGGAAACATCAGTGCAAAAGTGATCTTCCTCTGATGCAAGAGATTCTTATACTCCTTGAATCGCTCACATTTCTCTCATCGAATTTGCAAAGTCCGGGAACAAGAAAGCTTTACTTTGCTCCTCGCCAGGCACAGCACGAGGTCTTTATCGGATGATCTCAGAAACTGGCCAGAATTAATCAGGGCTTATTTCCCTCAGTAGATCTGCCAGCCGGGACTCTGAGCATGCTCGATTTCCAGTTTATGGCCTGTTATGTCGAGCAGATTCGAAAAGAACTCGTCCAGGAATTTCACCATATCTCTGCCCTCCTCATGTTCAGGAATTCCAACAATTCTGATGTCATTCCTGCGATTTCTATTCTCAAGATCTTCAAGCTTTCCAAGAACATGTTTCAAATCAACTTTGGTCACTGCCAGATTGGCGGATAAATCCCGCTTCGATGACTCCAGATAATCGATTCATTTCTCAACATCTGCCCCTCTTGTAACTAACTCAGTATTTAATTTGAAGCAAGAACCTTCATCAGTATCACCGACATGTTGGAAAATTGACGCTGAATCTCCTCTCCTGCTGCACCAACCAAATCAAGTCTCTGGTCTATAGGCCTGTTGGGGGTTTCATCCTGAACACGTAAGTGTCTTTTATTGTCTCCAGAGCCTGAGGATTTTGACTTCTTTGTCATGTTTTACCACAAAGAGCAAATGTGTAACTAGGTGCATCGAATTTCACCAGATTATAACATAACAATAATAAAAAATTTAGCAAAGTGCGCAGAGCTCGTCAATCACACGTTCTTGCATGGCATCATGTGACCCACCCTACCTCTTTTTTCTTAAATACAAAATTACCCAGTTCCCAAGAAAAAAAAAAAAAAACATCTCCAACTTTAAGTATCTCTTTTCATTCTTTTTCTCTTTATACACACACTCACTTATTTTCACCATCACATTATAATCATAAGATTTTAGTCAAGCTAATACAAGTACCTATTGCTCTGACATCCACATCAAGTTTAAAAGGTTTTGAAAAATCCGGAGCAGAGAGAACAGGGTAACTGCAAAGTTAAGACTTACAGAGTTGCCACCTTGTAGTAGGAACCAGAAAGTTGACTATGGCGGATACTTTTTCCTCAATAGAGAAAACTTGACCCTGACCAACCTCTTTTCCTAAATAAGTGATTGTTGCTTTGCCAAATTAACAATTGCCAAGTTAAAAGTCAGAGAGTCATTGGCCAAGTGATCAAAAATCTCTCTTAACATTTGAACAACGTCAAGAGTAAACCACGAGATCATCCAGATAAGCAGTACAGTTGGGAATGTAAGTAAAAATCTTGATCACCAACCTCTGAAAGGTTGTGGGAGCATTATGCATTCAAACGGCATAACTGTGTACTGAAGGCACCGGCTGTAGCAAAAGTACATACTTACATACTTTGAAGTGCCCACATTGTCGATGCAATCATTGATGCGAGGCAATAGAAAAATTATCTGGCACAGTCACAGTATTCACTCATCTGTAATCATTACAGAATCTAAATGTTCCATCTGGTTTGGGCACTAAAACACATGGAGAACAACACAGACTAATACTAGGAACTGCAAAACCATTCTCCAATAAATAACTCACCTCTTGTTTCATTATTTAAATTTTTGTTGCGTTGATTCTGTATGGATGTTGCTTGATTGGTTTGGCATCCTTCACCTCAATATCATGTTCCAGCACATTTGTGCATTTGGGAACATTTCCAAATATAGATAGAAAACTATGCATCAAATGCAAGATATCAGAACATTGCTCTTCAGACAACTGAGTCAGAAATTATGAGAATTTCTGAATTCTGCAGATGGTAAATGGTCTGCACTTATATAGCGCCTTTTTAACCTTAACGGTATTCAAAGCACTGTACACTGTGACTCATTCACCCATTCACACACACATTCATACACCAATGGCGGCAGAGCTGCTATGTAAGGTGCTAGCCTGCCATTGGGAGCAACTTGGGGTTCAGTGTCTTGCCCAAGGTCACTTCAGCATGTGGAGTCATGTGGGCCGGGATTCGAACCCCCAACCCTGCGATAAGTGGCCGACCCACTCTACCAACTGAGCCACAGCCGCCCCAAGATGAGAGAAATGTGCTGCAACAGCAAACCATCTTCCTCACTGCAAGCAGAATCTAGGACCATAGACAATGTTCCAACAGCAAGGCAATGAAACCACCAGTTTTTTTGTTCTTGCTCTCAGACATATGCTTTAAGCATATTAACATGAAAGATACGAGACTGCCACTTTGGGTCAAGAGTACGAACAAGATAATCTGTGTCACTTAGCTTCTTTTGGATCTCATGAGGACCAACACACCTCTCAGACAACATAGAGCCAGGAATGGACAACAGAACCAAAACTTTGCAGCCTAAGTTGAAACTTTGTGGCAGAGAATCTTGGGAGGACGACAAGGATTCTTTTGCCAAGGAGCAAGCAAGTGAAAATTGTGCACGAAATTTATATATATAATCAGACACAGTAGTCTGTGAACTCAAGTTCAGAAGGGCTAAAATCCAAAGACTCTTGAACTGTCTCACGAATTGCAAAAAGGGCAAATGGGACACCTTAATCCCAGTCTTGATCAGACTCAAGGCAAAACTTTCGTCTGGTGAAAATGCTCCAGTGCACCTTGACTCTCAGGGTGGTATGCACTGGACACCTTGTGAGTGATACCTAGCGTTTTCATAACATGTTCAAAAAGTTGAGAAATTAAATTGGTCTCTTGATCAGTTTGAACAACTTTGTAAACAAAAGTTGTAAAGAAATTCAGCAAGGCCTTTATGATCACAGTAGCTGTGATTTCAGGTTTCATGAAATCAGGTTACTGTGCACATCATGGTAAGTAGAAACAGAGTAAAATGGTTCTGCCATGACTGGTACTGGACACGTTGCCTTTACCACCACTTGATTGGGTTTCCTGGAGCGTTGACACACATCACATGTTTTACAATACTGAACAACATCTGTCTTTAGGCCTGGCCAAAGATGTGATTCAGAACACGATATTGGTGTTTTAAGTGTCTTGGGACAGTGGTTTGTTTTTCAAATCTAAGCAGTCAGCAATAACATGCAACTGTCCCAATTTATGGCAGTAAAAACACTCTTATTCTTTTCTAGGAGAATTGGATTTTGAATGGGGGAAAAAAAAGAGCAGAAGAGCAAAGAGTCTGGATACTTGCGTTATAATCTAAAATCTTTTAATTGTTGAGATAAGCAAAAGTACAAAATAAACTGGGTAAGCCAAGCTTCCACAAAACTGAGAAACAAAATAGAAAAGGGCCAATAAGTACAACTGGGAGACGACTTAACTGTGACCTGGTCACAGTAGGAACACAGCACAAAGGCTCAAGACTGAACACAAAGGGGAGAAACAAACAGATTTATATAGGGCAAAACACAGGTGAAGGGAATGAGGGTTGATGAGCAGATGGTTGAAGCGGGTTAGGGGTGTTGGTGCCATCTGCAGGAGTGGAGAGGAGCATTGCACGGGAGGACCAGGGTGAACGCCCTCTGCTGGTTTGGAGGAGAACAGCACCCCAAAGAGGAGATCCCTTACAAGGCAGAGCTGGAGCTTGTCCTCTTTTTTCAGCCTCAATTTCCAACTTTCTTACTGCCTGTTGAAACTAGTGATCTGCCTTCCTAGCTTGAACTCTTTCATCTGCCTCCAGTTGTAAGCATGTTAAATGAACCTGGAGACTTGCATCACCCAAAAAAACCCTACCTATTTTTTCTTAAATACAAAATTACCCAGTCCCCAAAAAAACAAAAAACATCTCTCTACTTTTTCAATCTCTTTTTTTTTTTCATAAGATTTCAGTCAAACTGACACAAAATATTTTCTTCAACACTCAAAATCTCCTTTTTCCCTCCATGGAAATCCTCAAACTGAGGATTTATATAGGCCCCCTAGTAACCTCTAACACTTGTGAGTACTAAATAACCCAACCAATTCAATTCACCCCAATAGTGGGGTTTAAGCATTCTCTCCATACCAGAAGAGGGAGTGAGAGAGAGGTGTAAAATGATAATAATAATAAAAAACAATTACACACTGCCAACCCAGGCAAGGATGTAACACCAATCATCTGTCAACTTGAGCTGAAATGTCAGTAATGGTTTCCATATCATGTCTACTGATGCCCAGGTGTTCGTATGACCATGTGTGAAGCAGAATGTGGAAGACGACCCTTTCTAATGAGTAAACAAAAGGACCTGTCATGTATATAATAGGCCAATTTTGCAGCAGTTTGCAAAGTGTCATCTGTGGTCAGACCAGGGAGAATGTCAGTGTGCATTTGTGCACCTAGACATGTGTTAATCTAGATTTGTCACTGCTGGAGTTGAGAAGAATTGATTAATATGGTGATCAACACTTATTTAGGTACCTAATTTGGCTTTGGCACTATGGCATATTGATGAAAGCATAATTAACGTTTAATGATATCTCATGAATGTGCTGTAACCACACATAACTATTAATGTCATGTATGTGACATGTTGTAATGGTTAAAACACATTGTCTACAGGTATGTGACGTGTGCCATAGTCTGTATACTCTCTTGATGTGAAAATGCATGTGACACTAAGTACTAAACAGTAGATATTGATCAGAGACAACCTTTTTAATGTAGGGAAGAACAGGGATAGTTGTCACCATTTTTACTTAAGTGAATATTTCTTGAGTAGATATTGTTTTGAAAGTCAATTTCTGTTAAGGCACATACCTTAAAGGCTTGGCTAAAAAGATTAAATAAAAACTAGATTGTACATTCCCACTATTATTACCCAGAAGAGAGAGAGAGAGAAAAAACAGTTAATTGAACACACGTTGACCATTTGTGAAAACATTCCCTAATAGCAGGATTTTCTTAAAATATTCCAATTGATTTAAAGGAATTGTTCACCCAAACATTACAATTCTATTATAATTTACTTACCTTCATGCCATCGCAAAATTATATGACTTTTTTCTTTCTTTCATGGAACAAAATTAAGATATTTAGAATGATATATGATTGTGAGTCAATGGGGTCCAAAACTAAAAACAGCACAGAAGTAATCCGTACGACTCGAGTGGTTTTCGTGTCTTCTGAAGCAATACAATTGATTGGGTGAGAAACAGAAAAGAATTAAGTTTATTCAGTATAAATCTGACATTCAGTCGAACTGGAACATAGTGCATGCTTCAAGATTGTTCTTTGAGAGTAGGTCACTACTCTCTGACACATTCTTTGACACTGTATGCGGTTGCCAGGTCCTCAGCACCGTATCATTATTTGTTAATAAGACACTATTTTCAACCTCTCTGTCAACTCTATAATTTTTATGGAAGCCCAAGGTGGAAAAAAAAAATGGTAAAAAAAATAAAAATAATAATTGTGTCTCAGTTCCTTAAATATTTTTTCTCTCTTCAAAAATAAAAATTTCTCTTCAAAATGTTTTTCCCCTCTCTTCAAAAAATATTTTTTTTCTCTCTGCAAATTTTTTTTCTCTCTCTTCACATCTTAATTATTTCAGCTTAAACATTTCATATTGATAAACTGGGTGGAAAATGTATTAATGTGATACTATTATATTTAAAAACTTCTCCGTTTTAGTCGTCCAGTTGAATGTGCATTTAGTCTACTGACTCATGCATTAACATTACCATGAACCCCCAACACCCGAGAATGGAATCAAGTTACTAAACTACTAATAGTTAAAACAATTAAATGTAAAACAAGAGAATAATTTTATAAAATATATATTTTAATAAAAATAAGGGAGCGATACTATATGTGATTGATCACCCCTCACCAATTTGTTTTGGATGAGCATTTTACATTGGCGTAACAGTCTAGCTCATGTTTAGACAGACCAACAATATTTGGATATTTATTTGACATTCTTCATCTGGAATTCTTCACTTCTGCTGTAGACAGTGTTTCAAAGGCATAGACAACTTTTTATATTAAAATTAGGGCTGTCAATCGATTTTTACAATTTTTAATCGAATTAATTACATCGCATATACAAATATTTGCTGAGAAAAACCCTCATATAACAATAATTAAATATATAATTATTATACATATGTATATCAATATATAATTATGCTATGCAAAAGTTTAGGCACCCCTGACAATTTCCATGATTTTCATTTATAAATAATTGGGTATTTGGATCAGCAATTTCATTTTGATCTATCAAATAACTGAAGGACACACTGACAGGTAAATATTTCGGTAGTGAAATGAGGTTCATTGGATTAACAGAAAATGTGCAATATGCATCAAAACGAAATTAGACAGGTGCATAAATTTGGGCAACCTTGTCATTTTGTTGATTTGACTACCTGTAACCTAGCACTGATTAATTGGAACACACAATTGGTTTGGTGAGCTCATTAAGCCTTGAACTTCATAGAAAGGTGCATCCAATCATGAGAAAAGGTATTTAAGGTGGCCAATTGCAAGTTGTTGTTCTCTTTCACTCTCCTCAGAAGAGTGGCAACATGGGTGCCTCAAAACAACTCTCAAATGACCTGAAAACAAAGATTGTTCAACATTATGGTTTAGAGGAAGGCTACAAAAAGCTATTGCAGAGATTTAAGCTGTCATTGTCCACTGTGAGGAACATAGTGAGGAAATGGAAGACCACAGGCACAGTTCTTGTTAAGGCCAGAAGTGGCAGGCCAAGTAAAATATCGGAGAGGCAAAGGATGGTGAGAACGGTCAAAAACAGCCCACAGACCACCTCCAAAGACCTACAACATCATCTTGCTGCAGATGGTGTCACTGTGCATCGTTCAACAATTCAGCGCACTTTGCACAAGGAGAAGCTGTACGGGAGAGTGATGCGGAAGAAGCCTTTTCTGCACACACGCCACAAACAGAGTCGCTTAAGGTATGCAAACGCACATTTGGAAAAGTCAGCTTCATTTTGGAAGAAGGTGCTGTGGACTGATGAAACAAAGATTATGCATGCCGGCAAAAGAACACCGCGTTCCAAGACAAACACTTGCTACCCACAGTAAAATTTGGTGGAGGTTCCATCATGCTGTGGCTGTGTGGCCAGTGCCTGGGAATACTGTGGCTGTGTGGCCCAGCCTGGGGTACTGGGAATCTTGTTAAAGTTGAGGGTCGCATGGATTCCACTCAATATCAGCAGATACTTGAGAATAATGAGGAATCAGTCACAAAGTTGAAGTTACACCAGGGCTGGATATTTCAACAAGACAACGACCCAAAACACTGCTCAAAATCTACTCTGGCATTTATGCAGAGGAACAAGTACAATGTTCTGGAATGGCCATCCCATTCCACAGACCTGAATATCATTGAAAATCTGTGGGGTGATTTGAAGCGGGCTGTCCATGCTCGGCAACCATCAAACCTAACTGAACTGGAGATGTTTTGCAAGGAGGAACAGTCCAAAATACCTTCATCCAGACACTCATTATAGGCTATAGGAAGCTTCTAGAGGCTGTTATTTCTGCTAAAGGAGGCTCAACTAAATATTGATGTGATATTTCTGTTGTGGTGCCCAAATTTATGCACCTGTCTAATTTCGTTTTGATGCATATTGCACATTTTCTGTTCATCCAATAAACCTAATTTCACTACCGAAATATTAGTCCCAGGCCCAGTTCTTCAGTTATTTGATAGATCAAAATGAAATTGCTGATCCAAACACCCAATTATTTATAAATGAAAATCATGAAAATTGTCAGGGGTGCCTAAACTTTTGCATACGCCTGTGTATATATAAAAATATTCAGACAATTAAAATGCATTACATTCCTGTTGCAGAAGAGTTAATTATTGATAAGACAATACAAAAAGTGGCTTTAGAATGCAATGTATTGTTTACTACCATACTATTGATCATAATCCAATCATTGGCATACAGTTCACAACAATCCATTTCACAAGTACATTTGTCAATCAGTTCCAGATTTATTTTGAGGGCTTGTTTAAGGACCCAGTCAATTTATACCAACGTCAGACATGCTTGTGTAGCGTCTCGGGTGCGTTGTGTCATAAACATAAAATGTTTAGGTCCCTGCGTCAAGTTAAATATAGTTTAATACTCCATCTTTTAACACATCTTGAGATCCCTTAGTTCGGATTTGCGCTCCATCAAGTGTTTTGAACGCAAGAACGTAACGCATGTTTGTGTTGTTCTGCCTACTGAAGTGTTTTCTTCACTGTATAAACTGCGCGTTGCTCATACAGCTGAAATTTCACTTACTGCCCTCTGGAGTAAACAGGTCGTACTACAAGCTTGCATTTCACAGGAATGTTCCTTATTAAGGTCCGGGGGCATGCGATTAATTGCGTAATTTTTTTAACGCATTCTTTTTTGTAAAATTAATCGCACTGAATTAACGCGTTAAATCGACAGCCCTAATTAAAATGTATTATTATAATTAAATTGGCACCTGGTGGCCAAGGTTGGTACTGCATTCCTTTTTGATGAGAGAAAAAAAGTAATTAAAGAAAAGTAATTAAATTAGAGAAAAAATACAGTAATTTTGTTCTGTTTGTCACCCAAAGTGATTGTACCATTTCAGAAAACATGGATTAAACAACCTGAGCCATATGGATTACATTTATGCTCCCTTTATGTCATTTTTGGAGCTTGAAAGTTTTAGACCCCATTGACTTACATTTTATGAACAAAAACCTATCATGCATCTGACTCAAGAAAGTCATACGAGTTTGAGCTGGCATGAGGGTGAGTAAATGATGAGAGATTATCATTTTTGGGTGAACTGTCCCTTCAAATTATTATATTATACAAAACCACTGCTAGAGAAAGCAAGTCTTTGTTTATTTGTGTAAGTGGACTTTTGACTCTAAATCTTATAGTTACTAAGATATAGCTCTTGTTACAACTAGCTTCTTAATGTAAAAATTGAGGCTGCTATTACTTCAGCTGACCACCAGAGGGAGCCCTCTCCCGAAAACTGACACTTAACTGTTTCTTCTATGGTGATTTCCTGTTTAAATCGTATATAAAGCCATGCCTTGCCATTGTTACCTTGCAAAGTAATGCCAGTTTCACTGCCGTACCAAGCGTTATTCTCATTGCCATTCTCATTCTCATTCTCATTCTCATTTTTATTGCCTACATGTTATGACCGTTGTGCCTGCTTTATTGGATTACTGTTTTGCTCTGTTTGCCTGATTGGACTGATTACCTGTTAACAACTACTTTGCCTGCTACACGACTACGCCTTTACCTTGTGTTTTGGATTTGTGTGCTGATTGTTAATAAACTTCCTGCATTTGGATTATTCCCTCATCTCCATGTTGAGTCCCTTACACTTAAACATTGAAATTATAGTTTTAAAGAATATCAATACACTTTCAACATGCAAATCTATGGAGAAACTGTTCACACATTTGGACACAAAGCAGATTTATTTGCTCTAAATGATTAGTTCAGCTCGCATTCACAAAATGTTTTCAGTTTAATTTTTGTATATGCTTTATAGCCTTAGTTTTACAAGTGTTTTTAATATTAGCCTATTTTATCCTTCTTTCCATTTTCCAAAATTGTAGCTTAATCATACTGAACCTCACTTGAACAAAACCATTAGCATACAAAGATGTTCAATATTAAAGACCAAAAACAAACTTGTACTAAACAAACAAGGGGGAAATAATGACCATTGCCAAACAAAATGGTCTTCAGTCTCCTGTAAGAAATGGATGTGGGTAGATGACACATAACATGTACATGGACTTTTTTGTTTTATACAACATCAAGATTTCATCTTGAAAGGGAAATAAGAGAAAGGTCCTGTAACTGATAATTATTTTATTGTTTAAAAAAGATGCAATCAAAGTGAATGGTGACTGAGGTTAACATTATGTCTAACATCTATGTAATCCATGAAAGAAAGTCATATCCAAAAACATAAAGCTGTAAAAAACTATGAAAAATAACCCAGTTGAACTAAACACATATTGTTTTTATACACATTGCAGAGACAAAAACTAGTCCGGTATTACTATGTCTTCTCTTTGATTCCACTCTGAAATAAAACAAACTGGAATAATAACATGATGGATGTATCAAATTTTAATGTTCAGTTCTTCCATTTTATGCATTTGACACTCTATGTTACTGGATACCCTTAATTATAGTAAAGTTTGTAAGAGGCCACACACTTTCATATTATGCTGCTCTGCATACATCAAGCTGCCTACTATAGATATATCCGAGAATGGCAGTCTTATGTTTTATATCCCACTTTCCTTTAGGGAATCTCCTGAATCCCTTGTAGCTAAGACTCGGCCAGTCTCCTCCCCTATAGTTTAGGTGATTTCATAATGATCTACATCAATCCTGCATAGGCGTGGGGAGAAAGAGCAATTGAGAGAGGTAATGAAAAAGAGGGAATTGAGCACGCCTGCAAATGCAGCCACATGTTGGACCTTGACGGGTCCCGCATTATGCCTGTTAGGTTGTAGGGTTCACAGGATGGCGTTGCATTCCCAAAGCGGGAGAGAGAGAGAGAGAAAGAGTTGCTTGCAGAGGTTTGTCCAGGCCAGTGGCGGTGCATGTGGTATTAATACTAAACCACAAGGGGTAGAGGCGTTAGGAAGAATGCACACCCTTGGTTAGAAACCCACATACAGAAAACCACAGATTACTTACTCTCAAAAAGAAACCTCAGGGCGAGATGGATAGATATGTATTGCTGTGTGTGTGTTACTGTCTGTTTACTCTAAAAGTTAACATAAAATCGCTGGGCCTGGGTAGCTCTGTGAGTATTGTTGTATTACAAATTTATAAAATGTTAAACATAATCATATATATAAACTGGGAAAGTAGAGTAGACTGCATTTAGCATTTAAGGTATAAATGATAAATATATCAGCTGTTAGAAAGAGTATTCCAGCAAGAGATTTCCTTCCAGTTCTGTTCTCTCTATTGTAAATTAAATTAGTCAGACTACTGACAATCTCATCCTCTGTCTTTTAATGGCTATTGGAGCCCCAGCCCCAGTTGTCTAAATAGTTAGGCTGATTGGATTAGCATCTCTGTATCTGAATAGTTATGCTGATTGGATTAGGACTGGTAACAATCTAGAGTCTAGGGTGGGTTTCCTATGCCTGTATACATCATTTGCATGCTTTAAAGTTATCACCTGGGTGCTTTGTGTCTATCTCTAAGCACTGCCCTCTAAATGCATGTATAAATTACAGTGTAAAGTTCCCTTAGTTAGATGTTGGTCCCTGCAGCTGCTGACAGCACGAATTTCTCAATAAAGAATCCTGCTTGAAGATACAACCGAGTCTCCTGGTCTTACCTTCTGAGTTTCCCACTCTCTAGAAGGATAAAAAGTTTACAACAGTTTTGGTGCCGTGACCCGGATAGAGCTACTCACCTGAATCCAGATTGAAACTTCAAGCTCAACAAAGATCTGACTACATTCCAGCCTGAATCTTTCTTACAACCAAAGTTTGGTGAGTGCTGCTCTATCCAAAAGAACCTTTAAGACCAGTACAAATCCAAATTGTCTTTTTAGAGAAGATTAGCATTACATGTTAATATTGGTTACCCTCTGTTGTTTTCAGGCAGGGAAGATTAGCATAAAAGGCTAATATTTTGTTTATCCTCTGTATCTGCAGAGAAGAATATTTGTTACCCTCTGTTTTTAGACAGAGAAGATTAGCATAAAGTGCTAGTAATTTGTGTTATCCTTTGCTTGGGTCAAAGAAGGTTAACAATAGTTGAACTGAGTTAACAAGTGTACCCTCTGTTGATCAGAGACGTTTTAGTGTTTGTTTGTGTGATAACAGAACAAAGAAAATCCACAAAATGTTTAAGAAAAGTGCTAGACTAATCCCCACAACTGAAAAAGGTGGTCTTGCGACTCCTTTGTGGTCAGATAGTGAATTCAAAACACTGTTAGGAGAACAACTGAACCTAATTGTCACTGAGAATGTTAGACAAGAACTAACTAAGAAATATGAGATTCATCCAGACAAGACTTGGTCAGTAGATGAGTGTAAAAAGGTACTAGGAGCAAGTATTCGCAAGAACAATGTGAAAGGCATTATCTGCTGCCACAGAGAATTTTGTTTAGCACTTGCTACACAACAGTCTAAGCATAACTCAGAGCTAGAGAAAGAGAACAAAGAGCTCCGTGCTAGAGTATCCTCTTTAACCAAGAAATTGAACCACAACAAAGCTGCAGAAAAAACTGTTGTAGAAGAAGTTAATCAGCCGGATAACATTTTCCCTGACTTACAAAATTTCTTTGAAACAGATGTAGCTCTCCAATCCTTAACTGCTGTGCCTGTAAATTCAGTCAATGTGTGTGGTGCTAGGAGACGATCTCAGGGAATTGAGGGAACTGAAAGTGTTTCTACCAACTCTTCTGTTGTCCAAATACAAACAGTCACAAAAGCGCTTGGACCTAAAGATATAGAGAGACTATCCCAGAGCTTACCCTCAGCACGCACACAGTTTTCTGAATTTAGAAGAGCATTGATCAACAAAATGCGTCTATATGACATGTCGTTAACAGAAGTCACACAGTTAATGTCACAAATTTTGACTGAATCTGAATTCAACAGTTTTGAATCTGCAGTGACCTCTGAACTACAGCATGCCAGTAGAAGCGACATAAGAGAAGGTGTTTTGAAAATTCTAAAGAATATCATGGGACCCAAAATAGACTGGTCAAGAATCACTAGCTGTGTACAAAAGAAAGAAGAAACTGTGAGTGAATACACTGAAAGGTTTTGTCAGTCAGCTGTAACTTACAGTGGAATTGTTGATAATTCTGAAAGTGTGTTAGATGACAAGGGACCCCTAGTCCGCATCTGGTCAGATGGCCTTTTAGTTGAGTACAGAAGAGCCTTGCCATTCCTAGATCTCACTTGGTCTAACAGAACTCTTAGAAGTAACCTAGACAGGTTGGCTACATGGGAAAGAGATGCTGATGTTAAAGCCAAAGTGAGAGTAGCAGCAGCAGCTACATTTAGCACAGAAAAACAAAAAAACAGGTGGTCCAAAAAAGAAGGCAAATGCCACTACTGTGGAAAATTAGGACATTGGGAGAAAGAATGTAGGAAGAAGTTACAAGATGCAAATAGAAATGCTATGCATAATTCTGCTCCTCCCCCGCCTGCTTACAACCCTGAAGCAGTTCAGCAAGTGTCCACTGAAACTTTAGGACAGCTCGTTCAGGCTCTTCTAAGAGCACAACAAGACCAGGAAAAAACTAATTGTTGGGGCTGAGTAGCTACCTTTCCCCTGTAATCCATCATAATGACAAAATAATTTTTGTGAAAGGTAGCATACGAGAGAAAGAGATTGATTTTTTGCTTGATACAGGTGCAGAAATTACAGTAATTCCTACAAAATTGGCTAAAAGTTTAGACATCCCGTACAAGAAAACCAAACTTTATTTAACTGGCGTAATAGGTGAAGATTCTGTTTTGTATGAAACCCCGCCCATAGAGGTACAATTTGGCCTGAAAACTCTGACTACAAAACTGCTATGTGCTCCATTAAATACAGATGCAATTTTAGGCATGGATCTCCTGAGACAAGTACATCTAACTTTAGACATGTCCTCAGAATCTGCTAGCATTAAAATTTGCTCAGCACAAGTTTCTACCAATAATGCAATCCCTCCAGAGTATGCTTTCTTACAGAATCATCCAATTTGGGCTAAAGACAAGGATGATTGTGGTTTGTTGACAGGTGTAGAACCAGTCAAATTGACAGGAACTCCACCTCCGGTCACCAAACAATATCCAATCAATAAGGAATCTATACAGGGGATCAAACCTATTGTAGAAAAGTTGCTGACACAAGGAGTGCTAGTTAAAACCAACAGTCCATGTAATTCACCCATATGGCCTATCAAGAAGACCAATGCAACATGGAGACTTACAATAGACTACAAAGTAGCCAATAAACATATTGATAAAATCACCCCTCTAGTGGCAGATCCTTCCACAATTTGTAATGGCTTGCCATTGGAGTGTAAGATTTTTTCAGTAATTGATATGTCTAATGGATTCTTTTCTGTACCGTTGCACTCTGACAGCCAGCCATGGTTAGCGTTTACAGTTGACTATGAACAATACCAGTGGACACGTTTGCCACAGGGATTTCAAAACTCCCCAACTATATACAGTGGTGGTAAGTAACGAAGTAAAAATACTTCGTTACTTTACTTAAGTATTTTTTTCGGGGATCTGTACTTTACTTGAGTATGTTTTATTTGCATCTACTTTCACTCTTACTCCACTACTATATTAAAGAAAAAAATTACTTTTTACTCCGATACATTTCCCCATGCCCGCTCCGAGTATTTACTACATTTGGCTTTCCAAAACCAATGAAAAACGTGGTTTTCTTTTGAAAAAAAAAAACAAATTAAGTATGCACGCGCGACGCGCCCGCGTTCTTTGCCAGCATACTGTAGTATGCTCACAGGCACAGCAGTCAGTTCAATTCAGTTCGCCATCGCCAGTTCTGTGGAAGATGACAACCGAAGAAACAGTGGCAGCTCTCAGCAGAAATGATGATCCCGAGATTCCCGACAGGGATCATCACCCATGGCCATATCTCAAAGATATGTTTGAATTTATAGAATTAAAGGGAGATTCGTATCGGCTGAAATGTCTACTTTGCCTGCCACGGGTGAATCAAATTTCAGCATTCAAAAATTCACCCTCGAATCTGAAAAAACATATTGAGGTGAGTTGACGTTAATTTTGTTTCTATAATGTTAGCCAAGTGATTTCATATTGAAACGTGCCTTGTAAACAGCTAATAACGCTAGTCAAGTTAACGTTAGCTAACGCACACTGTCGTGGGCATGGGGGTGGGGGGTAGACTTGGAAAAGCAGGTTTGCCGTTTGCTCCGTGTTTCCCAAACTTTTTTCTTTCGCGCCACACTATACTATGAAAACATCTCTCTGCACACCACCATGACATTAAACAGATCACTTAGAAAGTGTAAGTAAATGTAGTAAATACAGGTAGTAATAAAGCATTTAGTTGTGGTCACTGCCTGGTCAGTTAACTATTTTGCGAGCTTGTCTAAACTGAGGACTATTCATGCCTTGTAAAACATTTATAAAGGAGATTTAAAGATTTAAAATCTTCTAAACAGTAAAATGTAACACACAACACAGTGATACAGAGCATAGAAATATTTAATAGCCTTTAAATCTCCTGTATAAATGCTTTAAAGCATGAATAGTCCTCACTTTAGATGAGCTCGCAAACATAGTGAACTGACCACTACTAAATGCTTTATAACTAACTTACCGTACAGCATATGTTAATAAAGCATTTAACATACCAAGTAACCATCACTATGTGTCTGAATAATAAGATAAATGTACATTTAGATAGTTTATTAATCATTTACTTACACGTTCTAAGTAATCTTTTGAACCACTGACAACTCTTAAAATAACTGGTTTATAAAAAATGCAATTCTTCATTTAGAAATGATACACTGATCATTAATAAAGGATGAAAATACAATTTTTAAACAAATTATATATGATTTTAAATCAAGAAGAAAGCATTTATAGCTGTATTTATAAACTGCTTATTAATGTCTATTTATGCTTTATGAATTATGAATTAACTGTTTACTCATGCTTAACTAATGATTATTAGCTTGTAGTTATTATAAGTGTTACCTGCATTTTTTATCAGAAATAATGACATGAGAATGTCATTTAAAGAAATAGTAAGCCTACAATTTGAGCCATTATTATTATTTATTTATTTATTTATTTTTTTCACGAATATGAATTTTTCCTGCGCTGGGCAGCTCTTACATCACACCAGTGTGAGGCAGCATAACTTTTGGGAAACACAGTGTTAGCTAACTTGGATATCACAGCATTGATAACTTGGACCATGTTTCAATAACGCTGGCAAGCCACATGAAGTCTAATATGTTTTTTTTTAACAGTTTTATTCTTAGGGAAATGCACGCTTATTAATTAATTGTATCTTTCTTGCAGAGAAAGCATCCCCATCAGTTAGAGAGTTACTCTAAATTGACTCAGAGTCATAACAGCTCACAGAAGAGAAAGTGTCCTGCAAGTCCTCCTGCCGGTACCAGCAAGCAGCTCAAGTTGGATATGTCCAGCAGCAAACGAGTTTCAAAAGTGAACATAAACAAAGCAGTGATGAAGTTTGTTGTTGAGGGCCTTCAACCATTCAGTGTGGTGGACCTACAAGCATTTAAAGACCTAATCCAGGACCTCCAACCCAATGCCACCATCATGTCACGCCCCACTCTACGATCAAGTATAGCTGAAGCTACAAAATCTATGAAGAAGAAATTGATCGCGGCAATGAGTGAGGTGGAATACATTGCAACCACCACAGACTGCTGGACCACCAGAAGGCGCAGCTTTATTGGCATAACAGCTCACTGGCTTGATCCTGACAGTTTAGACAGGCACTCAGTAGCCCTAGCATGTAGGCAGTTAAAAGGCTCCCACACTTTTGAAGTTTTAGCGGCTGCATTAAACGACATCCATGCAGAGTACCAGATCCGTGATAAGATCGTTAGAACAACGACTGACAATGGGTCGAATTTTCTAAAAGCATTCCGCATTTATGGTGACCAAGATGAAAACAACAATGCAACGTACACTGAAGAGTTAAGCAACTCGGGTGAGGGAGATGATGATGAGGAGGAGATTCAAGAAGAGGAAGAAGTTGTTAACTACCAAGAAGTGGCAAGTATGCTTGATATAGGCGATGGCTTTGAGTATCATTTACCCAAGCATCAACGTTGCGCATGCCACCTTCTCAATTTGGTGTCAACAGTAGATGCTTTAAAGGCAAACTCGAATGAGGCCTACAAAAAAGTGTCCAGAGCCACATTTTCAAAGTGCCAGGCACTATGGAACAAGAGTGCACGATCCGCTTTAGCTGCAGAAACCATCCAAGATGCATGCAAACTTCAGCTAATAAGGCCCAATGCAACCAGATGGAACTCGATGTTCCTTGCAGTGGAGAGATTAGTGAGGATCGTCAAAGAACAGGGAGAGGGAGCCATCCGAGATGTCTGCACATCATTAAAAATTCCAATGTGAGTACTGTATTTTTGTTTATTGGGATTGTTTTCTGATGCCACTACTCCTACACTATTTAAGATAGACACACCACACCAACTTAATTGTAGCCTCTCTACAACTGTCTGATTTATTGTAACTACATACTCAATAAATTGCCCCATCCTACCCCAACTCTTAAACGTATTAACTACTCCAGTACAGTTATTCAAATAATCTACCTCACACTAATCAACCCACTACAGTTACCCCACTCTGACGGTCCTAAATCCCTAATTGAACATTATATTCCATTCTAAAGCTACTTCCTAACATTTGATTAAACTCTCTCTATGACTATCTCAGACTGAAATGAATTGTTTTTTGTTTCAGGCTCAATCCAACAGAACTGGCCTTTTTAACAGAATACTCCGCAATCATGAGTCCAATGGCCAAGGCCATCGATATTTTGCAGGCTGAAACCAACATACAAATGGGATGGCTTCTTCCCACTCTGACTCAACTGAAGGCAAAACTGGACCGGATCAAGCCATCATTAAAGTATTCCAAGCCACTTGTTGATGCCATTCAACTGGGTTTGAAGAACCGCTTCAGTGAAATCTTGGAAGACCCAGAACTGATTGCAGCCGCCATCTTGCTGCCAAAATTCAAGACGCTGTGGACCAAAGATGAAACTGTCCTGAAAAAGGGTAAGGCAAAGCGTGTTTCTTTTGAACAGATATTTTTTATTTATTTTCAAAAACCTGAATAGGGATGTCTACTGTGCATTGATCGTAGTTCATGCATTAAACCTCACATTTAAGGGGGACAGAGGTCATAGGTATAATTATTTATTTGTAATTGTTCTCTTACCATATGATTAGTTCATTGTATGACCAGTGCAATACCACTGTCCATGTAATGGCCAGAATTGGCCGGGCTCGTAACCCCACTCGATTCCTCTTATTAAAGGTTAGGGAGGGTAAGAGAACAATTAAAATATTAAATAAATATATCCTATGCAATAGATTAACACACACAATAATGCAAATAGGAAAGTAATTATATTCCAATGATTGGTTGCATGCATTCTATGACAATACAGCCAATTTTGCATGCATCTCCGAGGTGGAAGATTTTACGTCTGTTAATGGTGTAGAATGATATCATGGCTATTTGCCAAATGACAATTACAGTTAAGAACAGAACTATGAAAAATATGTCCTTTGGCCATCCATCATTAACTAATGTTCTGAATGCCATTCTCTTCCATTTCTGCGGATGTATGGGACATGCGTTGTTTTTCAGGACTGGACTATATCAATCTGGAGATGGAGCCCTTGCATCCCCTCAGCAACTTGCATGCCACCTCTTCTGATGATGACGACTTTTTCTCATCCATCAAGTCAAACTCACAAGAAAGCTCCAAAGAACTTGAGGGATATTTGGGATGCTGTGCTGACCACACCAGTCTGCTGAAGACCTTTCCCTCAATCTGCAAGTTGTCCATCAGGTTAAACACACCCCTTCCTGCCTCAGCGGCTTGTGAGAGGCTGTTTAGTACGGCAGGACTTTTATTTAGCCCCAGGAGAGCCAGGATGGACTCCAGCAATTTTGAAAATCAGCTTCTGCTAAAGCTGAACAGAAGCTTTTACAACTTTGAATAGTAATCTGTTTATCTTAATGGTGTGTTCTGAAGATTTTTCAACTTAAAGAGGTGGTTCTTCCTCATTAATATTCTGAAACAGTCTTACCTTGTATCTTGTTGATGCAGCTATTGAACATGTCTATTGTAAGTCTAACCCCCATACTGCGTTACGTTAAGGTGCTTCATTGTCTCTTATGATTGAAAATCTAACAAATTCTTAATTGCAGTATGTAATCTAATAATTTGTTCAATTAAATAATTGCATATCACTCCCAAAAATTGATCTGCTTAATTATTTATATTTACAGTTCATTGGAATATTTACTTTTTACTTTCGATACTTAAGTACTTTTTAAATCGGATACTTTTGTACTTTTACTCAAGTGATGTTTGAATGGAGGACTTTCTACTTTTACTGGAGTAATATTTTATTTAGGTATATATACTTTTACTCGAGTATAACTTTTGAGTACTTTTACCACCCCTGACTATATACCATCAGGCTGTCAGACGTGATTTGTGTGACCCAGAATGTCCGGTAAAACAGTCCACTATGATCCAATATGTCGATGATATTTTGATTGCCTCAACAGATCACGAGGTACATCAAACTGAATTGGCAGCATTGTTTGACTATTTGCATAAAAAAGGACACAAATGCAGTTTTCACAAAGCTCAAATTGCTAAAAAGCAAGTCATATTTCTGGGTCAAACAATTGGTGCAGGAAATAGATCCATCACACAGGATCGAGCGGCTTCAGTCAAATCCATACCTCCGCCTACTACCATTAAAACACTCCGCTCATTTTTAGGAACAGCAGGTTACTGTAGATTGAAGAATATGCCTCGATTGCTCAGCCTCTCTATGACTTGTTAAAAGGCCATGGTAAAGATTCAGATACTGTTTGTATGGAAGAACTTCACCTCAAAGCGTTCAATGATTTGAAGAGAGCACTATGTCAAGCACCAGCATTGGGAATTGCACAAACTAATAGACCCTTTGTTCTTTATGTCCATGAACATTTAAGCTTCATGACTGCATGTTTAATGCAAGATCATGGGGGCAGTTTACGCCCAATTCATTACTATTCTGGTAAACTTGACATAGTCGCTCAAGGTATGGGCCCATGCCTCAGAGCAGTACAGGCAGTTCATCTAGCTTCAGGCTTCATCAGGAATGGTGTTAGGACAGACTGTAAACGTAAGATGCCCTCACGCAGTGTCCGCACTAATGAATCAAGCAAAAGTCACTTCTGTCACTTCCTCTCGTTGGGGAAATTGGTTAGCAACTCTCACAGCCCCGAATATAGTTCTACAGCGTGCACCAGTCATGAACCTATCCTCATGTATGATGTCTGCAATGACTGAAGTTTTGTTAGAGGATGAAGGCGAAATGACACATGATTGTGTTACGCTTACATATACATCTACAAGTGAAGTAAAAGAAACTCCCATAGAGAATTCAGAATTTGAGTTGTTTGTTGATGGGTCAGCTCAAGTAATTGAAGGTAACAGACGAGCAGGTTATGCAGTAACATCCACCACTGAAGTGGTTGCTTCAGGTCGTCTTCCAGATAATTTTTCAGCACAAGCTGCAGAACTAGTAGCCTTAACAAGAGCATGCACACTAGCTTCAGGATCAGTTGCAAATATCTACACAGATTCCAGGTATGCTTTTGGGGTCATTCATGATTTTGGTATCATTTGGCAAACCAGACAGTTTCTAACTTCTGCTGGATCCCCATTAAGCATGCTGGATTAGTGAAAGATCTAATGTTTGCCATGAAACTTCCAAAGAAATTGGCAGTAATCAAAGTGAAAGCACATCTCACCACTAATACAATGGAAGCTAAAGGTAATGCTCTTGCTGATGTAGCAGCTAAACAAGCTTGTTCCTATGCAACTGTACAAGTGTGTTCAGGTAGTATAGCACAGAAGACAATTCTGCCTCCTGAATCAATAATTGATCTGTACAAAGACGTTCCTCTGTATGAAGCATGGACATGGTTAGACAAAGGAGCCACAGTGGATTCATCTGGCTGCTGGACCAAAGGGGAAAGTATGTTGCTCCCGAATCACTGCTGCCATATTTGGCTCAACAAATACACAATTTGGGTCACAGTGGTCCAGCAACAATGAATCACAGGTTCTCTAATCAATGGTGGAATCCAAAATTCAGAAATGTAGCCACTGAAACAGCAAAGAGGTGTGTTACATGTCAGAAAAATAATGAGGTACCAGCAGCTACTACACCAGCAATACATACCCCAGCTCCACTAGGACCATTTCAGTCACCTGCAAGTTGACTACATATCATTGCCTCCGTGTAAGGGAAAAACTGACGTTTTGGTAGTAATAGATAAGTTCTCTAGATGGGTAGAAGCTTATGTAACAGGGCGTGCTACAGCTGCACATACTGCTAAATGTCTTGTCACTGATTTCATACCCAGATGGGGATTACCAGATTGCATTGACTCAGATCAAGGTACACACTTCACAGGACAGGCAGTCAAGGAAGTGTCTAGAATGTTGAAGATTAAGTGGAATCTTCACTGCCCATACAGACCACAAGCATCAGGACAGGTTGAATGATGTAACAGAACAATTAAAACCAGGCTAAGCAAAATGCATCAGGAAGGAGTACCATGGGTAGAAGCGCTGCCAGCAGTACTGTGTAGTATGAGAGCGTCACCTAACAGATCAGTAGGACTGAGCCCTCATGAGATTATTACTGGACGCCCAATGCAAATGCCAGGTGTGATTGATCTTAGAAATGCTGATGTACACATTGCCTCAGATG
The DNA here is from genome assembly GCF_025860055.1 of Xyrauchen texanus. NCBI lineage: Eukaryota > Metazoa > Chordata > Actinopteri > Cypriniformes > Catostomidae > Xyrauchen > Xyrauchen texanus. The sequence goes on from NC_068277.1 coordinate 54,427,162, forward strand.
CCCTGATCGCTACTGTGAAAACCTCACAAAGGCAGTACAGAGTGCCAAAGAGAGAGTTGAGTCGTGTTGGCAAACTCCACCAGAAGGTGGACACACAATCATCCCAGGTCAATGGGTCATGATAAAGACATTCAGAAATAAGCCATTAGAGCCTAAGTGGCACAGACCACATCAAGTGATGTTGATTACAGCAGCTGCAGTATTGTGTCAGGGAAAGAAAACCTGGACTCATGTGTCACACTGCAAAGTTGTTCCCCCACCTACAGGGATAGGATAGGACACAGACCAGTGAGGAGCCCAGGGAAGAACCGAATGTAATATGCATCGGGGGACAAACCCTGTGGTGAAGACTCCCTCATAGGCCTTCCCCATCCACTAGTCCAGCCTTACCTCACTGTTCTTTAGGTGTCAAAGGAATTATGAAATAGGGAAAGAAGGAACAACATTAGCAGACTCAGAAAAGGACACAACCCGGGTGTTTGAACAAATACTGCTCTACTGTCTTTTGTTTTAGGACACAACCCTGGTGTTTGAACAAATACTGCTCTACTGTCTTTTGTTTTTCTTTCTACCCTCTTTGCAGATACCACTTGATGGCTGTCCCGAGACCCATGGGCATCGACCTTCTCACCTGTGTATGAGGCCACAACTTCCAGAAAACAACTAGACCCACTGCCAAGCCCAGTATCACAAGAAGAACGAAAAAAAAAAAAAAAAAAAAATACACAACACAGAGACTCACATACGGAATCTTCAGTCATCCATCAACATGATCAAGATTGTCACATTTCTAACCATCATGGACATCGCACAAAGTGTGGACTCCAGAAACAACATATTCTTAGAGCTGATGAATATGTCAAGAAGTGCCTTGTTTGCAGGAAAGGACGTTTGCATGCCACACGCACCCTCAGTAGGAGCAGGAATCCCATGGGTGGCACACCCTATCTCCAAATGTGACATGTGTACCTTCTTTGATCATCATACCAGTGGATTATACAACAAGGATACATGTCACAATGTAACAATTCCTCCACCCTCTCCATGTTGCATTCCTGGATTACCATCCTGCAACCTAACTTCAGCTCCTCCCATTATGACAGATCTACTTTTGCCAATGACTTTTCCTTGGTGTATGGAAAATTATGTTCCAGCCTCGACTCCCTTGGGTGAAATTCCTCGTGAACTTTGCAGCTTTGTGGTCGAAGTGAGAACAAAATCCCATGTAGACATTACTCCATCAGCAGGAAAAGAGGACAAAGACTTAGAAGAGTGTCTCCACAGGACACCATCCCTTCCAAAACTCTTGGCAATAAATCAGTGGTGTATGATTCCTCCACCGACTGGCATTTTTTGGTTATGTGGAACTTCTGTCTACAATATTCTACCCAGTCGATTCAATGGCAGGTGCACCCTGGTTTATGTTTTACCGGCTATTAGAGAAAATACACACTCCACCCCAAGCTCTACACATTTACAAAATTCACCACCTTCCACAAACAAAGAAGATGGCTGCATTCCAGGACTCACTTGTGCACAAACATGGTGGTCGAGAACTCTTGGAGCAATAATCCCGTCTTATGGTGTCATGCAGGCCCTTGATCAAGTCAGAAGCTTATCAAATTCTGTACAGAAATTGGCCAATGATACGGCTTTGGCCCTTGGTAACATCAAGGACACTCTCGCCTCGCACAAGATAATGATCTTACAGAACAGAGTGGCCTTGGATTACATTCTAGCAACGCAAGGGGAGCCTGCACCATTATCGGCCCCGAGTGCTGCAATCGGTTTAATGGATCCAACAGAGAACTTGAACAAATCCAACAAGACATTCTTGATCTTGCAGCAAATTTACATCAGATGACTGAAAATAATTCTTCATGGTTTGGAAACTTGCTAGGTAAACCCTGGCTGTGGATAAAGGAAATAGCAATTCTGCTGTTCTTTTTCCTACTGGTGTACTATTTATGCGTCCACAGTATCAAGTGTTTCATTCAACAAATGACTCAAGCACCTCACGGAAAATAACAGTTCCAACCAGAAAAGATTATTACCCATAAGAAATTCACGGACCCTAATTGCATGTTTGTTCTGTGTCAGCATGCAATCACAGAAAAAAACAACACAGAGCAAGTGCTATGTGCCTGTAACGATCACAAGTTACAAGAATGAACTTTTAAGTGTCTACATTTTTATTTTGTGAGAGTTATTAGAACTCTCAAAGGGGGAATTGTTGTATTACAAATTTATAAAATGTTAAACACAATCATATATATAAACTGGGAAAGTAGAGTAGACTGCATTTAGCATTTAAGGTATAAATGATAAATATATCAGCTGTTAGAAAGAGTATTCCAGCAAGAGATTTCCTTCCAGTTCTGTTCTCTCTATTGTAAATTAAATTAGTCAGACTACTGACAATCTCATCCTCTGTCTTTTAATGGCTATTGGAGCCCCAGCCCCAGTTGTCTAAATAGTTAGGCTGATTGGATTAGCATCTCTGTATCTGAATAGTTATGCTGACTGGATTAGGACTGGTAACAATCTAGAGCCTAGGGTGGGTTTCCTATGCCTGTATACATCATTTGCATGCTTTAAAGTTATCACCTGGGTGCTTTGTGTCTTTCTCTAAGCACTGCCCTCTAAATGCATGTATAAATTACAATGTAAAGTTCCCTTAGTTAGATGTTGGTCCCTGCAGCTGCTGACAGCACGAATTTCTCAATAAAGAATCCTGCTTGAAGATACAACCGAGTCTCCTGGTCTTACCTTCTGAGTTTCCCACTCTCTAGAAGGATAAAAAGTTTACAACAGCATTAATGCTGAATATCACCCCAAGAGTCATGAGTTCGAATCCAGGGCATGCTGAGTGTCTCCAGCCTGATCTCCTAAGCAACCAAATTGGCTTGGTTGCTAGGGAGGGTAGAGTCACATGGGGTAACCTCATTGTGGTCACGATTAGTGGTTCTCACTCTCAATGGGGCGTGTGGTAAGTTGTGCGTGGATCGCGGAGAGTAGTATGAGTCTCCACATGCTGAGTATCCACGGTGTCATGCACAGCGAGTCACGTGATAAGATGCGTGGATTGACGGTCTCAGAAGCCCACCCGGATTGAGGTGAGTAACTGCGCCACCATGAGGACCTAATAAGTAGTGGGAATTGGGCATTCCAAATTGGGAGAAAAGGGGATAAAAAAAATAAATCATTAAAAAAAAGCTCAAAGGGTAAATTTGGAACCAAGTAAGGAATAATTGACGATAGACCATTTAATTATTTCTGTGGACCCCCATTAATTATAGTGGCCTACTTATGTGGGGTTTTTCCATGGTTGATTATTAAATTATTAGATATTACATAATTTAATCCTGAATATTTTGTTACATCCTTGCTTGCACTACCTTTAAGCACTTATTTGAGTAATAAGGTAGTGCATGTGTGTGAATGAGAGAGAAAAGAGAAACAGAGAGATGTGAGAATTACCTCTGTTTGCTGCAACTCTCATCAACGAGTGTTGCCATTCTTGTATATAGCTTTTCCATTGATAAACAACTGTTTATAGTCGCAGGGGTGCGCAGATATTAAGACTCTGTTTGTTGCTTGTGTGTGTGTGTGTGTGTGTGTGTGTGTGTGTGTGTATTTTAAGAGTGAAAGAGAAAGAGCGAGATAGAGAGTAAGGCAACGTGCAAGGGCGCTTTGCAACAGAAATTGAAATAAATGTAGAATAATATGGGATATCATTCTTAACTGATATACTTAGCAAATGTCTTTGTTGAAATTGGTTATTTTGCTGTTGTAGACTCTTTTTGAAATAAATTAAACAATTTGGCAGAGTGATACTGAACCATTATGCAGGTCAAGACCTAGAACTACTTCATGGCCATGTGTTTACTGAAAAAAATAGCACACCTTAAAACATCTGTCAACCAATCAGAATCAAGCATTCAACAGCCCCATTGTATAACCTGATCCACCTTGTTAGGACAGCAACATAAATAGGCTCATACTTTTAAAAGTGAAAAGTGAAGAGAAAATGCTTCCATTTCAGTGTTAAAGTCAAAGTCTGTGCTTCTAATTAAACCTACAGTATTTTGGAGCAAATTTATCAGTAACTTAATATGGTCAGTTTGCATGACATGCATTTAGCTTCAAAAACCGTAATATTAATACATTACATTAATACATACTTGGCCTCAGGATGTTTTTTTTTTACTGTGTACTATAAAAAATGTTGTCCTGTGTAGTCACAACTTGATTTCCAATGTAAAATATGCAACATAGTCTCACATCTTGTTATTATACATACACTTTTGCTAAATACATTTTAAGTGGTTCGGTGTACGTATTGTGGCATTAGAGGCACTACAACAACAATGACTTTTATTCTGTTTCACACAAATCACGAGTAAAACAGCAGTTCATAAACATTATTTTGGCCTATTCCTCACACAAGGCCATTTTATGATATCAAAACACTTTTACTATAGTGCATAACATAAACTTTTGCATTACATAACCATTGCTTTTACAAGCTTATTCAGACGCGATCAAATTGCATGATAGGATAGAGTTGTATAGCTGTAGTTCTAGGACAGAGTCCTAAAGAGCATGTGAATCGTCACATGAGCCAAAAATGTCATTGAGACACCACAACACAAAAACAATAACACATTTAAACGTGACATACAAGTATTTGTTAATACAAAAAAATATAGCCTAATCCTTTTTATTTAACTTTGAAGATTATAATTATTGCTCATGGTAACAAAATAATAATATCCATATATATATTTTTTTTAAATGTTATAATCGATATCTTTGTGTGAGTATCGATAATTTTTATACAACTTCAGTATCAGAAGTATTGATATTTAGGATCGATCTGCCCATACATCCATTCTTATCTTTCACCTTAAACCAACTCTTTCTCTGTCCTTCTCTTTGGCTGGTAATTGGTTCCAGAAATCTGGAACAGTCTCCAGAGCTGCTCTACATCATACAGTTTGGAAGGTCAGTAGTCCCTCCCTTCAGACTCCATCTCCATCATTTAAATACTCTTTACACCCAAGAAATTTGTTGGAGTGGGACAGGGACAAGTTGAAATGAGGTTTAGGACTCTTGGGTGCAGGAGGAGACAACATCAGCTTCAGACTGATGTTTGAGGATGTGTCTCATTCACTTGCGATATTAGACTTCCCGTAAAATTTTGGAGAATATCCAGACTTTCCCTTTGAATTTAACTCCAACAGCCTTCCAAATATATGCACTTTACAAACATCATGTATTATGGCTCCTAACAGTGATAATGTTGCCATATTGCATATTACACTCAAGTTTTTTATAACATGCCATTACAGAACATTATGAGTCTATGTTCCTTCCTTTCTGTGGACAGCAGATCTCCAAAACAAAAGATAAAACAGCGCAGAGGTGCTCTGAGGCAGCTGTGGAGTGTAACCTTGGCTTTCACGAGTTCACGGTAGAAGTGGAGCCAGACCAGAGGGATCTTGGATCACTCCTGGGCTGTTGGATGGAGTGTTTAGAATGTGTTAGGAGCTTCCACACTCTCACTCACTCCCATATGGTGTGTGAATCTGGCCTAGGCGCATGTTTGAGGACTAAAAAAAAATGGCCCATATGTGTGTCCGTTTCTTTTCATTTGATCCCAAACCTAACACAATCCCATCTTCTATGGATTTAACAACCTTGTGTTTTTTCCCCTGCATTTCCATAAAGAAAGAATTTGCGCATCATGCACTGTACAATGGCCCCAAAATATATTTGGAAAATTAAAGTGTATGAATGCAAGTAATATAGAAAATTTCAAACAAAGCGCCATTCATTTTAAAGTAATATAGCACAAGCCCACTTTTCTAGCAATACACGTCACAAAAAGAAGTGTGTTAGTTTAAAAAAAATGTTTTATGTACCATGAGGTCAAAGGAACTGCCAGCCGAGCTCAGAGACAGGATTGTGTTGAGGCATAGATCTGTGGAAGGCTACAAAAAACATTTGGCAGCATTTAAGGTTGCCAAGAGCACAGTGGCCTCCAAAATTCTTAAAGGAAGAAGTTTGGAACAACCAGGACTCTTCATATAGCTGGCAGCCCGGCCAAACTAAGCAATTGTGGGAGAAGGGCCTTTGTAAGAGAGGTTACCAAGAACCCAATGGTCACCTTGGTTGAGTTCCAGAGATCATAAGTGGAGATGGGAGAAACTTGCAGAAGGCAACCATCACTGCAACACTCCACCGGTCTGGGCTATACGGCAGAGAGGCCAGAAGGAAGCCACTCCTCAGTGCAAGACACCTGAAAGTCTGCTTAGAATTTGCAATTAAGCACCTAAAGGACTCTCATACGGTGATAAACAAGATTCTCTGGTCTGATGAATGAAGATCGAACTATTTGGCCTCAATTCCAAGCATCATGTCTGGAGGATACCAGGCACCGCTCATCACCTGCGCAATACCATCCTAACGGTGAAGCATGGTGGTGGTAGCATTATGATGTGGGGGTGTTTTTCAGCAGCAGGGACTGGGGTACTGGTCAGGGATTACAGAGATATCTTAATGTAAACTTGTTCCAGACCGCTCAGGACCTCAGACTGGGCAGATGGTTCACCTTCCAACAGGACAATGACCCTAAGCACACAGCCAAGACAACCCAAGAGTGGCTTAGGGACAACTCTGTGAATGCACTTGAGTGGTCCAGCCAGAGCCCGGACTTCGAACACAATTGAACATCTCTGGAGAGACCTGAAAATGGCTATTCACCAACAGTCCCCATCCAACCTGACACAGCTTGAAAGGATCTGCAGAGACGAATGGCATAAAATCCCCAAATCCAGGTGTGCAAAGCTTTTTGCATCATACCCAAAAAGACTTGAGGCTGTAATCACTGCCAAAGGTGCTTCAACTAAGTACTGAGTTATGAGTCTGAATACTTATATTTCAGTTTTTTCTTTTTAATACATTTGCTAAGTTTTCAAAAATCTTTTTTTTTCTTTGTCATTAAAAAAATTTAATAAATAAATTATTTAAAGAATATTAGCATAAGGCTGCAACATAACATAATGTGAAAAATTAAGGGTTCTGAATACTTTCTGAATGCACTGTATGCATATGGGTGCCACACAAAGAGGCCAAGCCGAGAATATTGACATTGCAACTCTGTAAAGTAAATGGTTAGTTGCACCCCTGAAATTGCCTTATACAGTACACTTTTAGTCTTTTCTTGCCAAATCTTCCTTTCCCCTTTTTGATATTTTATGAGCATACAAACTTGGTTGGTAATACAGACTGTGTTCATTTGTATTTATTTTTTTGCAAATTGTCTTTGAGGTTACACCACAGAGTGCCAAACACAAGTCTTATCAATCTTCCTTATGGAAAAATAAAGTATCACAGTTCACACAGAATGAGAAGTAGAAAATGATGGACATAGGGAGTGAGATTGTGAAAGGGTGTTATAGGGTCTCTGTGCGGTAAGCTATTACATTAGATCCACATGTTACACAAGGGAATCATACTGTATTCAAACTTGTGTGATCTGTGGTGTACATTAAAGTCCTTGTTTTAGGTAAAACATGAGAATCCTTGAAAAAGAAAAAGCACTGTTTTTTGAACAAAAAGTAAAGGGTGCAATAATTAACTTTTTGTTTTTACCCCTAAAGAAATTAATAGTAGACAGATATGTTTAAAATGATGTACACTCACATGAGAAATATAACTATGATAATTATTGCAGTTCAGTATTTACAAATAAAACAGACCATGTAGGCAAAATCATCAATATAGTCATGTAACTACAGTTTTGCCTTCCTTACCATAAACCTTGATCCACAAATAGTTTGAAATGCACTCTGATTTGGGCCAGACCACAATCAATTATACCATCCTCATATGACCACATCTCCAATCACATTGTGGAAAATTCCTCAGGGGCTCTTTAAAAACCACACATCAGAGGACAAAAGGCACTGCTCAGTCTGTCACTGCACACTTACTGAAAGAGGTCTGTGGTTGTGGAGGTTCATAAATCTACTAATAGAGAGCCAATATTGAAGTGGAACTTCTTATGGGCCACCGGCCATTTTGTCCTGCTCATTGTATTTACCTAATCTGCAGCCTGGAGGAAAAGCTTGTTGTTAGAATTGGGTGGAATGCAGGGCTCTATGTTGTGCTATCATGCAGAGCCTGGTAAGATTATATGTTGATCCTGTCAACCCAAGAGCCATGCCATCATGGTTACGGTAACAGAAAAGAAAGAATGATAAAGTAAAGCAGCAGAATGAAAGAATTTATGTGCTCTTTTGCCTCTTCCATGGTTACTGGTGTAGCTTTACTAATTTTCCTCTTTCTAACATTAATCTGTTTTGTGAGAAAATTCAGACCCATCAGCATACAGTAGATATACAGCAAGAACTTTTGATTATAAATATAAACACAGACATAGGCTTGTTTTTTACATTGAACACAAGCTTTTATAGTAGCATTGCATCTGGAAAGATCGCCACCTATATGTCAGTGGTGGTACTCTTCTTTTACATTAGTTGTACAGTAAGAGTAAACCCTTAATTATTTTGTAAAAAAGCTGATTATTGGCATACTTACACATCTGTTTGAATCAAATACAAAATCATGGTTTATATTCTATTTTTTATTATTTCAGAACATAGTGTAAATGTCCAAACAATCAGCAAAAAATTAATAATTAAATAAAATAAAATCCCCATAGACTTCTATTGAAAATATCCTCACACATATCTAGGGATCAGGATATCATAGGGACTTGAGTATTGTCTTTTTTTTTTTTTTACTTAGATCAGTAAGCAACCATCAAGCAAACATTTAGTCATGCACTAGAAACACCCTACCAATGCCCTATAACCACCCCAAACACCCTGACATTGTATAAAGTATCAAACATGTTATTTTGTTTTACTTTTTCATTTATTTATTGTTGTGGAGAATTCAAAGGTATTTGGACCAAATTAAAAAATGAATATATGTTTTCACTGTATGTTTTGAATTTTTCACACTTTAACATGTCAAATATAACTGGAACATACAGTAACAGAAAAATGTATGAGCACTTTTCCTGTATGCCACAACCATATTATGCAGACATGATGTTAATGTATGATTAGGATTATATTTTATTGGGTTTGCAGGGAATTAATTAAAATTCATTAAAAATGCAGAGATTTTTAGAGGAGACTCTAAACATTAAAAATCAGCTTCGCATGCTTGAAGTTAATTTGTTCAAAACTCATTTTACTTCCATAATTATAAATACAGCAGGATATTCAATGAAAAAATGTAGATTGGGACTTCATTTTATCCAGAAGGAATTGATTGGACTGTGAAAAATGGAATGGAGTCAGGTGGTTGAAGGGTAGGTGTTGAAGAGTAAGAGGGATTCATGACATCAGCCAAATCAGAAAGTTGTTTCAGAGGCAGAGCAAGTTAATGCATTTTTCAAGATTATGAAGACAAATTTTGATGTTTTATTTGGAATAACATACACTGACCAATCACGCACAAGACCAGGAATGTGTATTAAGAAAGTAGATAGGGTTTTTGATTTCATGTTTGCTTTAAGCTATAAGCAATAATGACAAAACTTCTAGCCACATTTTGGAGGTTGTGTCTGTGTCTATTTGTGGTTGAGACAAAGCTTTTCCTGGAAATGTTGATCATCTTTCATTAAAGGGAACCCCTGTGCTCAGTGCTCAACATACTCAGCAACACACTTACACACCAACATCTCTCAACTAGATCTGGCCATGGTCCGGGCTCAGTCAGGAATGGACCCCTTTAAGCCAAAAACTACGTGAGTGTTGTGCCAAAATAAATGGTTTGAGCCAAGGAGAGCTAATCCATTAAAGAGCGATTCCATGCTGCTGCATCACACACAGGCAGATCTGAGATCTATACATGGCTGTATTTGAAATAAAGCCTTACATAAAGTCACGTCTACTTAGTCCTGATTAACACCAGGATAACTTTTATATGTTTTCAGTTTGGTGTGACCAGCCATGTTTGTTCCTCAGCAAAGGTCCCCTTTTTACACAAGTTTGGCTATTGTTTTCTGTCCACAAACCTTTTTCAGTCAGCAGATCAACTGAACCTCACACTGTTTATATATATATATATATATATATAAAACAAAGTTCCTAGCAAGGGAGATCTGGGTCCTTTGACATCACAATGGGGTATGGACAGAGAATTTTAAATATCAGTACTAACGTCAAAAGACTCTCTTGATGTTAATCTATATTGGCATGGCTAACGTCAAAAGTAAGTTATATGAAACATCACAAAATTTTGTAAATATTTTCGTAACCAACTTTGTGCAAGACAAAATCTAATATTACATGGAATCAGGACTCTGGTTACCTTGTTCTACTCCAGTTTCTCATGTGGTTCAAACTGAACATTTATTTCTAACAACAAACAAGGAAATAATGTGCAGGTGGTTTATAAAAGAATACAACCAACTCATAAAATATCACAGACCTAATAAGGAGTAAGCATTAAAATCTTGCTTATAAAACGAACAGTTCCGAAAATAAATTCTGAAAAATGAGCCGCATTCCATGCTGTTGTAAAATGCTGGTGAATGCACAACTGTGACCACACATTCAATATTAATGCTAAATTATGATATAACTTGGCATAAGAACTGTTTATTTAGATTTTTAATTTTGAAAAAGGTGACTTTTCATCAGTGGAGTATTTTATAATATCTTTGTTGCCACTGTTTTATACAAGCAATAAGCAACTCAAGGCTGTGCATTACGGTGATTTTACCATTTTATACCGAAGAACACTCCTTGTGGTAAAATCACTGTAATCCATGGCTTCTTGTGGTTTATTGCTTTATTTAATATATAATCAATTCATGCAAGTGGGAACCTAAACAGTTCAAGACTTTGAGTTTTTGAGGGATGGAGGACTTTCTTCTCCAGAACTTGCCATAAAAGTTCAATGATGTTCATGTGGATCTCATGATAAGAGAGGCCAGGGAAGATGTTTGAAACCAATTAGATATTTTAAAGTTATGGGTGCATTATTATCCTGAAGCATTGAAAAATCATAAAAGGTCACTTGGCCATTGCTGAACCATTTTGAGCTGGAGCAAAAAGTCGTCTGTAAAGCACTGTATACTTTTCCGATAGTGCCAACATATTCTTCATTGTGCGTTTTGTTCCTTTAAGAGCCACTGTACAAGTACAAATAGAAGGCGCCAGTACAGAAAATGAGCGAATTCCAATCAAAAGGGAACACGCATATTCCCTACTCAGTACTAAGGGCACAGCATGACATGTCTCATGTGTGTCCATTTGGAACACCCTATTCAAAGGCATACTGACACTTTATGGGAACCAGTGGTCCACCTGCCTGTATGCAGAGTATGCATACTGCATACTCTGACATTACCAGCATTTCAATAATAAATTATCTGTAACGTATATTTCTTGAGTTAAATACACTGAGAAAATAGCACAAAATAAATTAGCAAAATAAATTTACACACTAAATAAATAGATAAATACATTGTAAAAAATACAAACAAATAAAAGACGTTTACAATTCCTGCTCAAACAATGGTGGAAGTTTTTTTCAGCCAATAGCAGCATGGTAATTATTTTCGATAGAATGTGATTGGTGGAGTGCTCAACGTATGTGTTTGGTTGTTAATCTGGAGTTGACAAGGAAAATGTAATAACGTTTCGTGACAGGCTCTCTTTTAATGATGTAAAAAAAAAAAGTGAAAGCAAGCAGCATTCAATTTCTGAACTTTTTAGTTCACATAAATCCAAAAATAAAAGTAGTACAGCACCAGCTGAAGCAAAAAAGTCTGGTACTACAGTTTTATCTGAGTTACCATGAATCGAGGAGATAAACACACCGAACCAGAGTGATCAAGCAACGCACACAGACCAACAAGGATCCAACGCATACACACTGAACAAGGATGACAACAAACAGGTATCAGGATCAGGGCCGGATTCAGCCAGCCCCACTAGGGGGTGCAGGTAGAATATCAGGGGGGGCAAGTCATTTAACGGAACATTTAAATTAGACAAATATAGTGATTTGATTTATATTGTGATATATATCGATATGGCCAGAAATGAAAAAATATATTGTGAAATGAAAAAATCCTATATCGCCCAGCTCTAATCTATCAGCTCCTTTGATCCATTTGATTTGTCTTATAGGTTTTATGTTGGATGCCCTTCCAGACACTACCCTCTGCATTTACCCGGGCTTGGGACCGGCACAAATAGGACACTGGCTTGTGCCCTGTTGAGGCTGCATTTATCTTTTTTTTTAATTTTTTTTTTTGTATCTGTCTGTCTGTCTGTCTGTCTGTTTGTCTTCCTGTCTGTCTTGTCTGTCTGTCTGTCCTTTCGTTTTTTATTTCAATCTTTTTTATTTCTTTTTGGGTTTTTTTGTTTTCATTTCTTTAGCTCTGTACACAGCATGGCTTCTATCAGTCATTATAGCATCAGTCGTCTGCTTTTCTGTGCAAAGGTCCTAACAAATGCGTCCATATCTAGACCTGTTGTTATAGCCTTCTCGTGAGCCAGAATAACTAAATTTCTTTTTCTCTCATGTAGCATAGTGCAGCGGAAGGGGTAAGAACATGAGACAAAGTGGAGAAAGAGCTCTCGCATGATGCAGATGATATTCCAATCACAAGTGAGGTCACATACATGCGATGGAGCTGAGGAAAGGCATTCTTATACCTGTGTAGATATGTGCAAATGGTGGAGAGGTCTACAAACTCTACGTTCTCATCATCATTAGTCTTTTTGAATTCTTTTTCCAACATTATTTTTGCGACAAGAATCTCATTGGAAAGTTTGTCACTGTCACTTTTTGCCATTTTTTGCAGAGGACTTAACATGGCAACATCCAGAAAAGAGGGAGATTGTGGTTGAAGGCAATTAACTGCTTTCATGAGATCCAGATTGCTTTTGGAGAATCTTGTCTCCATGGTGACAATGGTGATGTCCAAAATGTTGAGAAGAGCTCACTTCAGAGCCTGGCTAGGAGTCATGGAGTCTTCTGCATGGCCTACAGTGGACATAACAACGCTACCTACGAGCAGTGAGCTCATTGTTCTTTTTCTTTTAGCAGCTGGTGCAGGCATGCTGGTTAATGTCTCACTCTCCTCATCTCTCATCTGCTTCAGAGCCTGCAGAGATGCACTGACTACTTCTGAAGCACAGCACAGGTCAACAGAATGAGCCTGCAGCATAGCATTTGCAGACTTCAAGGAACCCAGAACTTTGAGGAGGAATTTTCCTATTTCAAAGAAATTATGCCTCCTTAACATCATCAACAGCCCTGATGCCTCTGTACAGATATCAACAGCAGTGGCTCTGTCCTCTGTAACCTCTGACAGGATACTCAGAATAGCATCCTGATTCTCCACAAGACACTTGGTCACATCATGGTGGCTTGTCCACCTGATCTCCAACAGTCGTTTAAGGGAGGGAACATTATAGTTCTGTGACACATAATGACGGTGAAAAAAGAGTGCAGTGATCCTGATAGATCAAAAAGATTTTTGCACACGGCTCTCCTTGCATTGCATGGACCACGGCCAAGTGCAGCTGGTGGTTATAGCAGTGGATATAAGGAATATCCTTCCCTACCTTCTTTTGCAATCAGGCCTGAACCCCACCCCTGACCCCACTCATGACAGAAGCTCCATCATAGCACTGACTGATAATTTCAGCTGCACTATAGCCTGAGTCAGAAAGATGCTCAAGAATTTGTGTGGTAATAAATTCAGCATTTAACTGACTGAGGTCAAGCAGGCCAATCAGGTGTTCCTCTGGAATGCCTTTACAGACAAATCTAACCATGATTGACATATTCTCCACATTACATCTGTCCCTCGTTCCGTCACTTTTGATGCAAAACCCAGCATAATCTGCTTTGTCATAATTACCTTTTATCTGATTTAATACCATTTTGGCCAGTGTTTCAATAATTTCATTTTGTATGTTGTGAGAGGTGTATTTTGTATTTGGTGGGATGTGTTTGTTAATTTCATTAAATTTGGGGTCCTTTGCCAGTGTGTAGTCAACCATTTTTAAGAACAGTCCTGCAGAGAAATCATCATCATTTGAACTTTCCACACTGCCACGAAGTGGAAGTTCATTTACTGCTAGGAACTGAACTACTTCTCCAATTGTTTTAATATAATACCTATTTTTTTTCCATTTGTGTGGGCCCTATTAAATTACAAATGGTCTCCCCTGTGGCCTCTCTTTGGGACATTTCAGACCAGGCTTTTGCATTTTTTATGTGGCATTGACTTGATGCGTGCTTTGAGAATCCCTTGTCCTTTTCCAATGCACTTTTCCAATGCAGTTTTCCAATTAGTAAATTGGAAAACTGTGAAAACCAAATCCCTATCATTGTTCCCCCCAAATTTCTGACACGGGAAACAAAAGCACGCATCAAGCTTTGCTGAATATTCGAGCCATGGTCTCCCACGATACCAACCTGGGCAGAATGAGCGGGAGCTCTTGCCAAAATTACGTTTGGGGAAAACCAGAGCTATGGGTTGTGACGGTGCTTCAGTGTTTAAGCCTATGTTGTATTCATCCGCAACAGCCACGGATGGGCTGGGAACGACAGGGGATTCGGTCTCTGCTGCAGCTAATGCCCTAGCAGCCTCGTTGCTGCTGCCAGTGCTAGCTTTAGCAACCAGAAATCGGCGCATACTCGACTCGTCACTCGGTGCAAATTACAAGAGAAAGCGATAGAGGGATATGGAGGGAATGAGAACACGCTTACAGAAAGAGTAACCAAATAATTTCAGTGACTGACGGCGAAGGAAACTCAAAACAGGGGCTGAGCTCAGCTGACAACAGTATGTCTGCCTGCTCCGCTCTGCAGTGACTGACTGAGATGTGAAGTGTTGCCAACTATTTTCAATGGAAAGTAGCTAAAGCCTGCTCGAAAAGTAGCTAAATGTCGCCAGATGACGTCATGCGTCATTAGCATATTAATGACGTCATCGCGTCGTATTTGCATTCTGCCTAATTTGTCGGTACTGTAGCCTACTTCAGTTTATAATAACGGTTATCTCCCCTAAACCGTGCTCATACTGTTTTTATATAAGTATATAGCCGAATGTCCAGTAAAACGGTTCTCAATTACATATTTTCTGTTAGACAACGGAACGGAACGGAACTTAGCTAACGTTACATGTTTATGAGTTTGAAGAAGGTTTATTGTTGTGTTTGGATAAGTAAAATGTATAGAGTCTGTAAATATACGATCTGAAGTCGGAGAGTTCAGAAACCGAACCGAATGAACTGATTAGTAGTGAATATAAGCGCATGCCAAGAAAAAATGGTCAAATTAAATGTTTTGAATAAAATAAAAAAGGAGAAGGCAGCTGCTATGTGATCACTGATTGGTTCCTGCTAACACAGCGTGCACATGCGCAGCTCATTCATGTCTATGTCCGCTGGCGTGCAGTCAACGGAATGTGCTGCTCCTCTCAGCCGCTCACTGAACAGAGCAGACGCAGCGGGGAAGTAAGTCACGCTTGCAGTACTGGCGATATTTGGAATTTGGAAAGTTGCTAAGGTTTGTCCAAAAAGTCGCTAGATTTGTCGCTAGTCGCTTTTTTGAAAAAATGTCGCTAAAGGGGTCTGAAAAGTCGCTAAAAATAGCGACAAAGTCGCTAAGTTGGCAACAATGTGAAGCTCAGCAGGTTCACCACAAGCCGGTGAAGCGGCCACGCCCTCCCTATGCATCTACCAATCAGTAGCTACTTTGAATGAGGGATAGAGAGCAAAGAGCGCTCACTCTGACCATTTTTATTGAAATATTTTTTAAATTTGGGATCTTTGCATGCCATCACGTTTGGGGGGGCAGTCACGGTATTTGGGGGGGCATTGCCCCTCCTTGCCCATGCCTATATCCGGCCCCGATCAGGATATGTAATGTCAATGTCAATGTTACACTAGCCCGAGCAGAGCACAATGTGCACTCTCTCTGTATTACAGATGTTGGCCTTGTTAGTGCTGTTCTAAAGTGTGCTCCAGACTAAGTAAAACAGCATGTGTTGAGAAAGAAATTTAAACCGAGTCGAGACAGGACATCTTTGGATGTATGAGAAGTGGTCCCGACGAATTTGTCAATGAGGTACTCTACCACACATTGAGTTGCAGTGTATTTTGTAAGGCTGTAAAACTGTTGTTGAATTATCTATGACAATGTTGCTTTGACCAAGTTCTGGTACATACAGAAACTATGGTGCAAATGAACTGTCAAATAAATTGGTTAAAATGCAAGTGTATCTTAAAAAAACAAAAGACAAAATTTAAATATTTAAATTAAAGTTACATTAAAACATTTGAATTAAGAAAATCATACATTCATTTTGAATAATTATGTAGGGAGAAGCACCAGGTTCAATTATTACATGCCTTTAAAGATGTTGGATTTAGGCCCCCTCTCTGATAATGCTATATGAAATACTCTTATTAATTATATGGAAATACTTCAGCTAATTTACACAAATAGATGTATATTTCAGAATGAAAGAATGAATAACTCCCTTTTTATATATAACATAAATACAAAGAATATAATTTAGGTGAAAACAGTGTTGAATAAACCACATATTAAATCCAAAATAAATTAAATGAATGTGTACAGTAGCTTTCACTTAAGCTATAGCTTAATATTTCCTAAAAGAAATAAAATACACTTTTTGTGTCAGTTTTAAAGCATTGAATCTTTTTACAATTTCATTAGTAAAGTTATTGAATAGTTATTGAAACCATCAACTGTATTAATGTATATTAAAAATGTATATGTATATTAATAACACAAAGTACTTAAAACCTCTTAACTATTGACTGTAGTGGGCCTACTCACACACACACACACACAGCAAAACACACACACACAACCCACCCCATAGCAGGCCTGTGATGTACCTTGGGTTCGTGATTCCGCAGACCTGGCCCCTAATCAGGCTAATTAGTCCCTGAGAGGGATAAAGGCCGACCAAAGACGAGAGAGAGAGAGAGAGAGAGAGAGAGAGAGAGAGAGAGAGAGAGAGAGAGAGAGAGAGAGAGAGAGAGAGATTTACGGATAGCTGTCCAACACCTATGTGTGTGTTTGTCTTTTTGGTTAAGTTTATAATTAAAATATTATATATATTGTCAAGCTGGTTCTCGCCTCCTCCTTTCCATTAATCCCTTTACAGAGAGCTATAACAAAATCAGAATTTTCTTAAATGGAATTACATAACACATTTAATCATAGAATTATATTCTAATGGGTTACATTCTCCCCCCTTCTAAATACCTCATGCCCTCATGAGATTACCCCTTTATACCTGAATTGTGACTCTGGGTTCTGCAAAAGAACTTACACGAGCACAATGAGAACTATGGGTCATAGGTGACACCACACTGTGTTGCAGGGTTTTTTCTAGACCCAAAACAATGCTCAACATTGATTTTGTGTGATCATTCCTCTATGGACTAGAGTTAAAGGTCGGTTAGTGGGCCTGCCCAGATTAGCTCAATTTGACTACTGGTTTTATTTCTGCCACTTATCTTATGGCATTACTTTAACTAGTATTTCCCCTTCTAAATCCAGATCCTCATTTACTGCTGGAACTAGATAGGAGATTTCTCCATGTTCTTTATTAGTGATATTTATTTGTATGACTTATTGGTCATTGGTTGTATGACTTATTGGATAAGTCATACAACCGTTTTTTTTTCCTCTGTTGACTTTTCAGAGCATTTTCAGTGTCTACTTGATATGATCTCTGCAACTCTGACCTCATCCTCTCCTCATATTTTTGATGTTTACTAGCTCCCTCTCCATCAGGTGTTGTCCCGAAACACACATTCAAAGGTAAACAAGCCTCTCTTCCAAATAAAAGTTAATACGGTGAGTTCCTAGTTGCCTCATTTTTTTACAGTTGTAAGCATGTACAAATTGAGTAATGTGTTGACTCCAACTACTCTTCTCGCAGGATTTAGTGTTCCAAGCATGGAGAGAAGTGTCCGATTTAACCTTTTGATGATGTTTTGGATTTTTGGATTCCCAGCATGCTTCAACAGCTCTTTTATGAGACTACTCTCAAAATCCCGTCCTTGATCTGAATGCGTGAGGGTAGTCCATAATGAACAAAGAATTTGTCATGCAGTATCTTGGCCACAGTCAACGCTTTCTGGTCCTTAGCTGCAAACTTTTGTACGTAGCATGTGAAATGGTCAGTTACTACAAGGATATTACTGATCCTTTTTGAGTCTGTTTTGATGGATTAAAGTCAATGCAGACTAGTATTATGTGGTATGATCTTTCTCGCTATGCAACGGCAACAATTCTTAACATACTGCTCTATGTATGTAAACATTTTAGGCCAGTATAAGTGATCTTTTAAGAGTTCAGTGGTTCTCTTGACCCCAAATATCCTTAGTAATTGTGTATAGAACGTAGTACTTGGACCCAGTACCTTTCAGGTAGGATGAGTGGTATCTTTTCTCTACCACAAGTACTTTTGGTAACTTGATGCAGTAGTCTGTTCTGTATCATCAACTTGGAACCCTGCATCTGTAGCAGAGTAACAGTGGTATTGGAACATTGGTAATGGAATGAATGAAAAGAAAAATCAATTAATAAAAACACATAAATAATTACATGAAACTAAATTAATAAATATAAAAAAAAAAAAAAAACTATTTGCGTAAAAAACATAATGCCTGCAAACTTAATAATAAATGAATAATAAAGAATACACTTCCAAAGACCATCTAACTTTTAAGCAGCAAAATGACAGACTATCATTGAGAAACTCCCTGTTTCCAAAGAACAATTTTAATTCAGAATGATAGTACACCACCTCAGAATGTTTCTCACACAATGTCAGGGCAGTCTGATGTTGAATTTCAAAATTAAAGCCCTGTAAAATGTCATATGTGTTCATTCTACATTCAGATAGACATTAAAAGGAAACTCCCTGTTTCCAAAGAACAGTTTAACTTCAGAGTGATAGTACACCACTTCAGAGTGTCACTCAGACAATGTCAGCGCAGCCTGATGTTGAATTTAAAAAATAAAAGTCCTCTAAAATCTCATATAAATGTGTAACGAGTATAACTAATAAGAGAAAATATTATTGTTATTTCATTGTTAATATGTCATTGGCTCCTGTAGTCTGTTATGATGCACTACCGAAAGACTCCAGCAGGGGGTAGGGCGAGCATGGAGAGTTAATAACAGGCACATTGATTTTCTTCCCCCATTCTTATAATACAGAGATCGAGGGAAACGAAAGTGTTTGTCTGTTATCTAAATTATCTATGTTCCCCTTTTTCAGGTAAGCTTCTTAATATCCTAATAATGGTGTTCACGTGAGTTTGAGTATATACAATGTTTGTATAATTGTTATATACCTGTATTGTAAAAATTTCAGCCTGGGCCACTTCACGGTTTATTTGTGCCCTCAAAGGGCCCGTTGAAAATGTGGCACCAGCACCTGCTTTGGTAGCACCTATGCAAATAATATTACATGTTATTGACAGTACAGCATTGATTTTGAGGTTGGGATGCAGATGGCAATTATGATATTAATAACAGTAACATCTGTAGGAAAAATGAACACCTAATTTTTATATGTCTAAATTGAAATATTGAAATATGCTGAAATTGGTACATTTACGAGTCGTTTGCATAAATAAATGTATGAGTGGGGCTCTGTTTTTCCACTCAGACTGCAATTTTCACACTTCTATAGGTTATAACAAACTGACCTGACACTTAGGGTTATTACATCATTGTACAGAACTTTATGTACCTAAAAAGGAAGTGCCTGCTGGCACAGTCTCAAGAGGGTATAAAGACCTTAATGAATATTTGGGTAAAATTATCCACTCCTGCTCTCTAGCTCTCCGCATCTGATTTCCTACTTGGAATCAGAATCAGAAAAAGATTTATTGCCAAGTACATTTTTTATGCATGCAAGGAATTTGTTTTGGTGTTGTAGGTGCGTGTCACACATTCTCTAAATATAAGAAACAAGTATTAAAATATGAGCAATATAAATATGTCCACACAGTATATATTAAAAGTAAGAATAAAAATAAAAGAGAGCAGTACAGCAGAGTAAGTACAGTGGCATGTAGAGCCAGAGGTGGAGTGTGGAGAGTGTCACGGTGGTACCGGGCCTTGTTGGTAAGGCAAGTGGCGGATGGGAAAAAACTGTTCTTGTGGCGTGAGGTTTTTGTCCTGATGGACCTCAGCCTTCTGCCAGAGAGGAGTGTCTCAAAGAGATTGTGGCTGGGGTGGGAGAGATCAGCCACAATCTTTCCAGCACGCTTCAGGGTCCTGGAGCGGTGGCAGATTGCAGCCAATCACCTTCTCTGTGGACCGGATGACACACTGCAGTCTGTCCTTGTCCTTGGCAGTAGTAGCAGCGTGCCATTATTCCATTAATGATGGAAGATGTGAGGATGGACTCGATGATAGCTGTGTAGAAGTGCACCATCATTGTCTTTGGCAGGTTGAATTTCTTCAGCTGCCGCAGGAAGTACATTCTCTGTTGTGCTTTCTTGGTGAGGGAGCTGATGTTCAGCTCCCACTCGAGGTCCTGGGAGATGATAGTTCCCAGGAAGCAGAAAGACTCCACAGTGTCGATTGAGGAGTCACAGAAGGTGATGAGGGCAGGTGAGGCTGAGTTCTTCCTGAAGTCCACAGCCATCTCCACTGTCTTTAGAACATTGAGCTCAAGGTTGTTTTGATTGCACCAGGTCACCAGGTGGTCAACCTCCCACCTGTAGGCGGACTCGTCACCATCAGAGATGAGTCCAATGAGGGAGGTGTCTTCCGCAAACTTCAGAAGCTTGACGGACTGGAGGTGTGTGCTGTTAGTGTACAGGAGAAAGAACGCAGCCCTGGGGGGATCCAGTGCTAATGGTCTGGAGACGTGTTTCCCCAGCTTCACATGCTGCTTCCTGTCAGACAGGAAGTCAGTGATCCACCTGCAGGTGGAGTCAGGCACACTTAGCTGGGAGAGCTTCTTCCGGAGCAGAGCCGGGATGATGGTATTAAAGGCAGAGCTGAAATCCACAAACAGGATCCTGGCGTAGGTTCCTGCGGAGCACAGGTGCTGGAGGATTTAGTGTAGGACCAAGTTGATTGCATCGTCTACAGACCTGTTGGCTCTGTATGTTAATTGGTAATTACCAATTCTTTTGTTTTATCCACATTTACCACAAGTGCACTCAGCTGACACCACTCCAAAAGGGCTTTTATGTGCTCTTGGTATGTGCGAGACCTACCTATCTCTCCTACTTGCAAAAGACACACAAGAGCCATATCATCAGCATATTTAAAAATACTTATTTCTAATTGTAAACTTGTAGTTTGTAGTTTGTTTTACATGTTCAGCAACTGAAATATATAAAGTTAACACAGCATCATCAGTACCGCTATCTTTTCTATATGCAAATTGCAGTGGATCTAGAATGTCACTCACAGAATTCATTAGATGCCTCATGATTTTTTTTTTTTTTGGTATCACAGTGACAGTAGATCTTTTCCATAAATTTGGTACTGTTTTTGCTTTTATCAAAAGCTGGAATAGTTGAGTACAAACCCCAGTCAAATGACAAATACAGAATTCAATACCTGCCCGTCCGGCCCATCAGGTCCAGGTGCCTTATTAGGCTTAATACGAGACAAACAGTATGCAATCTCATATTCTTCCAGGGCACTATTCTCAAATAAAGGAATTTCAGAGCAAACCCTATTAGATTCAGATATACATTTTCTTCCCCTTTCTTCCCATCATGACATTCAAACCCTCCCATGCCTGCTTTGCATTACCCTTAAAAAAATTACTTTCAATTTTATTCTTATATTTAAGTTTAGCACTTTTAATTTCCCCCCTAAGTTCTTTATTCTTCTCTCTAACTAATTCCTTATCACCCTTCATAAAGGCCACCCGTTTCTCATTAAGGCATTTTTTAAGATCTTTAGTGAGCCACTTATTATTATTTGGGTATATACATACTGTTTTGGTTTGAACACACAAAAATTTAAATAAGACGTTATAGTGTCTGTAATATAATGAACATTGTCACATACATTAAAAAACAATTGCCAGTCCGTTTGGTCAAAGCAATCTCTCAATTGATCTTTGCTTTGCTCAGTCCACAGGTGTATGTGCTTAACAACCGGTTTCTCCTGTTTAATCTTAGCCCGATATCTGGGGAATAAATGTACAATATTGTGGTCTGACTTCCCCAAGGGAGGGGGGCAAATAACTTTATAACAATCAGCAATATTTCCAAAACGTTTATCCAAAATGCGCGAAAGTCTAGTCAGACAATCCACATATTGGTATAGAGCGGGTAGATAGGATGACAGATCACAAGAGTTCACATCCCCCAGAATAAATACTGGTTGTTCAGATGAACGGGCCAGCACATCCAAAACATTCTATTTTGGTCCCGGCTATTTCATAGTCCGGTCCGGGAACATATACTAATATAATTACTATTTGTCCAAACTCCCTAGGGATATAAAAAGGTCTAAAAGACACAGACAGAATTTTTAAGTCCGGAGTGCACACTTGTTCATGTATTCGGAATTGAGTTGCCCATCTGTTATCATCATAGATACACAGACCTCCTCCGATAGCTTTATGAGACGCAATTTCATCTCTGTCTGCTCTTATCATTGTATATCCACTTATGTCAATATCCTGGATTTCTTCTTTTAACCAGGTCTCCGTAAAACATAATAAATTACTTTGTCTAAAATCACTATCATATTTAACTTTCAATGATCGTCCATTTTACTTCATAGGGACCGTACATTTGACAAGGTAATTACAGGCAAAGCGGGTCTGCGGCCTCTTCTTTTAAGCCTTTGGTGCACCCCACCTCTTGATCCTCGTTTCTTCAGTGAAGTCCTCTTGCATATCCTTCTCCTGGATTTCCTAAGCAGGTCATTACAATCCTCAGGCAATTCCACTTTCGGGCAGCTATTCCGTAAATGGGGGACTAATAACAGAAGTTCCTCCCGATTATACACGAGAACGCCACTCACAGCATTCACCTCCAAGCCGACTGCTGCTAGCCACATCACCATATGCGCCATCACCCAGTAAATAAAGCATCTCATTTTCATATTTAATGTACTAATTTTAGCATAGAATAAATAAATAAACAAAACAAATAACACAAAACAACAAAGAAAATAACAAACATCAATACACGATTGAAGCACTGGGTCAGCAGCAGAGCTGAGATCATCCGATAAAGATCTCGTGTTGCACCAGGTGAGGAGCAAGGGAGGGCTTTCTTGGAAGAATCACAGTATTTTCTTGTTCCTGGACTCTGCGGGTTCGACAAGAGAGAAACACGATAGGTTCAGGGAATGCAAGAAACTCTTGCATCAATGTAAGATCGCTTTTGAATTGATGTTTCCGGCCAAGCTGATAATATAAGCGAAGGACGGTCACAAAGTATTTACATGTCCAAAAAAGGCGCTGTCATTTATACAGTCAATGGGTGAGTAAACCGTTGGGTGTTTCTCATGTGAGTGGGTCAACTCGCTGTACTTACTCTGGCTTTCGGAGGAAGCTGGGCATAATTTTTGTTTCTTTTTGCGTTGGCTCCACCTAGCAGCTGGAGTTTGTTTTGTGAATAACATTTTTCCTTAAAAGAACTTCTGCATTGATGGAAGATCACTTTTACACTGAAGTTCCCGGCCAGTTAGACACTACGGATGACCGCAAAATATGTGCATGCTCACACAAAGGATGTTTTTTATAAAGTTAATGGACTGAGTAAGTCATGGTATACTTTCATGCAGCCTCTGAGTGAATTGACTTGACCATCTGAGGAACCGGGATGCTTGTTTTGTTTCTTTTTGTGTTGTTCCACCTAATAGCTGGAGTTTGTTTTGTTGAATAACACTGCTTCGAACAGCAGTGGATGAATCTGTTTGTTCCTTGTGCTTATGCCTCTGTAACAAGTTTGAGGTAGAAGGGAGCAGGACAGTTGTTGAAGTACTACAGCATGTATTCAAGTGTTCAGCTTCACAAATAAGGCACGGGCTGTCCAGCCACACAAATAAAGACCAGGCTTTTCAGATTCACTCGAGGCTTCACCAATGTAGGTGTTGCTCAGCTTCACAAATAAAACATTTACTTAGACACGCCAGTCACTGGTTTCTCGTGTCGTTCTCTCTTCCGTCACTGGTGTTCTCGGCGGCCTTTTCAAGCCCATCTCCGTCGTCACTGTAACGAGACACAGGTGTTATGTATCATTAAATCACCAGGTGATGGCCCTTACCGCTTCCTCTCTCCCCAGCGACAGACACATGACCACATCCTGCCCCACATACCCCCACTGCCCGACTCAGGCCCGTGCAACATCCTGCCAACCCCCCCCCATTCCTGGAGAGGAAATCAGCCACAACCATCTGCGGCCCCAGCCTGTGGACCTCCTTAAATTTGAAGGGCTGAAGTGCCAAGTACCAACAAGTGATCCGTGCGTTGGTATCCTTCATGTGGTGGAGCCACTAAAGCGGGGCGTGATCAGAGTGGAGGATGAAGGCCCACCCCAGCAGGTAGTAGTGAAGGGTTAAGACCACCCACTCGATGGCAAGGCACTCTTTCTCGATGGTGCTGTACCTAGTCTCCCTCAGAGAGAGCTTATAACTAATCTACAGCACAGCGCGCTCCACCCCCTCCAACTCCTGCAAGAGCACAGCCCCAACCCCCTCTCTGATGCATCAGAATGTAAAATAAAGGGGAGAGAGAAGTTAGGAGCATGTAAAAGCGGCCCACCATAGAGTGCAGATTGAACACTCATGAAAGCCTGTTGGCATGCCTCCGTCCACTGGATCGGATCTGGTGCCCCCTTTTTAGTGAGATCAGACAAGGAGCCGGTGACATCAGAAAAATAAGGAACAAACCTTCTGTAATAGCCAGCCAGCCCCATGAACTGCCTCACCTCCTATTTGGACTTGGGACGTGGGCAGGCTGCTATCGCTGCGGTCTTATCAATTTGGGGACGTACCTCCCCATGCCCCAAGTGGAAGCTCAGATACCGTAATTACACCCGCCCTATTGCACACTTTTTCGGGTGTGCCGTGAGCCCCACCCTCCTCAGCGACTTCAGAGCAGCTCGCAGATGCTGCATATGCCTCTGCTAATCATTACTGTATATAATGATATCATCTAAGTAGGCAGCGGCATATGCAATGTGCGGCCGGAGGATTTTATCCATTAAGCGCTGGAATGTGGCGGGAGCCCCGAACAAACTGAACAGAGGAGTAACAAATTGGTGTAATCCGAACAGGGTGGAAAAGGCCATTTTCTCTTGGGATAATGGAGTTAAGGGATCTGCCAATATCCCTTAGTTAAATCCAGTGTCGAATAAAATTGATCCGCACCCAACCCGTCGAGTAGTCCGTCAATTCAGGGCATCGGGTATGCATCAAATTTAGGCACCACATTGACTTTCCGGTAATCAACACAGAACCAGACTGACCCGTCACTCTTAGGTACAAGAACAACCAGGCTCGCCCAATCGCTGAGCGATTCTTCTATTACCCCCATCTTGAGCATTGCCTCTAATTCGTCCCAAATCACCTTTTTCTTGTGTTCGGGTACGCGGTATGGCCGGTTGGCCAGGGTATGATTAAATCGTTCAACCAGCCCATCTTTTTGTGAGTAATAAATGCTGTTTTGAATCTATTTAATCCCCAGAAATTCATAAAGTTCACGTATTGTAAGTGACATGAACATAGTTCCCTGGTCGGTGAGGATTTCTTTCGGAATCCCCACCCAGGAGATAATTTTGAAGAATGCTTCCACAATACTGTGTGCTGCGATGTTGCGCAGGGGCACTGCTTCCAGATATTGCGTTGCGTAGTCCACCAGGACTAACACAAACCCATATACGCATGCTCACTGATCTAGTGACCCCATGAGGTCCATGCCAATTCTTTCCAAGGGGACCTCGATTAGCAGTAACTGGCACAATGGCGCTCTTGGGGTGGCCGGTGGTTTCACCAACCGCACACATCTGCGCACATCCCCGCGAATGCCCGGCCAATAAAATTGGGTCAGTAAAAGGTGCAGTGTTCTTTCTTTCCCTATGCTATAGACCCACTATTGGATTGTGATGAGCCGCCTGGAAAAGTGTTTCCCGATGGCTCCTCAGGACTAATAACCTGGCGAGGCTTCGCAGTGGGGCGGAGCATGTAGTGTAGCGTCGGGAGGCAAAAGCACGTCCCGATGTGTCTGCGCTGTGACCTTCGTGGCCTGGAGGGCGAGGTTGGTTGCCGAGCACAGTTCCTGCAACAAGTTGGGGTCAGGACTACCCAAGTGCTGATTTTTTAGTGCCTTAGCCTGGTGAACCTGCAGGAGGGCCATGGCATGCAGGGTGGAGGCGGCCTGTCCGGTGGTGCTGTAGGCCTCAGAATGGGCATGGTGACCTGAAGGTTAGCTGTCCAGTCAAGTCTTCCACGTCAGATGCCGGAACACTCTCTGATGCAGCGCCGAATTCATTATCCAGCTCGGGGGGCTCGAGGGAGTAAACATACTGGCCGTGAGGTGAGCTACTCTCACCTTGAGCCCGGATGGTTGTGGGGATCTACCAGGCAAAACCGAGCCATCCCCAAATCACCTCCATCGCCAGCCGGGTCATCCTCAATCCCGTGGGAAGAAGGAGCGCCTTCTTTTCTTTAAGAAGGAAAGATGCGACCGCAACGTTGCCATGGTCAAGTTCTCGCAGAGAGAACATGAACCATCCACAAACGCCGCCTCAGTGTGATCATGACCCAGACACAGGAAGCAGCGGTTGTGACTGTCAGGATCGGAGAGTAATCGAACACATCCAGGAACAACGCAGGGGTGGAAGGGCATCTTTACAAAGACGAGTCCTGAAAATGACGTTCAACGCCAGCTGTGTATTGCTCTTTTAGAGAAAATAAACATTTCAGAAATATTCTCTTTTAGACGTGCTGTCAAAGCGCCCAGGGGAAAAGCTGCCCTGCTGTGCAGAGATGGAGAAAGCCACTGATATGTGACGTATATCCAACAGCAGACGCTCTACAGAGGTGAGTGGAACAGTAGTGATCTCAACTCGCTGATAGCACAACAGCTTGGCTCCGAAGAAGAAATCTGAATGAACAGATGCCCGATTCCCTCCCTTTCTCATTGGCCTTTTCTCATGTTCAGAGGTAACCGAGGCCTTCAAGAAAGTCCCCTTGTGTCACTTCACTCGACTTCTATTTTAATAGAAGTCTCTGCTAAATCTCTGGCCAAACACAAAGTTGCAAAAAAAATATATATATTATTTAAGTTGTAGAAAGAAAAGTCGACAAATTGGTCAGATGCTTATATGAGCGAATCATTTCCGGCAAATATCATCACAGAGTCTTAACAACATTTTTGTGCATTTACTGGAAACAGTTTTACTGCAATTTGATGGGTTTCATGTGTGAAAGTGGCCAATGACTTTATTTGTAGAAGTAGAAGAACACTAACACAGCTGTGATCTACAAACCAAAAGAGGTTTGATGAGAAAAATACAATAATTGTAAGAATATGTCAGAGTCCTAAAATCAGACCTATATAAATGCTGTGTTATGATTTTCAGCAGACATCTAAATCCACATTTTACAAATAAAAAGCTCTAAATTAAATTGAGTATAAGGCCAAAATACCTATGATTAGCAGCTTAAGAAAGGATTTGGTTGGAGTTACTGCCAAAAGGACATTCCAATAGTGAGTTATTTAAACCATTTGTAAATAAAATTTCACCAGCAAATGTTTTCATTTGTTTTACATTATTTATTTATATTCACAACAGATGAAGGTCTGTTCACATTAATGCAGAAATTGGGGTCAAATAGGGGTAGAAATGTGTTTTCTCTTGCAGTTGCACAGTTCATGGGTTTAGAAGAATTTCGAGAACATGTGCTCCTCATGTTAGAATCAGGATTTGATGAGGCCTTCTTTTTCATACTGGCAAAGCTGGCAATATAAAGAGTGGTAGGACTGTTTTAGCACATACGATTAGCCACAATGAAATTCCAGAGACACACAAAGGACCCATATGGACCAAAATCATAATATATGCAGTAGGCATTGTCAGAGAAAAATGGTAGTTTCCAAAGAGCATTCAGAAACACAGTTTGTTATTTTGATAATTGATTGATCTAATGCAGGGGTCCCCAAACTTTTTTCTATGAGGGCCACATCATTTTTCCTTTCTATAATGGAGGGCCGTAGTCTAACAGAAAATGGCATGATGGGCCGGAGTGATTTATTGTGGAGATTTTATTATGATTTTAAATGGATTTACAGTATTATGCCTCCTAATGCTAGATTAATTTATTATTTATGCACCATACATATCAAGTGATATATAGCCTATTAAAAGAGAATTATTACTATCGTAATGACATTTTTTCATATTCATTGCTATTGAAATCAAATTATTTACTTTCTCATGCGTATTAGGCTAATCAGTGTGAACTATGTCCCCTTGACGCGCCAACCATACAAGGAGCTCCGTCAGTCGTGATGCTGGCCAGCTTAGATCAGTCTAGATCCAACTCTTCTATCGTTTGGCACACTTTACCAAAAATATCCTCCCCTGTCGTAGTTCCTTTGAGACTTTTTAGGGCTGCCAGCTCCTCGGGCACTTCAAAGTTTGAGCTAACTCCGCGAAGAAAAATGAGCAGCTGTGCCGTGTCCTGCACGTCATTACTTTCATTCAGCGCTAATGCAAAAAAATCTAATTCTTTCACTTTTTCCTTCAGCTGGGCATATACATTATACCCCATTTCTTCAATTCGTCTGGTGATTGTACTTGCGGACAGACTTTTTTTTTTTTTTTTTTTGCGGACAGATTTAAGACGTCTTTCTTATCGAGGCACACCTCCTCCGCAACAGCATTCATACATTTCTTTACGAACTCACCATCACTGAATGGCCTACCGCAGGTTGCAATCAGTTTAGCTACCTGAAAGCTAGCTCGAATGGATGACTGGTTCAACTGGGTTTGCCGTACAAACGTATTTTGCTGAGCAGATAGTCCACTTTTTAGCTTCGACACTTTGTCTGCTCTCATTTGGCCTTGTAAACTCGCATACTTGTCTCTGTGGCGGGTTTCATAGTGTCGGCGCAGATTGTATTCTTTGAACACGGAGACTGTTTCTTGACAGATGAGGCAAACAGCCATTTCTTTGCATTGAACAAAAAAATAATCACTTGTCCACTTTTGGTTAAACACCCTGCATTCTGGATCAACTTTTCTCTTTCCCAACCGTTTGGCCATTTTGTTGTCACTTTAAATTTTCTTGCTGGATCGCGTGCACCCGCTCGATCACGATGGAACGTTAATCCGGGTGAATCTAACAAATAATTTGGCTACTTTAATAATTATAACTAAGGGAAATTTTATTTTGAAAGCCAATATGTACTATCAAACACAAATATGATATGATTAAAACGTATTTAAAATTAAATTGTAAAAATATTTCTCTGCATGGCATTGTTCAGAGGGCCGGTCCAAATGTGGGGGCGGGCCGTAGTTTGGGGACCCCTGATCTAATGATTGTTAGAATTTGACTATTCAGCAAATATTGCAACGATTAACCATTAGAATATAACTGATTATTCAGCTTGTGCTTGACTTAAAAGGTTGTATAAAATGTGCTTACTAACAATAAAAGGGACAAAATCATCTTTTAAAAATACCTCTTAATTGCATTCACGGAATTAAAGGGGAAAAAAGAGGGCCTGTGTAGCTCAGCAAGTAAAGACGTTGACTACCACAGCTGGAGTTGCAAGTTCAAATCCAGGGCATGCTGAGTGACTCCAGTCAGGCTTCCTAAGCAACCATGCATCTTAAATATAGTGTATTTTGTATTTAAGTGTATTTTTTCACTTGGTTATACTTCTGTGAGTGCAGTAAATACAAAATATACTTATATTCATGATCTATTCTCTAAACACAAGTCTAAATATCTTACATGCTGCTTCTCAGGTGAATGCATCTTTTTTTTTAAAGGACTTTTAGATATTTTAAAATATTTGAATTTGTAATATTATATTCAACATTCTCAGATAACAAATTCTGCAGTATAGCTGCATAAGTAAGAGTACGTTGTTTTAAATGAGTTTTAGATATTTATATTGGAAAACAAGCCAAAACAAAAACAAATCAAAAATGTATTTTGTTGCTGTGTATAATGGGGCAAAGACTCTCTTACCTTTCTGTTCACTTCAATTCATCTTTGACTCACAAAAAAAGTCTCTCATATTAATAAAGTTGCGTATTGCCAATTTCCAATTTTCAAAGCACAGTGACACATATACTGTATAATGATTGAATACGTTGCGAGCCATCATGTTATAATCTAGCTGCATTAAGCATGCACACAAAAGAGTGTGCATTAGCCGGGTGCAGTTTCAATGTCTCTCCTTTAGGGAAGAGGCACTGACCGCACAGAGAAATTGCAGTTTTGGAGTTTGTAGTTATTTACATTATCTGCTTCCATATTATTTGAACTTTAATAAAGCTGTAACGCATTAAATATAACGGCATTTAAGATGTAATGCTGGGGTGTTTCCTTTAAAGAGCTCCGGCTCCGCTTATTGCACAACGAGAGTGAATTCCCTTATACTTTACCATTTACATCAACTGAAGCTGTTAGGAATGTTTAGAGTGCATCTGGGCTGTGAGCTGTGTAATTCTTCTCTCACTCGTCATCATTAGAGTTTAATGTGATTTCATGTTGCATTAAATGAGATCAAATGACTATTCGACAATGAACATTTTTATGGACAATTTTTTATTGTCAACATTGTCGATAACGACAATGACTAATGACTAATCATTTCAGCCCTAGTCATCTCTTTGAAATTTTTTACACAGGACAACACCTGATAGCGTGGTCCATACATGGATGTAGAAGCTTTAAAGCCTTTTATTATACTTTGTACTGTTCACTTTGTGTTTCAGCCATAGTATACATAGTTTAACGCTAATACAGTATTTGTAATAAGACCATGGAAACCACACAAACCACAAGGCTGTACAGTAGTCTATAGATCATGAAGTATTCAACCTACACAAAGCTTATATGAACATATATACTGAGACTATATTCTTTTTACATGGGATTGTGATGAGGAGGAAGGCGGGGCCGGGCCATTACTATGCACGCCTGGCCCCCAATCAGGCTAATCAGCTGAGGGATATGTGCAGCCAGATGCAGCAGTTTGAGAGAGAGAGAGAGAGCCACACGCAGCTGCCGTGTGTGCATTTGTGTTATGTGTCTTTTTGTTTCATTAAATATTATTTTGAACGTTCAGCCAGTTACCTTCTCCTCCTTTTTCATTTTAACCTTGGTACAGTGGTGCCGAAACCCGTGAAGGAGGAGGGATGTGCTGTCGTGGAGTCCTTACCACTGCCATCCACCCAAAGGAGCAGCTGCGAACATCCGGGGGTGGGAGGAGTCGTTGCTGGCCACCTGGATGCGGAGGAATGGGCGCCGTTCGCGAAGGGAGGAGGGGCTCACTGACGGCCAACTGGAGCAGTGGAGCTAATTCCAGGGGCGGTGGGGCTCCCTACCGGCCACCAATACGCGGAAGGTGTTCCTTCCATCAAGGGTCGGAAGACTTGCTCTGGTCCGCCCACAGAGGAGCAGCTGTCATCCACAAGAGGGTGGAGGAGTGATTGAGGACCAGGCAACGGCATTTCTGTGAACCGGCGAGAAAATTTTTTGTTTTTTCTCTCACTCTCACTTGCTCTTTCCCTCTCCTCTTTTTTCCCCCTCCTCTTGTCCCCCTCCCCAGCTCTAGAGAGGTGGGGAAAAAGCAGGCCGGAAGGGCAGCGCCTCCCCCCGGAAAGGAAGGGGGATGTACGTCATGCCCCAATCAGGCTAATCTGCCGAGGAGAGGGATATGTGCAGTTCGAGAGAGACAGAGAGCAACACACAGCTGCCGTGTGTGTGTTTGTGTTGTGTGTCTTTTTGTTTCATTAAATATTATTTTGACCGTTCAGCTGTTCCCGCCTCCCCTTTCCCATTTTAACCTTGTTACGTGGATATATCTGTAGAAATCAAATACACAGTTTTAAACTGCTTTTAGAGGGGTCATTTTCATTAGGAATCAAAATGTCCTTGATATTTTTACATAAGAGGTCATTTTAAAGTTTACTTTCACAACTCAAAACTTCCTCTTCAGTCTGAAAAGAGCATTTATTGTTTCTACTCTGCAAAAATGACTCATATTGAAATTGGCCACATAGGACATAGGAAAGGGATGATCATTTAAATATCCTGCCTGCACAATATACGAATCATCATCATCGCATAATCATCATGTTGAACTGATAGTGCAGCTAAGATACTTCAATTCTGAAGCTGGTACTATTGTCACTGTAGTTTGCTTTTAACAAACTAAAATATTAAGATGTTAAAGTAGGTGCCCAGACATTGCTTTGTTCCTGGTTGTGGAAAAGCTGCATCTCTGTATAGCCTTCTGAAGGAATGAGGAAAAGAAATGTTAGGAATGCGCCATTCAGATTGGCATTAAGTGAATCTGTGTTCAAGTGGTTTAGTTCGTCTACATGTGAACAGACAGAATGCTATTTTTGCCTTTTCAGGTCTCCTGATTTAGAAACGCAGCACAGTAAAAACAGATCATGCACACATGAAAGCCAGGATCAGCCCACAGATCCACTGTGTTACTCAACTAGCTTATAAAGGATGATTTTAATACCGCCTAATAACATACGCACAAACGCCCATGCCATATGAGGTGAGGTAGTGTACGAGGGTGGAACTACCATCTGCTGAAGGCCTGGCAGAAGGTGCTGCTAATGAGGCCTGATCTGCTGCTGCACCTGCCACTGATTTAAACACACAGGCTTGCATACAATCGCTCCCTTGCTCTCCCCTCCAGGAGTAATCATTGTTTATCCTAATGGGAGAGCCCAGGATTCCAACCTGGGGAATTCATTACAGGATGAAGAAGGTTTCTAGTAATGGTGAACTTTGACCTACTTAAACCACCCCACACAACAACCACCACTCCATAACCATCCTCCTGAGAGTGCATGAGAGAGAGAGAGAGAGAGAGAGAGAGAGAGAGAGAGAGACCCTAACTCAGAGCTATGGGAAATGTTAGGACATCTTTTTCAGTACCAAGCTTTTTCAAATGTCTTTTTCCTTCGTACTTCACAAGTTGTGGATAACAAAATTTTACAATTTCAATTATACAGCAGTTAATCCACTCCTCTAATTTGATTGGACATGTGTCATTCCTAGAGTGCTGCTATTTATTATATATATAGCAGAGAAAAAATAGACGAAATAACTGTAAGATGTAAGATATTCAATATTAACTTCTTGTTTGTTGATCTAAAAGCAATATCACACAATCTTGAGTTGCCGATGTACTAAATATCAGCACGACTGTGATTACTTGTGGACAAATCCGAACTCTTGTTTGGGTGACATTGATTAATAATGACCACTTTCATATTTAGAATTTTTGTGGCCAATGGTGCTGCTATGTAGATCACCGAAAGACTTTTATTAGATTGGGTTTATGCGTTTCAAGTGTTTATGTCTTTAGAGTGGACAAATAAGCATGTTTATTTGTATCAATATAAACAGCGTAATATTCTTTCATTTATCAGACCACCCTCAAACAACAAAACAAAAACCTTTAAATCTTAACAAAACTGGCATTAATAAGCATTCCTAGACTGATCAGAGCATGCTTGCTGAGGATTCTGAACCAGTGACTATCATTCACAAGCTTTAGCCAATCCATTTCATTTAGGACCAGGAGTACACGTTGTTCCTGCAACATGTCCCTAATTCTTACAATATAATTGTTCATGTGTTGCTGACATAATATATGTTTGGAAAGTTGACATGTCCTGTGGTTACATGCTTTTTTACAGCATTTAAAAAAAAATATATATATATATTATTTTATTTATTATGCATGCAGCTTTTACCACCTCATATTAAAAATTCTGTAAACGATTTTTGTCACGGAATATTATGCAGAAAATGTTCCTACTCCCTGAAACATATGACTGAAACAGTTGTCAAACTATATTTCTCCTGTCTCTGACAGCACTAGACAGCAAACCAAAATGTGTCAGCAGGCTGCAGTCACTGATACTTTCTGCCAGTCAATCAATTTGCGTGTTCTAGTATTGCAGTTGTAGCAAATTATTAAGGCTTAAAGGAATAGTTTTCACTATTTTAACAAAATAGTTTTTACCCAAATTTTTTTATTATCTCATAATTTACTCAACCACATGCCATTCCAGATGTGTATGACTTTCTTTCTTCTGTAGAACACAAATTAAGATTTTTACAAGAAGATCTCAGCTCTGAAGGTCCTTACACAGCAGTGAATGGGTGCCAAAATTGTGATGCTCCAAAAAGCAGGACAAAAGTAATCCATATGACTCCAGTAGTTAAATCCATATCTTCAGAAGTGATATGAGAAAGTGGCTGAGAAACAGATCAATATTTGTCAATTTTTGTTAGAAATTCTTCTCCCTGCCCAGTAGGGGGCATATGCATGAATAACGTGAATCACCAAAACACAAGAAGATTAATGTGAAAGTTAAAGTGGAGATTGACTGAGCAGGGAGGAGAATTTAAAATGAAAATGGACTCAAATATGTATCTGTTTCTCACCCACACCTGTCATATCACATCTGAAGATATAGATTTAACCACTGGAGTCATATTGATTACTTTTATGCTGACTCAGAGTATGTGATTTTTGGAGCTTCAAAATTTTGGCACCCATTCACTTGCATTGTGAGTGTAATGCAGTTTAATGGAAAGGAGGCGAGAACCGGCTTGGCAATATAAATAATATTTTAATGATAAACTTAAACAAAAGATAAAAACACACACACATGATGGACATGCCCGCAAACGATCTCTCTCTCCAGCACCATCTTCCACAGTCGGCCTTTATCCCTCTCAGAGGCTTGATTAGCCTGATAAGGGACCGGGTGTGTAGAATCAAGACCCGGCCCCGCCCTCCGCCCTGCCACAGTGAGGAACAAAAGAGCTGAGATATTTCTCTAAAACTCTTTAATTGTTGTTCTGCTGAAGAAAGAAAGTCATACACATCTGGGATGGCATAAGGGTGAGTAAATGATGAAAGAATTAAAATTTTTGGGTGAACCATTCCTTTAATGCCATTTTTCTCATAACAGTTGAGGGCGTTATTTTGTTGCTGTTGTTTTTGATGATTGTTTCTCAATAAAACTCCTTTGTTATTTTTAGAGAGCTGGGTTTTGGAAAGAGGGGGTGTGGCAAATCCATTGGCTCAGGTTGTTCAAATTTAAGAATTGAACCCGGGACCCACTAGGGGGCATCAGTACACTTCCAGGGTGGCCTCAAGATCTCTTAAAATTATTTAAAATATGATAGATTATTATAATTTTCACTTCGAAGAAGCGACACTAGGGGTCTCTCTTGAGCGCCGAATATACCTCTGATCTATGAAAAAAGGCCAATGAGAAGTTGGCAAACAGAATTTGCATGTCCTGCCCCTGGACATACGGGTATAAAGGCAGGGAAATACGTCTGTTTCATTCAGAAATTTTCTTCGGAGCCGATGGTCATGTATGCAGCGAGCTGCGAGTCACACACCTGTTCCTCTTACCTCTGAGCGATCTGCTGTTGGATCTATGGTGCACTTCAGCGGCTTTCTCCTTCTCTGCATGGCAGTGAAGTTTGCCCCTGGGCGCTTCGACAGCGCAAACTAAAAAGAGTGTTTGTTAAAAGAGTGATTTTCTCTAAAAATATTTTCCTCTAAAAGAGCAATACACAGCGGCGTTGAATGTCCTTTTCAGGACGCGTCTTTATAAAGATGCATTTCCGCCCCTGTGTAGTTCCTGGATGCGGTAGAGTGCTCTCTGCTTCAGACGGCCACAGGTTCTGTCTCGTGTGTCTGGGCTACGATCACACCGAGGCAGCGTTTGTGGATGGTTCATGTTCTCACTGCGAGAACATGACCATGGCAACGTTGCGGTCGTGGCTTTCTTTCCCCCGAAGGAACCCCTCTCCAGCCGCCCCCCAAGTTGCTCTTTCACACGGGATTGAGGATGATGCGGCTGGCGATGAAGGTGATCTGGGGATGGCAGCGGGCTCGGTTTCGCTGAGTATGCCCCCGCGAACCACCCGCCCCCAGCACGCTCGTTGACTTCCGTCTGGACTCGAGGCAACAGCGGCTCGCCTCACAGGCCTCCACCGGACCTCCTCCTCAGTCACTAGCCTGTTTGAACATGCCAAATCCCTGTGCGTGGAAGTCGCGACCCTCTTACTCAAAGACGCAATAGAGCCTGTCCCTCCAACCCAGATGAAGAAGGGTTTCTACAGCCCTTACTTCATCGTACCCAAGAAAGGCAGCAACTTATGACCGATTACGACCGACTTGCGAGTTTTCAACCAGGCTTTGATCAATCTCCCATTAAAAATGCTCACGCAAAAACAAATCTTAACCCTTTCGCACGTACCATCACACCGGTTTGATCATTCCAGAGTTGTCCCTGGGGAGTACCATCAAACCGGTTTGAATAGAACGTTCGTGTCTGACGTCATCAACTGGCAAATTTTAAAATTCAAATCTGCATTCCCGCTGTTTAACTGATACTGCTACAGAGGGGGATTGGCTAAGCAATGCCATTTACATGCCTAAAAAGGCTGCTTAAACTGTCTTTTCAACCACATGTTTGTTACAGGCATTCAAACTAACACAAGACTACAAATTTACACAATGTATAACCGTGCAAAACTAACTGAAACTCACCATATCAGCTGCCGTATGGTTTAGTTGCAACATAGCACATAATGTATAAACAGCTGCTCGAACAGTCTTTTCAAATCACATGAAAATGTTTATTTTACGTTGTATGCATTCAAACAAACATAGAATAATTACGATATAAGTTTACTGTCCATATCCACACACCGCGTATTACAGCATCAAACTAGATGATAAACTCACCAAATCTGCTTTTGCGTTGCTGTATAGCTGGCGTTGCTATAGAAAGAGTGACTGATAAAATGCTTGTCATTTATGTCTAAAACAGCTGCTCGAACAGCCTTTCATTTTTATTGTAGTCAAATAAACAGAAGTATTGGAATACAATTTTCCAGCGCATATCTACACACTCCTCATGTCTATGACAACAGCGAGAAAAACTATCAAATTTCAAACGCAAAGTTTTATTCACATGAAACATATGCTGTTAATTATTTTTAATTGTGAATCTGTGTTAATATATATAATTTTTTTCAGACATCCCTGCACTTTAAAAAAAACATAATGGCTATGACCATAGCCTATCACTAGTCCCCCCCCAGTGACATCAGGTCACATTTACCTCAGACTCAATCGGAGCTCATCATCACACACACACACACACACACGAGATATATTTACAGTTTTATTTACACAATTGCCACAGAAAACTATGTCTTTAAAAAGAAAACAAA
Source organism: Xyrauchen texanus (assembly GCF_025860055.1). Lineage (NCBI taxonomy): Eukaryota > Metazoa > Chordata > Actinopteri > Cypriniformes > Catostomidae > Xyrauchen > Xyrauchen texanus. The sequence continues at coordinate 54,464,755 of NC_068277.1, forward strand.
TTACAGATGAGGAGATCAGATAAATATTTTTTAATACTGATGAGGAAGAGGGAAGTTTTGACAATGAGGGAAGTGACACAGATGAGGAGTTGCCCCCCAACCTCCAAGCCCTTGATGCTGAGGATGAAAATGCCTCAGCAACTGCTCCTACGCCTGTAAACACAACACCAAGGGAGGCGGAGGAGGTAAGCTCTTCCTGCTGGAGTTCTACCAGTAATTTTACCCATCCCGGACCTGGGGTTGCATTTGATGACCGGACTTGTGGCGTGTAAAACCCTCCAGAATCACCCAATGAAGTCCAGTGTTTTAAGATGTTCCTTACTGAGGAAATTGTTGATGAAACAAACTGCTATGCCTCAGAGCTGCAGAAGACAACACCACCTGATGTGAAAGGCAAGATTGCAAAGTGGGTTTCAACAAATGCTCATGAAATGTACACAATCCTGGTGGCAGTGCTGCTAATGGAAATTGTGAAAAAAAAAACTCACTTCGTGATTATTGGAGTACAGATCCCATGATCCTGACACCATTTTTTGGGGACTTTGTTTTCACAGGACTGCTTCCTTATGCTCCACCGCTGCCTTCACTTCTCCAACAATGCGATGGCAAACATCAACTACCCCTGCAAAAAATCTGAAACATTTTCACTGCTTTCACGTCATAATTTCGTAACATCTTTGTGCCCTACAGGGATCTGTGTGTCGATGAGTCGTTGATGAAATTCAAAGGTAGGCTGGCATTTCGCCAGTTCATACCAACTAAACTTCCGAGGGCAGCAGGACCAGGCGGCACTGCAAGGCCTGCCTATCCAGCACTCGCAGGACAAAGCAGAGGTGCCTCACCAAATTCATGTGTGCCATGCAACACTCCCTTGTGTGTTGCCCCATGTTTTGAGGAGTACCACACACTGAAGCATTACTGAGTTAATTACTGATTTCTAAATAAAATAAGCACATTTTAATTAAAAGTTATTATTGTTGTTATGACATTTTTATTAGTTATTGTTATTTATTGTATTTTTTCCATATAATTGGTTTATTATCTAGGAAATGTGTGCATTGCTGGCTTTTGTTTACCACAAATGCAATTTAATTGAATGTAATGAATGCTATTTATTAGTTGTTATGGTTGCTTGTATTTATTAAAATATTTATAATGTTAATTATAAATTATATTGATATTTCTTTAAAAAATAATCTATAAACAAATACATAATAAAATCATAGATCAATAGATACAATTAAATAAAATAGAATTAAGAATAATGCTAATACTGAACTTATCTCTTGTCTCTCACAGAGCAAACATTTCATACTAGTAACATATTTGAGCATCTAATGGTGATGGAAGGAAACTGTGACTACACTGCATTACAAATGTTAAACATAGTAACTATGCCAACACAGGAACAAAAATGGCTTCAAACTTTATTTTAATTGTACAGCCAAATGTCACACTCTGTTTGTTGGAATATGAGCATAGTTGAGCCAAACCCATCTGACACAAGACAGATCATAATCCAAGAGACCCGATTTCAGTTATAACTCAATTTTGTAAAATGTGTATTTTGCCTTTTGCATTAGAGTATATTGCTGATGAATTGCAGATCATGCTACTTTTGATTGCAACTCATTCCTAATATTAGCATTCGAATAGACTATACTACACACAACAGCTTTTGTTCAAAGCTAACACGATAAAATATTAGATATGTGCAATATACCCATAACATTAGTGCAGTAAACTTAGTTTTATATTTTGACATTCGTGACAATGCTCATACTCATATTCAAGCCAAACCAACTTGGAAATGCATGAATAGGTTTTCTTTGCCTAGCAAAAAGCTGAATTAAAAAAATAACTTTATTAGCACTATAAATCAATTAAACGATTTAACCATTTGATATTATGACATCACAACAAAATAAGATATGTTCTTAAAAATATCCTTTTCATGACACAAGACTCGTAATATTCTAATTCCATTAAACTCAATGACCGTTTGACCTAGAGACATGAAATCAGCTGTAAAACACTCAAAATATTATTCTTCATATAGCACAAGGCTTGTTTTTGGGGGTAAATGTTCACTACTTTTTATAGATATTATAATTCTATAGTCACTGAGATTAACAGATTTATAGGGATAATTGATTCTGTTTAAAAAATAGTGAACATTTAAACAAAGATATTCAGAGTGTTTTGCAGCTGATTTCATGTCTCTAGGTCAAACGTTCATTGAGTTTAATGGAATTAGAATATTATAAATATTTTTTTTTATTATTGAAAACATATAGAAAGTAAATTCCACAAACAGAGCCTTGTGTCATGAAAGGGATATTTTTAAGAACATTTCATATTTGTTGTGATGTCATAATATCAAATGGTTAAATTGTTCAATTGATTTATAGGGCTAATAAATGTAGTTACTTAAGTTTTTATTTATTTTTTACTTTTCCCTACACTGTTGGTAGGTCCGGTCATAGCCGTGTGCGGACAACAGCTGAGACACTTCCTGAAAGACTTTTTCATTTTGCATAACGAGAGGAACATTTGCACCTTATTGAACATGGCGTGGTTTTGCACACGGCCATTACTTTTTACAATTTGATGTTCCGTGTCGGAAATCTTTGACGCTTGTAGTGATGATTCTCTCTGACCAATCAGTGATCTGCAGGATTTTGACATCACATTTAGTATTGGCTCGGCTCGCTTGGAACCTCAACCAAGGTGGTACTAAAAAAGTACCAGGTACTATCCACAGTGGAAAACCCCCAAAAAGCGAGCAGTCTCGAGTTGTACTGTGCAGTGGAAAAGACCCATAAGCATGAGATGGAGTTGTGGAGCACGGAACAGTTCTGAAAACACCGTAACAATGGTCTAACTTAATCTAAACTGGACAGAGCAGCGCAAATAAACTTTGAAGTGAGCAGACTATTTATTTTATTAAATCGCAGCCCTTTGCAATTTAATAATCGCACAAGGACATATCGCCATTTAGATTTTATTTAGATTAATTGTGCAGCCCTACTTACCGCGCCGCCTTATGTGAGGAAGGATACTGGTATACCAGTTCCACATTCTCCTAGAAACGTTACAGGGCCTGTGGTACAGGGGGTGCAAATAGGATAAGAATGACCATGATCAACTGCAAAATGAGCAAAGAGGAAGCATAGTAGTAAAGTAGTAAGATACTCACAGAGTACATGAGAGCTGTGCAAAATTCCCATTTGTGTTAGCCCATGTTTTGAGTACCACACACTGAAGCATTACTGAGAACTGTGAAATAAAATAAGCAAATGTTAGTTATGGTTACAGTTCCATTGTTATGTATTGTAAATGGTGTATTTTTTCCTTGAAATTGGTTTATAATCTATTAAATCTGCATTGTGGGCTTTTGTTTACCACAAATGCCATATAATTGAATGTTATGAATGCTGTTTAGTAGCTGTTATGGTTATGTTGCTTGTATTTGTTAAAATATTTATATTGTTAATCATTATATTGATATTTATAAAAAAAAGTTGTATTGTCTATAAACAAATGCATATAAAAAGCATAGATCAATAAATAAAATGAAATATTTTTTTTAACTCTCACAGAGCAAAGATACATGATTTTTTTATAATGTATACCCAAGACAGATCATAATCAGAGACATTCAGTCATAACTCAATTTTGTAAAATGTGTATTTTGCCTTTCCATTAGAATATATTGCTGATGAACTACATATCATGCTACTTTCAATTGCAACCCATTTCTAATATTAGCATTAGAATAGACTATACCTCACACAACAGCTTTTAATCAAAGTGAACACGATAAAACATTAGATATGATATACCCACAACATTACACAAGCAGTGAACAGCACACGCTATTACGTAAATCACATCAAACTAAGATAAATACATAGCATGAACATATTATTAATGCATTTATCATGGTCTACACGTGTTTGCAAATAATTTTCAATCGAAAAAGACTATAAAAGTACTCACCAGTAGCAATCCTGTAATGCGTTGGCAGAAAAGTTGCATGTGGGAGTGAAATTCAAAGCCCGAGAAAATAAATAAATAAATATCAATATAAACCATTGGTTAAAACATTTATTATAGTTTATACATGTTTTAAACCAATGAGGAAGAGTTTAAAGTGAAGAAAAAAGCGAAACGCTTACCTATAATCTGTCCACCAGCTCAAAGCGTGACAAGACAGCGGTGAACCGTCATCTGACTGTCGAGAGTATCACGTGACAAGTTTGGTGCGTCACACTGGAGTTTAAAATTTGCTACGTTTTAAAATAACTGCCGAAAAAAATTCACACTGGGGGGATCAGTTAAATAATTTAGAATTTACGTGCGAAAGAGTTAACTTGCGTCCAGCATCTAGATTGGTTTGAAGTGGTAGACCTGAAGGACGCTTACTTCCAAGTCTCAATATTGCCTCGACATCGACCCAACATTCTATGGTTCGACGGCCAGGCGTATCAGTACAAGGTCCTCCCCTTCGGCATGTCCCTGTCCCTGTCCCGCATCTTTACGAAGGTCACAGAGGCACCCCTTGCCCCGCTCCGAGAAGCCGGCATCCGCATACTCAACTACCTTGACGACTTGCTCATCCTGGCCCACTCCCGAGAGTTACTATTCGCCCACAGGGACCAGGTGCTCAGGCACCTCAGCCGCTTAGGGCTTCAGGTCAACTGGGAAAAGAGCAAGCTCGTCCCGGTTCAGAGCATCTCTTTTCTCGGCATGGAGTTAGACTCAGTCTCAATGTCAGCACGCCTCACCAATGAACCCATTTCAGTTAGTGCTGAAATGCCTCGCCGCCTTCAAGATCTAGATCACAAGATCACAAAGGTGCACAGTCAGGTCAGTGCTCTCATTTCTGCAGGAGGTTGGAGGGGAGGCTGTCCCCATCCACCTTGAAGGTGTATGTAGCTGCTATCACAGCCCACCGCGACGCAGTACACGGCAAGTCTTTGGGGAAGCACGACTTAATTATCAGGTTCCTAAGAGGTACCCGGAGGTTAAATCCCTCCCGGCCACGCCTGTTACCCTCCTGGGATCTCTCAGTGGTCCTCTCGGGCCTTCAGAGACCCCCCCCTTCGAGCTGCCAGAATCAGTTGGACTCAGGACCCTCTCCCTAAAGACGGCCCTGCTGATCTAGCTCGCCTCCATCAAGAGGGTTGGGGACCTGCCAGCGTTCTCTGTCAGCGACACTTGCCTGGAGTTCGGTCCGGCAGACACACATGTGATCCTAAGACCGTGGCCGGGCTATGTGCCCAAGATTCCTACCATGCCCATCAGAGACCAGGTAGTGAACCTGCAAGCGCTGCCCCAGGAGGAGGCAGACCCAGCCCCTTCGTGTGCAGGGCTATAGACGTTCTGAGCAGCTCTTTGTCTGCTTTGGTGGACAGCGGAAAGGGAACGCTGTCTCCAAACAGAGGCTCTCCCACCGGGTGGTGGACACCATTTAATTGGCCTATCACACACTGGCCATGCCCCCCCCCCCACTTGCGGGTCCGAGCACACTCAACAAGGAGTGTTGCGTCCTCATTGGCACTGGTCAGAGGCACCTCCCTAGTAGACATATGCAGAGCAGCGGGTTGGGTAACTCCTAATACCTTTGCAAGATTTTACAATCTCAGGGTAGAGGCACCTAGCGCCCTTTCCCTCGGTTGAGGTAAAACCATGCGCTTTTTCTCCCATGTGATCCATTCACTCGGCTCCCTGGATGACTTCTCCCTAGCCCTCTAGGTCCCCTGTATGACTCCTCCCTATCCGTCTGGGTTCGCAATTCAGTGGAGGAATTCACCGACCCAATCCACTGTGGGTACTCAGATCTACCCTGTACTGGAATAGGTTCTCCACAGGTCAGGACTCCTACGTTGACTTCCCCCCTGTGTGTATTTTCCGCGGTACGGTCTCCTTACGAGCGGACCCGCGTCTCCCTTGGGCAGTTTCCACTGCCCCCCGGTCGCCGTGTCTGTAGCAACTCCTCCCTCTGGAGAGGAAGGATCTACTACTGCACCACTTCCCACATGTGTCCTAAAAGCCCATGTGGTGTATGTCACCACTCTTACCTCCCCCTCTCTGGACAGGTGTGGTCTCCGCAGTGTCTTTTCCCCCTGAAAGAATGGGAAGCTGGGTAAGACCCCCTTCCCCGATGCGTTTAAGGGCCCCAGCATTTGACTCTATGCGAGAAACATAGAGAGAAAAGAGGTCCGGCTAGGCTCTGCCCGTTCTGCTATTGCCCGTTCCCAGGTTGCCTTGTTCCCCTGTCTAGGGTAACTATAAGGATTCTGACAACTTTATGGGGCATTGGAGGAAGGGTAAGTGCAATCTGATACAGCTGTTCATTTTGGCATGTCAAGTACCTGCACACTCCTGTGTCAGCAGTACACATACAAGGCTCAGCGCATGGCGTGATTTAAATTGGACCCCTAGTGTCGCTTATTCAACACAACGTTGAAGTGAGCGACAGACTGGGTACGTCTAGACTATTAGATATTTATATTATAAGATACATCTAGTATAATAGATATTTCCTTAAAACGTCTAGGTTACAGATGTAACCTCCATTCACTGATGGAGGGAACAAGACGTTGTGTCCTCCCAGCCATGTCGCTGTCAACTGTTGTGGCTGGACAATTTCCGGCTCCTCAGAAAAATCCTGCATGAAACAGACGTATTTCCTCGCCTTTATAACCGTATGACCGGTGGCAGGACATGCAAATTCTGTCTGCCAACTTCTCATTGGCTTTTTTTCATAGATCAGAGGTATATTCGGCGCTCAAGAGAGACCCCTAGTGTCGCTTCTTCAACACAATGTCTCGTTCCCTCCATCAGGGAACGGAGGTTACATCTGTAACCTAGACGTTTTAAGGAAATATCTATTATACTAGATGTATCTTATAATATAAATATCTAATAGTCTTTGTGCTCCGTGATGTCATAAAATGGCAGTTTATGGTGACTGCCTCTTCAAGCTTCAAAAGAATGCAAAAGTATAATTCAAAAGTCTAATAAATTATTCCCGACTCATGATTGTTAGGAAAGCATACAATAAGGTCTGGTGAGAAACAAACTGAAATCTAACATATTATTTAGTGACAATGTTCACTGACCATTGATCTCCTGACCACGTTCATGATAGGGCACACACTTGCAACACTGTGCCATTCAAGCGAAAACATTTTTGTTTATCTAACAACAGGTCCTCCAGAGCAGTAGTGACAACAGAACACCACACAGCTGCACACAAAACAGAGAACAGAACTTATTAAACATGTCTGAAGAGTAGTCGAAGAATTGATGCATTTTAATACCCAGCCTTATTTTTTTGAAAGTTTTTGGACCGTTGCCACTTCACAGTGAACTGAGTATGTTGATGCCGAAAAAAAAAACAATCGATAGAATGTACCGTCACTCGTTTCTGCTGTTTTGGACAAAAACTCTGATTAACAAAGAAAATATATCTTTAATTGCACGACTGTGGCAGCATGTAGCCTTCTCTATGTTTCTGTTTGTTTTCCGAGTACTCAGTTAAAAAAATAAGGCTGGGCATAGAAATGCATCAATTCTTCGACCACGAACTCTTCAGACATGTTTAGTATGTTCTGTTCTCTGTTTTATGTGCAGCTGTGCTATGTTCTGTTGTCACTATCGCTGTGGAGGACTTTTCGCTTGAACGCCCCAATGTTACGAGGGGGCTGCGTAATCTATTCCTCTCGTGCCCTATCATGATCGTGCACAGGAGAGAAACTTTCAGATTCGATTTCGGTTTGTTTCTCACCAAACATTATCATATGCTTTTATATTTAATTTCACTTTTGAATTATACATTTGTGTTCTTTTTCTTCAAGTTGTGGTCACTATAAACTGCTATTGTACGACATCACTAAGCACAAAATGTTTTTTTCTTTTACTTAAATTTGTGTTAAGAAAAAGAGAGAAAGACATATAGGGTTATAACAACACAGGGGTGAGTAAACAATGACTGCATTTTCATTTTTGGGGGAACTAATGCTTTAAGGCAAAATATTAATTATAAATGATAAATACATGGTGACCAGTTGCAGGACTGAGATATACTTTCACTTATACTGTACATTCATATATATTTTAACCTAAAATATTAATTTTTTAAAAAGTGATGTTATGCACAATCCACACCGATATTTACCAAAAATTTACCCATACATTGCTTATGTGAATAGAACTAGTGCTACTCTAAAGTGTAAGAGCAAAATCTCCTTGCAAGAGACATCATGGTTTAATGATATGGAGATCATTTTATTGTAACTGTGCTGTAAATGACTACAAATTAGATTGAAATGTATAGATTGAAAAAAAATAATTAAAATAAGGTGAGACTGACAAAACATAACATGATTACTGGGCACTTTCCTCAGAACAAAAATGTACAGCATAAAGACAGAAATAAATCCACTGAACTCTTGAAATTATAATCATGGATCTTCATTGGTTTAGAAAATTACCTTATTCTTAGAAGATATAAGAGATATTCTCATCGATTATTAGCTCAAATCAAATGCCTTAAACAATCATACATAAGTTATGGTGAAATTATAGTGATGGTTTTAGTATAGGGCTACAAAAGACTGGATAAGTCTCAGATAAGCTTATTAGCATCAGTATTTAAATTTCTCCCCCTCTCTTCCCTAATGACTGGACACAAAAAAACATGTGGGTGAGTTGCATGCATGGAAGTTCCAAGTTTACTTCGTATAAAGAGATAGGGACTGCCCTCTACTGGAAAGTAAAATGTGCAGTATAGTGCCTGGCCTCTCAGATCTCTGCAGTTGGTGTTTAGAGAGGCTTATCTATATAAATACAGTTCAGAGTGCACTCACTGAGAGACTCTGGGAGGTTCAGGGATATTTTTGTATGTTTACTCTAATCTGTACTGTGCCACAAACACAACTGGGAAATCTCAGTCTATTACAAAACTGTAAGTGGATTTACTCATCTAAGAAAGGTGCCTTGCTACAGAAGTATTCAGAGTGAATGCTGAATAGTGCATGCAAAATGTAGCCTATAACTTTGCAACTTGCTGGAAATGATATTTATGATATCAAGTTCAGGATTTTTCTTTAAGTGCATTGCAATTTATGATGTCTAAACTGAGTTCATTTTTCAAGCACTGCAACCGTACAAACAGTCAGTCAGTGATATTCAGGTAGTGACCTCAGATTTTGGCACACTGTGGTTTGGCTCCTGGGTGCAGTGTGCAGAACGTGTAACTGAGCACTTCTCAAGGACAGAGAGGACAGACGCACTAGAACTGGCATAAAACTGGCCATTCAGATCTATTCGTCTCCTTTACGATTAACACCACATTAGAGATGGAGAAATGTAGCTGGTTTGTGTTAGGGACGGTTGCCCATTAATTAATTGTATGAATTCAAGCCCTTTCTGGACCATTACACTTAAACACCTTCATTGTGGACTGAAGCCTCCTAGATGTGTCTTTGTATGATTAAGCATGCGATCCTGAGCTGTAGCTACTGGCAGCACTAAAACACCAACCCAAGGCATCTTCAAACCCTTGTGCAGCACATCCTCTTGTCAATGAGCTTTTTCAATTAGAACCCCAGCTCCTGCACATCCATAATCAGCTGCTGCTTGGTGAAAAGGAAAGGGAGAGACAGAGGAGGGGGACCAGCTAACGAGCCCTTTGTGGAGTCTGATCTCTTCACAATAAAACAAGAGAGAAACATATGACTTTTCAGGGCCCGAGTCCTCCATCCAGCGCTAACGTGCCTCCAGGCAAGCGCTCGAAGAACAATCAGGCCTGATTTCCAATTCTACGCTCATTAAGACGAGAGTGCGTTCGCACAGAGGGGAGGACTGTGGGGGGTGGGGGGTGGTATCTGTGTGTAGGACGGCGGCTGCATTTGGGACTCTTGAAGGCCTGGGAATTTTGACTCTCACAAGGTTGAGTGATTAGTCTTGGACCTCAAAGCCTGGGAGCACATGGGTGCAACTCAGAATTCATAATGATGCCCAATATTCCCATTAGCTGTCATTTTCGCTGAGCCTGGAGAATAAATTGAATACACTTAGTGGTTTAATGCCATAAGTGGTTTGTGAGAAGGCATTTTTTGTAAGTGGCTTGAGTATAGAAAATGTCACGATCAATGCACTGCAAAAACAGAGGTTATTTTTTGGTGTAAAAAAAAATCATTACAATGATTTGATTACATTATGGACCATGTTAAACTTGAGTTAAACATTCTATAAAACTCAGTTTTGCATTTCAAGTCTGACTTATAACACCATGAATATAGAACCATATTGATTTATTTACATACTTTATGATGCTAAAGTATTGCTAAACTATTTCATTATGGCTTAATTTTACTTAATGTATTTTAATGTGGGATGCACAGTGAAACTTTCCCAAATGTATATTTGGTTGAAGTTAACTTAATATCTTTTTTTTTGTTAACATAATTGTTTTTATTGATTTATTTAAAATATAGCTTGGGACCCTCTGCAGTACTGCTGCAGGCCACCTAGGGGTCATGGATAAGACCCCTGGATAAATCATATTGCAATAGCTAAAATGAATATTTTGCCCAAAAATGAAGATTCTCTCATCATTTATTCACTTTCATGCCATCACAGGTGTGTATTACTTTCTTTCTTCGGCTGAACTCAAACGAAGATTTTTAGAAGAATATTTCAGCTCTGTAGGTCCTTTCAATGCAAGTGAATGATGGCCAGACCGTTGAAGTTCCAACAAGACAGAAAATCTGACAGGAATTACAGCTGACGTGTTGAAAATGTATCCCAAATAGCCTATATTTTGTATATCATGCACGTATTAGATACTGTTGTAGTCTTTTGTTTTTCTGTTGTTGCTAGCTACACATAGGGCCTACACAAAACAAGGGAAATTATCTACGCACGTTATTTTATCGACATATTTTTTAGGATGCAGTTGCCCATTCAGCGGGAGAGGGATAAAGGAGGAGTCGGGGATGTTAGAGAGAGAGAGAGAGAGAGAGAGAGAGAGCTGTGTGTGTGTGTTGACGTATGTTGTTATATTTCAGTTCAGCACTTTATGTTGGAATTAAACTGGTGTTTATTGTTAATCCGGTTACTGCTTCCTCTTTTCCTGATGAACGAGAGGCTTGTCTGTTACACTGGTGCCGAAACCCGGGACTGGAGGAAGACACACCGTCAAAAAGCCCTCGTTGCTGACAGAGGATCATGACACCGAGGATAGTTTGGTTCGATAGAATTGAAGCGGTCCGGCAGGCGATGGAGTGACCGCTGCCGTTATTGCTATCATCCAGGAGGCGGAGGAACTTCTGCTGTCCGCCAGAAAGCGGAAGAGCTGTTGCCTCCGTCAGGGGATGGAGGACCAACTGCCATCCGCCGGGAGGCGGAGGAACCGCTGCCATCCACCCGGGGACAGAGGAGCCTCTGCCATCCTCCAGGAGGCGAAATCCAGTGCCATCACCCGGCGTTAATTGTTAATCTGGTTCCCGCTTCCTCCTTTACCCACACACACACACACACACACACACACACACACACACACACAGGATGAGATGGGGCATTCAGAGTTTTTGTACTTCTTCAAGAATGAACACATTGCTTAGGCTCTATGAAATATACATGTTCACAATATATGGTAATGGTTAGAATAAATAATCTTTGTCCTTTGATAATGGAAAACTATGAAAGTTGTACTCCGTGGCACTTCAGAATTTTTACGCTGAACTTTGGTGGTGTGTGCATAGCTTTTAAGACACCCCCCTCCCATCTTCTCAATATGATTGCAGTATGGGGTCCTTTTGGAATTCAGAGCTCAAGGGTAAGATGTTGTTCTTGTCACGACTGACGAG